>NC_092513.1:66575706-66876172 GCF_047511675.1 Marmota flaviventris
ATCCAGTAGCCCATTAAATTCATGTCCTTGAATATTTAGTTTTAGCATGGGGCGAGAATCTAAATTTAAAGAAAGCATAGCCCAGTCTACACCTGTGGAGCCTAATCCCTTGGAACCTCTTTCTACAGTACGACTGGAAAATTTATCATGTAGGCTGGGTATTATTAGTAACTGTGCTATTCTATCTCCTGGTGAAATTACTGATATACCCTTTGGAGAACTGGCTATAATTTTTATTTCACCTTCATAATCGGGATCAATTACCCCAGGACTTATCATAAGTCCTTTTAGAGTAGAAGAGCTGCGTCCCAATAATAAGCCTACGGTTCCTTTGGGAAGAGGTCCTTTCACCCCTGTGGGAATGATTTGAACTCCCATCTCTGGAGTTAGTACTGCTCTGGCGGAGGCGCAGATGTCCAACCCTGCGCTCCCTCTGGTTTGTCTGATGAGGGATCTGATGGACAATGTGTCCTGGGCACTACCCTGATGGGGTTGCTGGGTTCCTCCAGTGCTCCGTATATTTGTGGTTTTGGGCCCCGGAGCATTGGGCCCCCCTGTCCATTTTTTGGCAATGGAGCCCGATGCCTTTCTCCACGATATCGTGGATAAACACCTGGTCCTTGTTCGTTTTTTGATAATGGAGTACCCTCTATGGTGGTTTGAGAACGGCATTCATTAGCCCAATGTCTCCCTCTACGGCATCGTGGGCAAATACCTGGTATTCTACTCCTTTGATACCTAGTTTTGTTAAACCCTCCTCCAATGGGGCAATTCCTTTTAAAATGTCCTGTTTGTTCACAATTGTAGCATGTTCTTGGCCTGGCATCTAAAGCCTGTTTTACTGCAGCTGCCACAATTTGCCCTTGTTCATTAATGTCTCTGGCATCTAAAGCCTGTTTTACTGCAGCTGCCACGACTTGCTCTTGTTCATTAATGTTTCTACATAATTTAATATATGTGTTTAAATCTTCATGTTTCCATGGTCTAATGATATCTCTGCACCAACGATTCGCTTGCTCATAAGCCAGGTGTTTTAGTAATGGCATTGCTTGTTCTGTATTCCCAAAAACTCTGGTAGCTGTTTGAATAAGCCTATCTACAAATTCAGCATAAGGTTCATTAGCTCCTTGTATTACCTTAGATAATTGACCTTGTAAACCTCCATGTCCTTGTAAAGTCTTCCATGCCTTAATTGCATCTGCAGCAATTTGTGCATATACGCCAGGATCATATGCAATTTGTTGCTGCTGATCCTCATAAGGTCCCTTTCCTAACAACATATCTAGATTTCTCTGAGGATAACCAGCTGCTGCATTTCGCCTAGCCGTCTCCTTGCAAAATTCCTCATTGGCAACCTTCCATAACAGGTATTGTCCTCCATTTAGCACAGCTTTACACATATTAGCCCAATCTGCTGGCGTCATGTTCAAGTTGTTAATGGATTCGACCATGCTTACAGTGAAGGGTGCTTGAGGACCATAGGTTGTTACAGCCTCTTTTAGCTGCTTCACTGTTTTGAAATTTAAAACTTGGTAAAATCGCTGCCCTCCTGCCTCAAATACAGGGCATGTTAATATTTGAGATCTTGTCTCAGGATCCCAACTATCAACTGCGGGGGTTGGGGACCTCCCAGCATATGGAGGTGGCCGTGTTAGTTGGACACTTACGTCCTCTGGTGATAGAAAGGTGTTAGTAGCAGTCTCCTGTTGTAACTTTCCCCCTGATGGCTTTTTCTGTTTTACACTTTCTTTCTCTGTCTGACTAGCTTGAGAGGCCTTCTCTTTTACTTGAATCTTTTCCTCTGTCTGACTAACTTGAGAGACCTTCTCTTTTACTTGAATCATTATGTCTTCTCCTTCCTCTACCATTGTCTGAACTGAAGGCTTTGGACTAAGCAAACAAGATATGAACGTCCACAATGGCAATGTGCCAACTGGCAGAGTCCCTGGGCTTTTCTTTTCTATTCTTTTTAAATCTTCACCATGATGGTTCCATTGTGATATATTTAACAACTCCTCCTTAAAAAGCCATGGGCTACATTTTTGTATTGTATCAACGTATGCCCTGATTGTTCTTGATTTTACTGAGATGCCTCCTTCCTCTAACAATTTACTTAACACTCTTTCAGTTTGTTTTTTACTAATTTCTGATCCCGTATTTCTACTATAATACAACCCAACAAGATAACGCCTAACAAAACTGAAACAGAGTGAAACAAAATTGGAACAACTCAAAATCATTATAATAGCCTCCTGAAATGTCCATCTGTCCTTTCTCCCTATCTGTTCCTCAGATGTGAGCGGTTTTTCTTCCATCTTACACATCTCCAGGGACAGGCAACTTAAAACAAAAGTGAAACAAAATAACAAAAGAAGAATCTTAAAATGGCTACCCATCCTCTCGCCCTGCCCTCAGGGGCGAGCAGTTTCACTTACCCTCAGTCGCTCCCCGTGCGAGCCACCAAATGCCGCAGTCTGGCTGGGCACAATCAGGAGCCACTTGTCAAAAGAAACTAACTTTATTTTTAGAACCACACATGCCAAACTAAACAGCCTCTCAGGAAAAACCCTCAGAGCCTCAACTGCCACCACCGGCTTTCCACAAGCCTCTCTCTCCCACACAAGCTTCTCCCCACCTCCCACAATCCTCCTGCTCTTGAGGCCGATTGGCTGGGTCACATGGGCGGAGCCAAAAAAGTCCCCCAATGAGCAGCTCCGTGGTCTGAAAGGGCAGGGAAACAGTCCAATGAGCATCACCGCAGAGGAGCCAATCAGCTAGATGTTGCTGGGGCCGAGGAGCCAATCAGCTAGATGTTGCTGGGGCCGCTGTGAGCCAATCATCAGCCGGCAGCTGGAAGTTTGCTGGGGCCCCTTCGGCTGTGGCTCTCAACATCTCCCCCTCTCTGTTTAAACAACAAGCATGTGGCTTAGGGACCGTGTCTGTTAGGCAGTCCAATTCAACATATGGTCCTTACCTGTCATCGGATGAACTGACCTCTAGGCGTCAGCCTCCTGTCTTAGGTTGGTACCACTGCAATTGGATCATACCCGTCACTGACTACCGGTCCAGCATACAGCTATACTTGTGGATAGGCCTTTGCACCAGTGGGGGGGTGAGGTTCTTTGCCTCACCTCTGTTGGCCCCCAAATTTTAGACCATCACTAGTAGAGGAGGATGCAAAATGCCATGACATTAAGCCAATTGAGGGCTCCTTTGAAAAATTGTACCACCGGTGACATCATCAGCAAAAATACCCCAACACTACCACAAGTCGCTGCACCAACAGATAGTTCACAATGCATACAGGTGAGCTCACAATGTGTCCAGGCAAGTTCTGCAAGCAGTTCAGTGATGGGTATTGTAGAAGCTGTAGATTGGTTTTATCTTTGACTTCACCAGCACTGGGATGAAGATAGGAATTCTGGCAATAATGGCTAAAGAAGAAATTATGTAACATTACAGAAGGCACTAAAAGAAAACAATTTTCTTAACAATTTACATTGTCTTCACCGGCACTGGGATGAAGATAGGAATTCTGGCAATAATGGCTAAAGAAAAAATTATGTAACATTACAGAAGGCACTAAAAGAAAACAATTTTCTTAACAATTTACATTATCTTTAAGAGAATTATTAAATATAATGAAAAGGAAAGGTGAAAGTAAACAAACAGATCTGTTAACCTTCTTTTTTGTTTACATATTAAAACAATCCTCAACAGTTGTTTACCCAATTTAAATTAAACCATATAAATCACGTGAAAAAAAAATATTTGGATCCATTTTATCATGAGCGCTCATCATATATGATATATGGACATACGTACATTCAAACATATAACACAAAACACAAGTGTGCACACATAATAAAATACATACAACACATAACATTATAGTAAAGGCCTTATAACGTTTTACAGGTGAAATCTCCATTGCAATGTTTAAAAACTCTATAGTCAAAAAATAGAACTGATCAGCAAAACATTAACCTAGGTCTGTATGAGCTCAAAAAACAAAATAGAACTTCATGATATGGCAAAGGGCAATAATAAAATAGATATTGAAAAAAGCATCCTGGTTCTGTTGCAGATGTAAGAATAGCCAAACGGGAGTTTTGGATATCAGTTGTTATGGATTTGAACCAAATCATCTTCTTTTTGGTCTGTAGAAATCGCTTTAGTTAATCTTTCTGGAATCCAAATCGGCTGCTGTTCTCCCTGTGGAAACACATAAACAGACCCCCGACTCCAGACAATCGCTGGGTCAGGACCTTGGTTAATCTCTCTGGAATCCAAATCGGCTGCTGTTCTCCCTGTGGAAACACACAAACAGACCCCCGACTCCAGACAATTACTGGGTCAGGACCTTTCCATTGTCCTGTTAGAATATCCTTCCAAAGTACCTTGGGCTTATGTACATTTTTTGGACACATATGCCTTTCCGCAGCACTAAGTCCTGATGAATCCAAATTTAAAAAGTTTAGAGTAAAAAGGGTTATTTTAAGTTTATCTTTGGGGAATATATACCCCTTCCCAATTCCTTCTTTTTGCTTTAATAAGTACATTTTAATAGTTTGATGAGCTCTTTCAACTATGCCTTGTCCCTGTGGATTGTATGGGATTCCTGTTATATGAGTAATGCCAAATGTTGAGCAAAATTGTTTAAAAGAGGTAGAAGTATAACCAGGGGCATTATCTGTTTTTAACTGTTTTGGAACACCCACAGTGGCAAAATTTTGTAAGCAATGAGCTATAACATCTTTAGTTTTTTCTCCGGCATGAAGGGAGCCCATCAAAAATCCAGAAGAAGTATCAACTGTAACATGCAAATATTTTAATTTTCCCAATTCTGGCAAGTGTGTGACGTCCATCTGCCAAATATGGTTAGGTATCAATCCTCTAGGATTGACTCCAAGATTAACTTGTGGTAAAAAGGTCACACAATTTTGACATTGTTTTATTATTTGTCTAGCTTGTTCCTTAGTTATTTTAAAACGCTTTTGTAAAGTATTAGCATTGACATGGAACTTTTTATGAAAATTTATAGCTTCTTCTAGTGTAGAGAAAATATGTATGTCATGTGTAGTTTTATCTGCTAAATCATTGCCCAAACTAAGGGCTCCAGGCAATCCTGTATGTGCCCTGATATGTCCTATAAAGAATGGATCTTTTCTGTCCCAGATTAGCCTTTGTATAGTGGAAAGCAAAGAGAAAACAGTAGAAGAAGGGGAAATCCTACCAGCATCTTCAAGAGATACTATAGCATTAACTACATACTGACTATCAGAAAATAAATTAAATACAGAATCTTTAAACATCACAAAAGCTTGTAAAACTGCATTAAGCTCTACCTTTTGAGCTGATTGTTTGGGTACTAAAAATGTAAAAGTTTGATCAGGGGTAACTACTGCTGCTGTACCATTATTTGACCCATCAGTGAATATATTTGGAGCATTCATGATAGGTGTTTTTCTTGTCATTTTTGGAAAAATTACAGGATGCAATGACCAAAAAGACAATAAAGGATTAGATGGTAAGTGGTTATCAAATGAAACATTAGATTTGCACATGATTATTGCCCAAGTATTTAACTCATTAGCTAACTCATCAATTTGATTCATATTATATGGAGTAATAATTTTATTGGGAGAAATTCCAAACACTCCCTTTGCTGCTTTTATTCCTTTGAGTATTAATTGTCCTACAGCCTCAGGATACCTAGTAAGAATAGTGTTAGGAGAATAAGATAAATGTATCCATAATAATGGACCTTCTTGCCAAAATACTCCTGTAGGAATATTTTTTGTTGGTAGTACAATAAATAATAAAGGCAAACTTATATCAATTCTATCCAAATGCATATTTTCCATATATGTTTCAATGATTTTTAATGCCTTTCTTGCTTCAGGCGTTAACATTCGGGGTGAATTTGGATCTGATGGACCTTTTAGGATATCAAATAAAGGTCCCAACTCTCCTGTTGGTATACCTAAATAAGGCCTTATCCAATTTATGTCTCCTAATAACTTTTGAAAGTCATTAAGTGATTTGAGTTGATCTACTCGTATTTGAATTTGTGGTGGACGGACCATGGTTGAGGATAATAGAACTCCTAAATAATTAATTGGAAAATTTAATTGTACTTTATCTATTGCTATCTCTAGATTATAATTTTTTAATAAGTTTGTAAGTGTGGCATAACATTCTAGCAATGTGTTTTTATCTTTGTGTGCTAATAATACATCATCCATATAGTGAAATATTTGTAGTTCAGGATTTTGATTTCTAAGTGGCTGGATTACTTTGTTAACATAAATTTGACACATAGTTGGGCTGTTAGCCATCCCTTGAGGGAGTACTTTCCATTCATATCTCTGATCAGGACCTTCATGATTCAGTGCAGGGATAGTAAATGCAAAACGTGGACTATCCTCAGGATGAATTGGAATTGAAAAAAAACAATCTTTAATATCTATAACTAAAACATACCAGGTTTTTGGCAAAGCAGACAATTGAGGAATCCCTGATTGAGCAGGTCCCATAATAACCATCTCATTATTAATGGCTCTTAAATCTTGCAATAATCTCCATTTACCAGATTTCTTTTTGATGACAAAAATGGGAGTATTATGGGGAGATACAGAAGGTTGTATATGTCCTTCCGTTAATTGTTGTTTGACCAGGTCATGGGCTGCTTGTATCTTTTCTTTAGTCAGGGGCCACTGAGGAACCCATACTGGTCTTTCTGATTTCCAAGTAATTTTTATTGTCTCAGTGGCCCTTTCTGAAAATCCAACCCATGTCTTTCTGTTCCTTGATCTATTTGTATTGGTGCTGCTATACCTTGTTCTTGTTTTTCTAATCTTTTTCCTTTCCTAAAACCTTGTCTAGTCATAATAGTGGGTGCATTTTGGTTGATGTTATTTGTTAATGTCAAACCTAATTGATCTAGGACATCTCGTCCCCATAAATTTACGGGAAGATGATCCAATACATATGGCTGTATAGTTCCTTCACATCCTTCAGGATCCTTCCAGTCTAATACCATTGCACTTCTATGGGGATTAGTTGCCACTCCTAGGCCTCGAAGCGTTTGAGTGGCTTGTTGTAATGGCCAATGTTTTGGCCATTCTTGACGAGAGATGATGCTAAGGTCTGCACCTGTATCCAGTAGCCCACTAAATTCATGTCCTTGAATATTTAGTTTTAGCATGGGGCGAGAATCTAAATTTAAAGAAAGCATAGCCCAGTCTACACCTGTGGAGCCTAATCCCTTGGAACCTCTTTCTACAGTACGACTGGAAAATTTATCATGTAGGCTGGGTATTATTAGTAACTGTGCTATTCTATCTCCTGGTGAAATTACTGATATACCCTTTGGAGAACTGGCTATAATTTTTATTTCACCTTCATAATCGGGATCAATTACCCCAGGACTTATCATAAGTCCTTTTAGAGTAGAAGAGCTGCGTCCCAATAATAAGCCTACGGTTCCTTTGGGAAGAGGTCCTTTCACCCCTGTGGGAATGATTTGAACTCCCATCTCTGGAGTTAGTACTGCTCTGGCGGAGGCGCAGATGTCCAACCCTGCGCTCCCTCTGGTTTGTCTGATGAGGGATCTGATGGACAATGTGTCCTGGGCACTACCCTGATGGGGTTGCTGGGTTCCTCCAGTGCTCCGTATATTTGTGGTTTTGGGCCCCGGAGCATTGGGCCCCCCTGTCCATTTTTTGGCAATGGAGCCCGATGCCGTTCTCCACGATATCGTGGATAAACACCTGGTCCTTGTTCGTTTTTTGATAATGGAGTACCCTCTATGGTGGTTTGAGAACGGCATTCATTAGCCCAATGTCTCCCTCTACGGCATCGTGGGCAAATACCTGGTATTCTACTCCTTTGATACCTAGTTTTGTTAAACCCTCCTCCAATGGGGCAATTCCTTTTAAAATGTCCTGTTTGTTCACAATTGTAGCATGTTCTTGGCCTGGCATCTAAAGCCTGTTTTACTGCAGCTGCCACAATTTGCCCTTGTTCATTAATGTCTCTGGCATCTAAAGCCTGTTTTACTGCAGCTGCCACGACTTGCTCTTGTTCATTAATGTTTCTACATAATTTAATATATGTGTTTAAATCTTCATGTTTCCATGGTCTAATGATATCTCTGCACCAACGATTCGCTTGCTCATAAGCCAGGTGTTTTAGTAATGGCATTGCTTGTTCTGTATTCCCAAAAACTCTGGTAGCTGTTTGAATAAGCCTATCTACAAATTCAGCATAAGGTTCATTAGCTCCTTGTATTACCTTAGATAATTGACCTTGTAAACCTCCATGTCCTTGTAAAGTCTTCCATGCCTTAATTGCATCTGCAGCAATTTGTGCATATACGCCAGGATCATATGCAATTTGTTGCTGCTGATCCTCATAAGGTCCCTTTCCTAACAACATATCTAGATTTCTCTGAGGATAACCAGCTGCTGCATTTCGCCTAGCCGTCTCCTTGCAAAATTCCTCATTGGCAACCTTCCATAACAGGTATTGTCCTCCATTTAGCACAGCTTTACACATATTAGCCCAATCTGCTGGCGTCATGTTCAAGTTGTTAATGGATTCGACCATGCTTACAGTGAAGGGTGCTTGAGGACCATAGGTTGTTACAGCCTCTTTTAGCTGCTTCACTGTTTTGAAATTTAAAACTTGGTAAAATCGCTGCCCTCCTGCCTCAAATACAGGGCATGTTAATATTTGAGATCTTGTCTCAGGATCCCAACTATCAACTGCGGGGGTTGGGGACCTCCCAGCATATGGAGGTGGCCGTGTTAGTTGGACACTTACGTCCTCTGGTGATAGAAAGGTGTTAGTAGCAGTCTCCTGTTGTAACTTTCCCCCTGATGGCTTTTTCTGTTTTACACTTTCTTTCTCTGTCTGACTAGCTTGAGAGGCCTTCTCTTTTACTTGAATCTTTTCCTCTGTCTGACTAACTTGAGAGACCTTCTCTTTTACTTGAATCATTATGTCTTCTCCTTCCTCTACCATTGTCTGAACTGAAGGCTTTGGACTAAGCAAACAAGATATGAACGTCCACAATGGCAATGTGCCAACTGGCAGAGTCCCTGGGCTTTTCTTTTCTATTCTTTTTAAATCTTCACCATGATGGTTCCATTGTGATATATTTAACAACTCCTCCTTAAAAAGCCATGGGCTACATTTTTGTATTGTATCAACGTATGCCCTGATTGTTCTTGATTTTACTGAGATGCCTCCTTCCTCTAACAATTTACTTAACACTCTTTCAGTTTGTTTTTTACTAATTTCTGATCCCGTATTTCTACTATAATACAACCCAACAAGATAACGCCTAACAAAACTGAAACAGAGTGAAACAAAATTGGAACAACTCAAAATCATTATAATAGCCTCCTGAAATGTCCATCTGTCCTTTCTCCCTATCTGTTCCTCAGATGTGAGCGGTTTTTCTTCCATCTTACACATCTCCAGGGACAGGCAACTTAAAACAAAAGTGAAACAAAATAACAAAAGAAGAATCTTAAAATGGCTACCCATCCTCTCGCCCTGCCCTCAGGGGCGAGCAGTTTCACTTACCCTCAGTCGCTCCCCGTGCGAGCCACCAAATGCCGCAGTCTGGCTGGGCACAATCAGGAGCCACTTGTCAAAAGAAACTAACTTTATTTTTAGAACCACACATGCCAAACTAAACAGCCTCTCAGGAAAAACCCTCAGAGCCTCAACTGCCACCACCGGCTTTCCACAAGCCTCTCTCTCCCACACAAGCTTCTCCCCACCTCCCACAATCCTCCTGCTCTTGAGGCCGATTGGCTGGGTCACATGGGCGGAGCCAAAAAAGTCCCCCAATGAGCAGCTCCGTGGTCTGAAAGGGCAGGGAAACAGTCCAATGAGCATCACCGCAGAGGAGCCAATCAGCTAGATGTTGCTGGGGCCGAGGAGCCAATCAGCTAGATGTTGCTGGGGCCGCTGTGAGCCAATCATCAGCCGGCAGCTGGAAGTTTGCTGGGGCCCCTTCGGCTGTGGCTCTCAACATCTCCCCCTCTCTGTTTAAACAACAAGCATGTGGCTTAGGGACCGTGTCTGTTAGGCAGTCCAATTCAACATATGGTCCTTACCTGTCATCGGATGAACTGACCTCTAGGCGTCAGCCTCCTGTCTTAGGTTGGTACCACTGCAATTGGATCATACCCGTCACTGACTACCGGTCCAGCATACAGCTATACTTGTGGATAGGCCTTTGCACCAGTGGGGGGGTGAGGTTCTTTGCCTCACCTCTGTTGGCCCCCAAATTTTAGACCATCACTAGTAGAGGAGGATGCAAAATGCCATGACATTAAGCCAATTGAGGGCTCCTTTGAAAAATTGTACCACCGGTGACATCATCAGCAAAAATACCCCAACACTACCACAAGTCGCTGCACCAACAGATAGTTCACAATGCATACAGGTGAGCTCACAATGTGTCCAGGCAAGTTCTGCAAGCAGTTCAGTGATGGGTATTGTAGAAGCTGTAGATTGGTTTTATCTTTGACTTCACCAGCACTGGGATGAAGATAGGAATTCTGGCAATAATGGCTAAAGAAGAAATTATGTAACATTACAGAAGGCACTAAAAGAAAACAATTTTCTTAACAATTTACATTGTCTTCACCGGCACTGGGATGAAGATAGGAATTCTGGCAATAATGGCTAAAGAAAAAATTATGTAACATTACAGAAGGCACTAAAAGAAAACAATTTTCTTAACAATTTACATTATCTTTAAGAGAATTATTAAATATAATGAAAAGGAAAGGTGAAAGTAAACAAACAGATCTGTTAACCTTCTTTTTTGTTTACATATTAAAACAATCCTCAACAGTTGTTTACCCAATTTAAATTAAACCATATAAATCACGTGAAAAAAAAATATTTGGATCCATTTTATCATGAGCGCTCATCATATATGATATATGGACATACGTACATTCAAACATATAACACAAAACACAAGTGTGCACACATAATAAAATACATACAACACATAACATTATAGTAAAGGCCTTATAACGTTTTACAGGTGAAATCTCCATTGCAATGTTTAAAAACTCTATAGTCAAAAAATAGAACTGATCAGCAAAACATTAACCTAGGTCTGTATGAGCTCAAAAAACAAAATAGAACTTCATGATATGGCAAAGGGCAATAATAAAATAGATATTGAAAAAAGCATCCTGGTTCTGTTGCAGATGTAAGAATAGCCAAACGGGAGTTTTGGATATCAGTTGTTATGGATTTGAGCCAAATCATCTTCTTTTTGGTCTGTAGAAATCGCTTTAGTTAATCTTTCTGGAATCCAAATCGGCTGCTGTTCTCCCTGTGGAAACACATAAACAGACCCCCGACTCCAGACAATCGCTGGGTCAGGACCTTGGTTAATCTCTCTGGAATCCAAATCGGCTGCTGTTCTCCCTGTGGAAACACACAAACAGACCCCCGACTCCAGACAATTACTGGGTCAGGACCTTTCCATTGTCCTGTTAGAATATCCTTCCAAAGTACCTTGGGCTTATGTACATTTTTTGGACACATATGCCTTTCCGCAGCACTAAGTCCTGATGAATCCAAATTTAAAAAGTTTAGAGTAAAAAGGGTTATTTTAAGTTTATCTTTGGGGAATATATACCCCTTCCCAATTCCTTCTTTTTGCTTTAATAAGTACATTTTAATAGTTTGATGAGCTCTTTCAACTATGCCTTGTCCCTGTGGATTGTATGGGATTCCTGTTATATGAGTAATGCCAAATGTTGAGCAAAATTGTTTAAAAGAGGTAGAAGTATAACCAGGGGCATTATCTGTTTTTAACTGTTTTGGAACACCCACAGTGGCAAAATTTTGTAAGCAATGAGCTATAACATCTTTAGTTTTTTCTCCGGCATGAAGGGAGCCCATCAAAAATCCAGAAGAAGTATCAACTGTAACATGCAAATATTTTAATTTTCCCAATTCTGGCAAGTGTGTGACGTCCATCTGCCAAATATGGTTAGGTATCAATCCTCTAGGATTGACTCCAAGATTAACTTGTGGTAAAAAGGTCACACAATTTTGACATTGTTTTATTATTTGTCTAGCTTGTTCCTTAGTTATTTTAAAACGCTTTTGTAAAGTATTAGCATTGACATGGAACTTTTTATGAAAATTTATAGCTTCTTCTAGTGTAGAGAAAATATGTATGTCATGTGTAGTTTTATCTGCTAAATCATTGCCCAAACTAAGGGCTCCAGGCAATCCTGTATGTGCCCTGATATGTCCTATAAAGAATGGATCTTTTCTGTCCCAGATTAGCCTTTGTATAGTGGAAAGCAAAGAGAAAACAGTAGAAGAAGGGGAAATCCTACCAGCATCTTCAAGAGATACTATAGCATTAACTACATACTGACTATCAGAAAATAAATTAAATACAGAATCTTTAAACATCACAAAAGCTTGTAAAACTGCATTAAGCTCTACCTTTTGAGCTGATTGTTTGGGTACTAAAAATGTAAAAGTTTGATCAGGGGTAACTACTGCTGCTGTACCATTATTTGACCCATCAGTGAATATATTTGGAGCATTCATGATAGGTGTTTTTCTTGTCATTTTTGGAAAAATTACAGGATGCAATGACCAAAAAGACAATAAAGGATTAGATGGTAAGTGGTTATCAAATGAAACATTAGATTTGCACATGATTATTGCCCAAGTATTTAACTCATTAGCTAACTCATCAATTTGATTCATATTATATGGAGTAATAATTTTATTGGGAGAAATTCCAAACACTCCCTTTGCTGCTTTTATTCCTTTGAGTATTAATTGTCCTACAGCCTCAGGATACCTAGTAAGAATAGTGTTAGGAGAATAAGATAAATGTATCCATAATAATGGACCTTCTTGCCAAAATACTCCTGTAGGAATATTTTTTGTTGGTAGTACAATAAATAATAAAGGCAAACTTATATCAATTCTATCCAAATGCATATTTTCCATATATGTTTCAATGATTTTTAATGCCTTTCTTGCTTCAGGCGTTAACATTCGGGGTGAATTTGGATCTGATGGACCTTTTAGGATATCAAATAAAGGTCCCAACTCTCCTGTTGGTATACCTAAATAAGGCCTTATCCAATTTATGTCTCCTAATAACTTTTGAAAGTCATTAAGTGATTTGAGTTGATCTACTCGTATTTGAATTTGTGGTGGACGGACCATGGTTGAGGATAATAGAACTCCTAAATAATTAATTGGAAAATTTAATTGTACTTTATCTATTGCTATCTCTAGATTATAATTTTTTAATAAGTTTGTAAGTGTGGCATAACATTCTAGCAATGTGTTTTTATCTTTGTGTGCTAATAATACATCATCCATATAGTGAAATATTTGTAGTTCAGGATTTTGATTTCTAAGTGGCTGGATTACTTTGTTAATATAAATTTGACACATAGTTGGGCTGTTAGCCATCCCTTGAGGGAGTACTTTCCATTCATATCTCTGATCAGGACCTTCATGATTCAGTGCAGGGATAGTAAATGCAAAACGTGGACTATCCTCAGGATGAATTGGAATTGAAAAAAAACAATCTTTAATATCTATAACTAAAACATACCAGGTTTTTGGCAAAGCAGACAATTGAGGAATCCCTGATTGAGCAGGTCCCATAATAACCATCTCATTATTAATGGCTCTTAAATCTTGCAATAATCTCCATTTACCAGATTTCTTTTTGATGACAAAAATGGGAGTATTATGGGGAGATACAGAAGGTTGTATATGTCCTTCCGTTAATTGTTGTTTGACCAGGTCATGGGCTGCTTGTATCTTTTCTTTAGTCAGGGACCACTGAGGAACCCATACTGGTCTTTCTGATTTCCAAGTAATTTTTATTGTCTCAGTGGCCCTTTCTGAAAATCCAACCCATGTCTTTCTGTTCCTTGATCTATTTGTATTGGTGCTGCTATACCTTGTTCTTGTTTTTCTAATCTTTTTCCTTTCCTAAAACCTTGTCTAGTCATAATAGTGGGTGCATTTTGGTTGATGTTATTTGTTAATGTCAAACCTAATTGATCTAGGACATCTCGTCCCCATAAATTTACGGGAAGATGATCCAATACATATGGCTGTATAGTTCCTTCACATCCTTCAGGATCCTTCCAGTCTAATACCATTGCACTTCTATGGGGATTAGTTGCCACTCCTAGGCCTCGAAGCGTTTGAGTGGCTTGTTGTAATGGCCAATGTTTTGGCCATTCTTGACGAGAGATGATGCTAAGGTCTGCACCTGTATCCAGTAGCCCACTAAATTCATGTCCTTGAATATTTAGTTTTAGCATGGGGCGAGAATCTAAATTTAAAGAAAGCATAGCCCAGTCTACACCTGTGGAGCCTAATCCCTTGGAACCTCTTTCTACAGTACGACTGGAAAATTTATCATGTAGGCTGGGTATTATTAGTAACTGTGCTATTCTATCTCCTGGTGAAATTACTGATATACCCTTTGGAGAACTGGCTATAATTTTTATTTCACCTTCATAATCGGGATCAATTACCCCAGGACTTATCATAAGTCCTTTTAGAGTAGAAGAGCTGCGTCCCAATAATAAGCCTACGGTTCCTTTGGGAAGAGGTCCTTTCACCCCTGTGGGAATGATTTGAACTCCCATCTCTGGAGTTAGTACTGCTCTGGCGGAGGCGCAGATGTCCAACCCTGCGCTCCCTCTGGTTTGTCTGATGAGGGATCTGATGGACAATGTGTCCTGGGCACTACCCTGATGGGGTTGCTGGGTTCCTCCAGTGCTCCGTATATTTGTGGTTTTGGGCCCCGGAGCATTGGGCCCCCCTGTCCATTTTTTGGCAATGGAGCCCGATGCCGTTCTCCACGATATCGTGGATAAACACCTGGTCCTTGTTCGTTTTTTGATAATGGAGTACCCTCTATGGTGGTTTGAGAACGGCATTCATTAGCCCAATGTCTCCCTCTACGGCATCGTGGGCAAATACCTGGTATTCTACTCCTTTGATACCTAGTTTTGTTAAACCCTCCTCCAATGGGGCAATTCCTTTTAAAATGTCCTGTTTGTTCACAATTGTAGCATGTTCTTGGCCTGGCATCTAAAGCCTGTTTTACTGCAGCTGCCACAATTTGCCCTTGTTCATTAATGTCTCTGGCATCTAAAGCCTGTTTTACTGCAGCTGCCACGACTTGCTCTTGTTCATTAATGTCTCTACATAATTTAATATATGTGTTTAAATCTTCATGTTTCCATGGTCTAATGATATCTCTGCACCAACGATTCGCTTGCTCATAAGCCAGGTGTTTTAGTAATGGCATTGCTTGTTCTGTATTCCCAAAAACTCTGGTAGCTGTTTGAATAAGCCTATCTACAAATTCAGCATAAGGTTCATTAGCTCCTTGTATTACCTTAGATAATTGACCTTGTAAACCTCCATGTCCTTGTAAAGTCTTCCATGCCTTAATTGCATCTGCAGCAATTTGTGCATATACGCCAGGATCATATGCAATTTGTTGCTGCTGATCCTCATAAGGTCCCTTTCCTAACAACATATCTAGATTTCTCTGAGGATAACCAGCTGCTGCATTTCGCCTAGCCGTCTCCTTGCAAAATTCCTCATTGGCAACCTTCCATAACAGGTATTGTCCTCCATTTAGCACAGCTTTACACATATTAGCCCAATCTGCTGGCGTCATGTTCAAGTTGTTAATGGATTCGACCATGCTTACAGTGAAGGGTGCTTGAGGACCATAGGTTGTTACAGCCTCTTTTAGCTGCTTCACTGTTTTGAAATTTAAAACTTGGTAAAATCGCTGCCCTCCTGCCTCAAATACAGGGCATGTTAATATTTGAGATCTTGTCTCAGGATCCCAACTATCAACTGCGGGGGTTGGGGACCTCCCAGCATATGGAGGTGGCCGTGTTAGTTGGACACTTACGTCCTCTGGTGATAGAAAGGTGTTAGTAGCAGTCTCCTGTTGTAACTTTCCCCCTGATGGCTTTTTCTGTTTTACACTTTCTTTCTCTGTCTGACTAGCTTGAGAGGCCTTCTCTTTTACTTGAATCTTTTCCTCTGTCTGACTAACTTGAGAGACCTTCTCTTTTACTTGAATCATTATGTCTTCTCCTTCCTCTACCATTGTCTGAACTGAAGGCTTTGGACTAAGCAAACAAGATATGAACGTCCACAATGGCAATGTGCCAACTGGCAGAGTCCCTGGGCTTTTCTTTTCTATTCTTTTTAAATCTTCACCATGATGGTTCCATTGTGATATATTTAACAACTCCTCCTTAAAAAGCCATGGGCTACATTTTTGTATTGTATCAACGTATGCCCTGATTGTTCTTGATTTTACTGAGATGCCTCCTTCCTCTAACAATTTACTTAACACTCTTTCAGTTTGTTTTTTACTAATTTCTGATCCCGTATTTCTACTATAATACAACCCAACAAGATAACGCCTAACAAAACTGAAACAGAGTGAAACAAAATTGGAACAACTCAAAATCATTATAATAGCCTCCTGAAATGTCCATCTGTCCTTTCTCCCTATCTGTTCCTCAGATGTGAGCGGTTTTTCTTCCATCTTACACATCTCCAGGGACAGGCAACTTAAAACAAAAGTGAAACAAAATAACAAAAGAAGAATCTTAAAATGGCTACCCATCCTCTCGCCCTGCCCTCAGGGGCGAGCAGTTTCACTTACCCTCAGTCGCTCCCCGTGCGAGCCACCAAATGCCGCAGTCTGGCTGGGCACAATCAGGAGCCACTTGTCAAAAGAAACTAACTTTATTTTTAGAACCACACATGCCAAACTAAACAGCCTCTCAGGAAAAACCCTCAGAGCCTCAACTGCCACCACCGGCTTTCCACAAGCCTCTCTCTCCCACACAAGCTTCTCCCCACCTCCCACAATCCTCCTGCTCTTGAGGCCGATTGGCTGGGTCACGTGGGCGGAGCCAAAAAAGTCCCCCAATGAGCAGCTCCGTGGTCTGAAAGGGCAGGGAAACAGTCCAATGAGCATCACCGCAGAGGAGCCAATCAGCTAGATGTTGCTGGGGCCGAGGAGCCAATCAGCTAGATGTTGCTGGGGCCGCTGTGAGCCAATCATCAGCCGGCAGCTGGAAGTTTGCTGGCAGCTGGAAGTTTGCTGGGGCCCCTTCGGCTGTGGCTCTCAACACATTTGATTCAAGTGGGTTATGAACTCCCATTTTTTACCCCAAATACAAGTTGCAGAATCACATCGGTTACACATCCTCATTTTTACATAATACCATATTAATGACTGTTGTATTCTGCTACCTTTCCTATCCCCTACTATCCCCCCCCCCTTCCCTCTCATCTTCCCTCTCTACCCCATCTGCTGTTGTTTAATTCTCTCCCTTGTAGCTCAGTTGGTAGAGTGCTTGCCTTGTATGCACAAGGCCCTGGGTTCAATGCCCAGCATCACCAAAAAAAAACAAAATTAAAAAAATTAATTTATTCTTAATGAAAAGAAAATTGGTTTGGATGGTGCTGCATGGAACGCAGGCCTCACACATGCTGGGCAAGTGCTCCATCCTGAGGACTTTAACCAGGACTGTGCTCAGCCTGCAGCGTCCAGTGGGGGACTAAAAGCAGGATAAAAAGTTGGCCTCTCTGCCTCCCTTTGGCATGTTTCTCCTTTGCTTTGAATCAGTCGCCTCAGATTCTAGGAACAACAGGGCTAATCCATAAACATCTCGTGATGAGTTGAAACAGGCAACAGCCCCTTTCTCCACAGACAACCCATCCTGGGACAATGACCCAGTGTGGCTAAGACTGCTTGCCTCTGTGTAACCAGGCCCCGTCTCTGAAATCTGGGAGCGCATGTCAGAACCCCCAAGATGGCGCTGGAGACGCAGGTTCCTCTGTCCTGCCAGCACAGCCATGGTGATTAAAGGCTTTTCTCCGTTACCTTTCCCATTTACCTGGTTGGTTGGGACCCTCTGATTTGGGGCTCTGGCTGAGGAGTCCAGGATTGCTACCCCACATCCTATCTCATGGAAATTTGATGAGACTGGACAAAGCTCGTTGTTATCTCAATTATTTTCTGTTTATTATTTTTATAACATGTGAGTGTGAAGCAAGGACTTAAAATTCAAAAGCCTATGAAAACAAGCACATTTCTTTTTGCTCTGCTTGATATGTAGAAAGTCACAGTCACTTATGTACTTTAATCTTATTCTTGGGTTGATTTGACAATTTTTATAATTTTAACATCCAGGAGCGGTAACAAAAGCTTATTTGAATGGTAAACCCAGGAAGAATCTAAGTGGTGTGTCTGCATTGTATTCAATGCTGACAATTCTGAAAGTGAGTCTATTTTTCACTAAGACAACAATATTATTTTTTTACCAAAAATCTTGCACATCACGTGAAGATGAAAAGCAACGGGCCAGCTCTTATTTTTATGAGAGAATAGCTAATTTATATAAGCACTTATTTTTTTTCCTTAAGCCAATTAGTGTTCTTTTATAAATTAATTTTGGCAAAATAATCTGGATGTTAAAGAACACCACACGACATAACATATATGTATATTTACATATATAGACACACACATTCCTGGCAATACTGAAATTTTAAACTCTAGATGAAAACCAAATGTGTAACTATCAAACATGTATCGACCAAAGCCAACAAGGCTTTTATGGTTTGTGCCATGGACCTAGGCAGTACCTCCATGGACTTCGAGGGTCCCCCTCTGAAGGTGCACAGCTATTCCCTAAGAAGCCCACCATCTGGTGGTGATAGGAAGGACACTAACTGTAAGTGGCACACAGCCACGTATTCTGGGCTTTCCCAGCCTGATGGTGTCCTTCTGATATCTGTTCCACTGTGATGTTTAAACTGATTCTGGTGTCAGAGAGGGTCACAGCAAGAGAGCAAGAAAGGAACTAATAAACAGAGAATGGCACATTGGCAGTAGTATGTCCTACCTATCTATTATTGCTCTGAATGTAAACAGGTTAAAATACCAGACAAAAGACTCAGCAGCCAAATGGATCAAATAACAAGGTCCAACTATGTGCACCTTACAAAGGACTCGCAGGACCTTGGAGGACATGAGGTGGAGAGCTAAGCCACGGAGAAAGGTAGTTCATGTGAAGGGAACTGAAGCTGCAGGGCGGGGAACTGAAGCCGGGGGCTGGTTCTGCACACAGCAAATAGCCTGAGGGTCAGAGCCACCTGGAGAGACCAACAGGCCATGTTGTGATGATAAGGGCTCAATTCACCCAGAGGGCAGGACAATTCCAGATGCCTGTGTGTCCAACCTTGGGGCACATGAATATATAATACCAGTGTTAACAGAACGGAGGGGAAAAGGTGTAGTATAGTGACACTAGGGACTTCAGCCCCACTCTCAATAATGGACGGATCTTCCAGACAGAAAATCAGTATGGAAACTCTGGGCTTGAACCACAGTGCGCAGTCGCACAATGCCAAATGTTGGCGTGGTTGCCGGCAGCAACATCAGGTGGCAAGACCACTGTGAAGGCGGTTTGGAAATTCCTTGCAAAATAAGCATAAGTGTATCATATCACAGGCTTATAATATCACATGCTCACCATTTCACATGCTTACCATATCATAGGCTCACCATTTCACATGCTTAGCATATCATATGCTCACTGAGTCAAATGCGCAATGTGTCAAAAGCTCACCTCATCATATGTGTGATACATGACATGCTTACCGTATACATGTAACATGCCATATGCCATACTATAAGTGTACAACAACTTTTGTGTACATATCACATACCACAAACTTAAGCTTACCTATCATAAGCACACTTTACCAAAAGCTTGCTCTGTCATATGATCACCATCTCCTAAGCCTGCCATGTGATGAGCTGCCCCTGTGTGCTCCCCTGGGGTGAGCTCACCATTTCCCAAGCCCAACATGTGATGAGTGCCCCTGTGTGCTCCCCCTAGGTTGAGCTCACCGTCTCCTAACCCTGCCACATAATGAGCTGCCCCATGTGCTCCCCCTAGGGTGAGCACACCATGTCCCCAGCCTGCCACATGATAAGGTCCTTTCCTCTATGCTCACCCTACCTGAGCCCACCATGTGATCATCGATAGCCAAATGAGTCAATGTTGTGTTCACACTATGTTTACACAGGAATGTTTACAGCAGTTTTATTCATTATCATCTCAAACTTCAAAGAATCAAGATATACTTTTGTGCAAGAACAAAAAACCATTTACATATTTGTGTAATTCAGTATTATTGATGATAAGAAGAAGAGAGCCCTTAAGCCACTCTTGGATGTGGCAGAACCCTGGCCCCACGGGTGCCGAGTGGAACTCGCAGGTCTGAAAAGGCCGCAGAAGTGTGGTTCCAACTTCCTGCACTCTGGAAGAAGCCGAGCCACAGAAACAGGGAGGGATTCAGGGCTGTGTGGATTGGAGGGTGGGGGTGAGAACAAGGGCAGCAGATTGATTTGGTATGACGTGACATTATGCATTTCCAAAACTCATAGAGTTTTCCAAAGGAAAAGAGAGAATGGTCAAGGCAACCAGAGAAACATGACACGTTACACATAGCAACACAAATTAAGAGGTACATCAGGTTTCTTGTCAGAAACTATGGGAGCTAGAGGACAATGGGCTCACATGTTTAACATGATAAGAGGAAACAGCATTAATGCAGAAATTCACTGTCAGAGAAAGAGTCTTTCAAAAATGAAAGTGGGAGATTTTTCTAGATAAATGCTGAGGGGTGAGGGGCAGAGTAGAAATGCAGTAGACTAGGCAAGGGGACTGGAGCGAAGGGAGGGGATGGGCAGAGGAAAGACAGTGAGTGCATCTGACATAGTTCTCCCATGTACATATGTGAACCCCACACAGTGAATCCCACCACCATGTACATCCAGAAGAATGGGGTCCTAACTAGGAAAAGGTGTACTCCATGCTTGTGTAGTTATGTCAAAATGGATTCTGATGCCATGGATAACTACAAAGGACCAATAACAAAGAAGTTGAGAGAATTGACTATTAGTAGACCTGGGCTTCAAAATAAAATTAAAGAAATTCCTCAGATATAAGGGATATATCATATTGGATATAAAATTTTGAATTAATCCAAAATAATGAAAAATACAAGTTAATTTAAAACTACATTTGTCTTACTTGTAATGACTTTTAAAAGTGATTGATCCAGCTAGGATAAAATAAGCTCACCACTGCTGCCTTCTCCCATTGATAAAACTAAACTCCTGATCAAAATACAAAAGTCAGTTATCTGTCACTAAGAGAGAAGCAACAGCAGGCAGATTTTGAAGGAAAATTAAAACATAAAAACCAATTAATATGACAGGTACGTTTCTGATTTTCCCTCTCCTTTTATTTTTTTATGATCAAATTGCTCAAAATTGAAGATAAAACAGTGCCCCAAAAGTCTTATATTGAGATAGATAATTCAAATGACCCTAATTTCTCTTCAGGAACCCCCAGGGACAGACAACAGTGAAAACATCTTCCAAATGGTCACAATAAAAAACTTTCCACCAGAATTCTATACCCAGCAAAAATACCCTTTGGGAAGGAAGGTGAAATAAGCATGTTATAAAAATTCAAATTAAAGGAATTAAATGCAAACAAACTCTACATTTCTCCTACTTTAGCTTTTGTTATTGAAATTATAATTTGCATCTTTTCTACATTGTGAATCCTTCAATAAATTATTGAAATGAGATTTTTAAATTTTTTTATATTATAGGTGGACACAATATCTTTATTTTGTTTTTTATGTGGTGCTGAGGATTGAACCCAGTGCCCCCCGTGAATGTGAGGTGAATGCTCTCCCTCTGAGCCACAATCCCAGCCTGAAATGAAATATTTCAATGTTATTGTCTTTGAACATTTATATTAAAATGGAAAACAATTTACACATCACTATTCCAGTATAAGAACATTTTAAATTTCACCGTATTCCCACCTTTACAGTGGTATAATTTCATATATACTTTATGTTGTTATCTAGAAGCCTTCATTTCTACTTGAGAAACTCTGTGTGGCATTGACGTGGGCTATTTCATCTCTAGGAATTTTCTGCATGGTGAATCTGTTCAATGCTAATAGAGGGGTGTTGAAGTCTGATATTATAATGGGTTTATATATTTTCCCTTGAGTTTCATCAGGTGTTTTTCATGTTTGATGCTTTGTAGTTAGGTGTATGCATGTTCATTACTTGATCTTTTTCTTCTTGTTCATTTTTTCCTCTTTACATGCAAATTTGGAAGTTTCTATTGAAATATCTTCAAACACCGCTTCCCGTGCTGTGTCCACTCAACTGGAGAAGCCACCTGGGGACCTCTTCACTCCCGTGACAGTGTTCTGCATGTCTGGAATTCCCTTTAGATTGCTTCTTATAGTTTTAACAGAGATACATACATACCTGCTATCTCAGTCAGGAGCCACCAAATCTCCATGGTTTAAAACTTCAGAAGCTTATGTTGAACTTCAGGTATGTTGGAGTAAACAAAGTGACAAATTTTCTCCACAAAAAATAATAATGAAACTGGACGGCTGTCAAAAACAGCCATTGCAGGACTCTGGGAAATGTGGGGAAGCGCACAACAGCTGGGCAGCTTTACCAAAGGAAAACTGAGCTTGAAGTTGGCCTCTGCAAATTTGTCTTTGTTTTCTTTCTCTTTGCACAGCTTCTAAATTCTAAAGAAAAGCTGCACCTAAATTATTAAGATATTAATGTGAGAGTCAGCTTTCCCAGAAAAAAGGGACAAGAGGACCGCTGGCCATCAGACCTCCTACTCAGGGATCATTTTTTAGATTTACAGAACACAGAACATCTGGTGACCATCAGATAGCATCAGAATGTGCATCAAAGAAATGGACCACTGTGGCATTAACGGCCACTTTCATGCCAGCCAGTCTCTGGATGAAAGTACGCTTTCCTTTTCCTAAGGATGCAGGAGTTGGGTGAGGCCATGGTCCCATACTACTTCCCTATCACAGAGATTCTTCCAGGGCAGAGCAGGGCACTGCTGGGCCCGGTAGCTTCTGGGCCACAGGGTTAACCTGAAGTGGTAGAAGCAAGGATGAGCCCCACAGTAATCTTGCTGGAGCACTATCAAAGAAAGTTTTCATTGCTTGGAACCCTGAAGTGCGGGGAATAGCTCAAGCTCTGTCCTTCCCAACGACCATTAATTCTTGGTGTCTGATTGCCCTGTGTTCTGTGCTAAGCACTTACAGAGCTCTGCACTTCATTAAAAGAAACCAGAAACCACTTGGTGAAAAAATGAATGTTTGATGAAAGAATTAGGAAAATATGGGTGAGCAGATTGTTAGCTTGATGGTGTCAAGTAGCCAAAAGCCACAAAGATTTTAATTACTTTCACAACACTGCCCAGATATCTTAGAAAATATATGGGGGAAGGTTGTTTGCTGCTCCTCTCCTATACAGCCTGCTCAGCCAAGGGGATCCCCTACCCTCTCCTATACAGACTGCTCAGCCAAGGGAACCCTGTCTCTCACTACACAGCCTGCCCAGCCAAGAGAAACCCTGCCCCTCTCCTATATAGCCTACTCAGCCCAGGGGATCCCCTGCCCCTCTCCTATACAGCCTGCTCAGCCAAGGATATGCCCTCCCCTCACCTATACAACCTGGCAAGGGGATCCACTGTCCCTCTCTTACACAGACTGCTCAGCCTAGGGGATCCCCTGCCCTCTCCTATACAGCCTGCCCAACCAAGGGATCCCCTGTCCCTCTCCTATACAGCCTTCCCAGTTAAGTATTTCCCTTCCCCTCTCCTATACAGCCTGCTCAACCAAGGGGATCTTCTCCCCTCTCCTAGAAAGCCTGCTCAGCCAAGGAGATGCCCTGTCCTCTCCTATACAGCCTGCCCAACCAAGAAGATCCACTAACCCTATCCTAAAAAGCCAGCTCAGCCAAAGGGATCACCTGCCCCTCTCCTATACAGCCTGTTCAGCCAAAAAAGATCCCCTACTGTCTCCTAAACAACTGGCTCAGCCAAGGGGATCCCCTGCCCCTCCCCTAGATAGTCTGATCAGCCAAGGGTATCCCCTGCCCCTCTCCTATAAGCCTGTTCAGCCAAAAAGATCCCCTGTCCCTCTCCTATACAGCCTGCTGAGCCAAGGGGATCTCCTGCCCCTCCCCTATAAAGCCTGCTTGGCCAAGGGGATAATATGCCCCTCTCCATTACAGCCTGCTTGGCCAAGGGGATAATATGCCCCTCTCCATTACAGCCTGCTCAGCCAAGGGGAGCCCCTGCCCCTCTCCATTACAGCCTGCTTGGCCAAGGGGATTCCCTGCCCTTCTCTTACACAACTGCTCAGCCAAGGGGATCAATACTCATACATTAATAGCTTTTCTATACTCCAACAGTTATTCTTCTGAGAAAGAAATTAGGAAAACCATTTCTTTCATAATAACCTCAAAAAATTCTTGGGAATTAATCTAATCAAGGAGGTGAAAGATCTCTACAGTGAAATCTATAGAACACAAAAGAAAGAAATTGAATAGGCCCATGTTCTTGAATAGGCAGAAATCATAGTGTCAAAATGGCCATACTACCTAAAGCAATATATAAATTCAATTCAATCCCCATAAAATACCAGTGACATTCTTTACAGAACTAGAAAAACAACCATCTAAAATTCATTTGGAAGATTCAGAGACCCAGAATAGCCAAAGCAATCCTGGGCACAGAGACACAGTAGCAAAGACAGCCTGGTGTTGGCCACAGGGCAGATAGGAAGACCATGGGACAGCACAGAAGGCACAGAGACAAAGCCACATACTTACAGCCGTCTGATCCTTGACAAAGGTGACGAAAATATATGTTGCAGAACAGACAGGCTTTTTAACAAAAGGTGCTGGGGAAACTGCATATTCACATGGTGAAGAATGAAACTAGCTTCCTTTTCCCCCACAGAAAGGTCAAATCAAAATGGACCAAAGACCTAGGAATTAGACCAGAAACCTTGCAAATGCTAGAAGAAAACAGGGTAACACTCCATCTTGTAGGTGCAGGCACTGACTTCCTTGACCAAACCCATAAAGTTCAAGAAATAAAATCAGCAATCAGCCATCAAATCGAAAATCTTCTGCCCAGCAAAGGAATTGATTAAGAGCATGAAGAGAGAACTGTCAGGGCCGGAGAAGATCTTGGCAGCTAGTCCTCTGACAGGGGACTGATATCCAGGATACGTCAGGGACTGAAAAACTCAACTCCAAGAACCCAAATACTCCAACAAATAAACAGGCAAAGGAACTAAACAGACATTTCTCAAAAGAAGAAATGTATATGAAGG
The DNA here is from genome assembly GCF_047511675.1 of Marmota flaviventris. NCBI lineage: Eukaryota > Metazoa > Chordata > Mammalia > Rodentia > Sciuridae > Marmota > Marmota flaviventris. The sequence goes on from NC_092513.1 coordinate 66,601,083, forward strand.
AATGTTCAATATCTCTAGTAGCCAAAGAGATATAAATCCAAACAACGGTAACATTTCATCTCACTCTAGTCAGAATGGCAATTATCAAAAACATAAATGATAACAAATGTTGGAGAGGATGTGGGGGAAACGATGCTCATACATTGTTGGTGGGACTGCAAATTAATAATATCATTCTGGAAGCCAGATGGAGGCTCCTCCAAAAATCAAAGAATGGAACCCCCCTAAGTCCCAGCTATCCCACTCCTTGTACTTATAAAAAAAAAGACCCCCACTAAAATCAGCATGCTGTAGTGATAGAGCCACTTCAATGTTTATAGAAGCACAATTCACAATAGCAGAACCATAGAACCAACCCAAATGCCTGTCAGTGGATGAACAGATGGAAAAAATGTGGTGTATACACACACAATGGAGTTTTACTCAGCCACAGAGGAGCATGGAATTTTGGCATTTGCCAGAAAATGAATTGAAATGGAAAGATCATGCGGAGAGAAATCAGCCGGACTCAGGAAGGCAAGGGTTGAATATTTTCTTTCACGTATGGAAGCTGGAGCCAAGTAAGGGAAAGAGAGTAATTAGGGAGGGGACAGGATGCCACAGAGAGACAGGAAAGATGGCGGAGAAACGGGGGGGGGGGGGGTGGGGGGGGGGAGGGAGGAAATATGGAATGGATTCAACAAAACCCTGTCGCATACATGAGACCAGTACGAAGGGGAATTTCACTTGTTTATGTAAAAAATATCACTAAAAATAAATAAGTAAAGGAGTAAAAGGAAGATCAATGGAGCAGAGGAGGGGCAGTAGGGGAGGCAGAGAAAGGGAAAGGGGCTCGAAACCAAATTCCAAGCATAGATGATTTTGTCAAAATGAACCCAAATACTGTGTGCAACATAATACACTACTAAAAATATATTAAAACAGTCAATCATTGTCCTGTCTACAGCAATGAACAAACTGACTCTGAAATCAAAAACATGACACTATTTACATTATCATCCCCCCAATGAAATATTTATGGACGAATGTAACAAAATATTCATAAGATATGTATGAGGAAAACCACAAAACTCTGATGCAAGAAATCAAAAAACTAAATAAGTGGAGAGACAGTCCATGTTTACAGAGAGCCAATACCATCATTAGGAGTCAGTTCTTCCTAAGGTTTTCTATAAATTCAATGTGGTCACCGCCCCCCCCCCAAATCCCAGAAAGTTATTGGTATATATTGAACAAATATTCTAAAGTATCCATGGAAAGGTCACAGACACAGAACAGCCAACTGAAGATGTAAGGAGAGGACAGAGGTGGGGACTGAAGCCACTCGAGTTTAACATGCTACCGAGTCACAGCAATCGACAGTGTGGTGCTGACCAGAAAGTAGGACACACATCAGCGGAGCCGAACAGAGAGCCCCAAACAGACCTGCAGACAAGCTGTTGGCTGATCTCAACAAAAAGCAAAGATAACACAATGAAGAAAAGGTCGACTGGCCATGCACAGGGTCTGCATCAACCACGCAGCTCCACGGAAACCAACTCAAAATGGACCATGGCCCCTCCTATAGACACAAACCCACGAAACTCTCAGCAGGTGACAGGGGAGGAAAGCTAGATGATATGGCAAAGACTTGAAAAATACTCGGAAGGCACAGTCCACGAAAGAAATCAATAAGAAGCTGAGCCTCACTAACATTCAGGACATTTACTCTGCAAAAGTTTTACCAAGAGAATAAGAGAGTAAACCAACACCAGGTGAAAATTTTTGCAAGAGAGACACTTGATGAATAATGGTTCTCTATCTGGGAGTGTGGCTCAGCAGCAGAACAGGGGCTTAATATGTACAAGGCCTTGGGTTCAATCCCCAGCACCCAAAACCAGATGATCAGCAATCACCACTATCCAACACATGTAAAGAACTTCTAAGATTCAACAGCTTGAGACAGTTAAAAAAAAGTGGACAAAAGACCTGATCAGATGCTTCACTTACATTTTGCTGTGTTATTGTCTAAGGAACAAGGCATTATATGAAACACTTACCAATTGAACAACTGACATGTGGGTGTGTATTTAGAATAGAGACTGCAGTTTTAGAAAAACATTTGAGAACTATGGCAGAGTATGATAGCACTCAAGGAGAAGCCATGGCTGTCATGGGGCAAGCCGTGCCCTCAGATGACGGAGGTGTTCAGAAATGTGCGAGGACGGGCAGCCCAACAACTTCTCTTTTGGAAAACAGACATGGTGTCTTCACAAAGCAGATCCAGCACTTGCTCATTCCGACCCTCACTTACATCTTGATTACACTAAATGGCACAAACCTCTTTTTAATTTGAAGACACTATTAATCTTATGGGTAAGAATTATTAAATTCTGGCCAGAGTGAAATTTTGGGTCAAAGGCCATGGGTGTGTCAATAATCTGTGCCAGGAGTAGCTTCATAATGACGATGTTACAAAGCATCATGACTTTGCCATCAGAGAGACAAGGCTTAATTTTACAGCAAGAGCATTTTAAAACCTCTCTCTCCCTGTACACACCTGCGCACACACACACACACACACACAGGCACACTTCGGGGTGCACACGTGCACGATTTCTCACATGGTGTTCCTATGACAGCTGCTCAGGTCTCCCTCTGCTTTTGAATACTGAACACTTTCATAGAAAAATCAGCTATCATTTTAACACACCAATGATCCAAAACGATCCCTGGTTTTCACTGAGGATCCCACAAGCCAATTCTGTATTTAAAATGCAGGCCTCCGGGGCTAGGTCTGTGGTTCAATGGTAGAGCGCTTGGCTAGCACTCGTGAGGCACTGGGTTCAGCCCTCAGTACCGCATATAAATAAATAAATAAATAAAAATAAAGATCCATCAATGACTAATAAAAATATTAAAAATAGATAAATGAAATGCAGCCTTCCAAGAACTTCCTCCTTGTCATTAGTAGGTGCAGGTAAAATCGAGTTCATTTTACTCGCAGAGGGAGAGTTTGTAGGTTAGGAGAGCCCATGCACTGTTAGGATAACAAGTCATCGTTAAATTCATTTCCAGCTGCCATGGAGGAGAACCTTGTTAAGTGGATAAGAAGTCTGCTTGGGGGTCTTTGATTTTCGTCTGTCTGCACTCCAGCACATCTCTGAGGTAGGAAGGGTTGAACTAGAACTCTGTTCCCGTGACCTTGCATCAGACAGTAATGAAGTACATTTATGCTGTGTGTGTGCTCACAAAGGTATTCACTGCAGACATTCTCGCTCCTCAATTAAACCCAGAGACTGAGCTTGTAACCTTTGGTGCCAAATTGTCATTTATATAATGAAAGGCACCACAAATACTCGACATCCAAGTTCAACCTTGTTTTCTTTTCAAATAGTGAAGGCCATTTCATTGAATCTAGGCCAACCAAATATTTCCTGGTAGAAGAAAAATTACTGCTTTAACATTTTTGGAAAAGAGCCATAAGTTTTCCTCCTTGATCATCTGAGAAGAGTCAGTGGGATTTACTAGTCTCTGGCATGTTGATTTCCATCTCTAATAAATGGCTGAAAATGGTCCCTTATGGCCCATAAAGTGAACCTTGCAGGTCCACCGATGCCATGAGACAGATGGAGAGAAGGTCAGGGCCCCTTTGTCCCCAGGGGTGACAATCCTCCTGCTGGACCTCCACAGCATGGCACACGCCTGCAGCCCAGCCGGGTCAGAACGCCCGTGAAGGTCACAGCTGGAGACTGCGACCTTGTTTTTTATTATTATTTTGACCAAGTGAAAGTGTAATAAATACAACGTCCAGATTCACTAGGATCAGCAGGACGCAGCTGCAGACTTCCTGCCTTCGGACCAGGATGCGCCCGTGGGTGGTGGCAGCCCTTGGGGCTCACCCATCACTCACCCCTGGGTGCTATGCCCACAGGCAGAATCCTGCTGGTGCCAATGGCCTCCCGACTACACCAAGGCGGGTAGTAAGTGGCGAACGAGCAAGAGCCATCAAGTTGGGTCAGGCACGGGCACTTTGAGAAGGCCAGGGCCCCTGGAACAACTAACTGCCTGGGCGCACGTCTCAGAAGCGGTGCCAGTTCAGATGGCACAGTTGCAGGAAGACGCCAGCTGTTGTGCAGCGGTCAGCCTCAGGAGAAGACTGAGGGACTCAGGTGGACATGGAGTGGCCAGGCTGCCGCAGTAAGGAGCCGCACTCAGTATCACTCATTGAACCAGAGATGACCTAAACTGTCAGCGCTCTCTGCACAAGGAGGGCTGTAGCGGCTCTGCTATCACTCCGAGGGACAGAGGTGGCCTCGCTCTGCCACCTAGCAATGTCCTTGCTGCAAGAAAACCAGCTGCGGCTGGCAGAACCTGCCCTCCGCTGGACGGCGCAGCCCGGTTCTCCTCCTGGGTGGGTGAACCACCCTGCTACATCCACCGCAGTGGTCATTCTGGACTCCAATGCCGCTTCCCGGTTCTCTCCAGAGTAAGAAGGGCAGGAGCTGAAATGAAACTTGTGCCACGTTTCTGAACACTGCTGTATGAATTTCCTACGGCTGCCGTAGCAAGCTACCCCAAACTGCGTGGCTGAAAACGGCACAGATTGATTTTATTTTCATTTTGAAATCAGAGGTTCCCAGGTCAAGGTGGGCAGAGCCTCCCAGGCTCCAGGAGGGAACCGTGTCTGGCTTCTCCAGCTCCAGGGGCCACATTCTTCCTTGGCTCAGGGCCCTCCTCTGCCTCCAGAGCCTCAGGCAGCACCTCCATGCCCCACTCTCTCTGTCCCTCTCCTGACCCACACTGCCACCAGCAGCCTCCATTCTTTCCACTGGACCCTCACTCTCCCAGCGCAATCCAAATGAGCTTCCTCGCTCCAGTCCTCAAACTAATCACATCTGAATTCCACTTCACCATGCAGGTGGCACATCCATAGGGGTGGGAGATCGGGACATGGACATATTTAGGGGATGATGTGCCGTCTGTCACAGTCCACCCTGGCCCCCAAAGACCTACGTCTGTTCCACAGGGACAATGTATTCACCCCACCCAGCCTCTCTATTCGTTTATTCTAATTAGAACTAGATAACAGCGGAATGCATCCTGATTCCTTGTTCACAGTTGCAGCCCAACTTCACATTTCTAAGGTTGGACACGATGCACCCCAACCTCTCTGAGAGTCTCACACGATTGTGGCTTTCCAGAGCTGCTCCACGTTCCCAAGCCATGAGGACTAAAGTATGTAAAGCCACCTACAGCAAGGTGTCTGTGATCCTGTGTGTCCCCAGATTCCTTCAGATGCTTGGGCTTGTTTCCAGGATACCACATTCTTCCTGTTGCTAGGGACACCTTTATCTGTTCCACAGCCGCAGTATCTGTTTATTTATTGGCTGTACCCATGAAAGAGTGTCCCCATGACGACCCCACAGTGCAGACGAGGTCCTTTGACTGTAGTTACCCTCTGATACCCTCTTGCCACTCCCATGCCATGGCCCCTGTCCCCTCCCTGTCCCCTCCTAAGTCCCCCTTCTACTCTCCTGCCATCTTGCCTTTTCTCCAGTTCCACGTGGGAGGAAGCGCCCATACTTGTCTGAGTCGGGCTGTTTTACCGACCACAGGTCCACCTGTTTCCCTAAGATGCCATGATTTTGTTCCTCTCTGCGGCTGGACGATGCCCTCAAGTCTCCCCACTGCCCTTGCCACACCGGCTCCTCAGGCTCCTCCTGGCTCCTGGGAGGGCATAGCTGGAGCATCGGGAGCTTGCCTTTGGTCAGCACAGTGGCCATGCATCTGGTGACAGCTTCTGGGCCCCAGGACATTTGTTCCATGAAGGTGCCGTGAGAAACGGGTAGTGGGTATGCTGACCCATCCCTGAGGGCCTGGGCTGCAGCTAAGGCTCACCCGCCGTGTGCCTTAGAGTGCTGTTCCTGTCTCTGTGAGTTTTTGGTGAGTGCCTGGGACCACACACAGTGGTGAGTTTAAGACTCAATCAGCTGATGTTTAGGCACCTGGGAAGCTGTCAGTAGTCACTCTGTCCCCACAACAGCCCATGCCTGCCCCAGGCCCAGCCTCCAAGGATCTGTGCGTGCTGGGAGCCCAGCTGCCCACACGGCCCAGGATCTCTCCTTTGCAGCCACAGCCCCAGCATGAGAAAGGGATGGGGCACTTTGCAGGAGTGATACCCTTGGTCCTCCTGCATCTGGGGCTCCTGCCCTGTGGTCCTCCTCAGTCCCTCCTCACACCTGCACCCAGAAGCTGCCTTGGTGTTGAGTGTGATGGAGGCTCACGGTCCTCCTGAGGCCTGCCCCACGGACTCGAGTCATACTCAAGCAGGTCGCAGACTTCATCTTGCTCTCGATTGGCAAGGGTTTCAAAATCTGTGGCTTCTGCAGCCCACCAGACTGCTGCTGGAACCAACCGATCCTTGTTACACTGACAGAGGAGAATGTTGGGATGCTAGCCTGAGCTGCTTCGTTCCCCTGCTGGGCCACCTGGCCAGCGTGCACTGTCCCCTGAGCCACGTGGAAGCCACAAATGGGGGGCATCTGAGGTGGGGGAGGCCGTTCGGCCCTTGCACCCCTCCTCATGACAACCCGACACGTGGACCCTGTAAAACCTGACTGGAGTTTAGGAAACCCTCATATGAAAAATGTCCTCAGCTTTCCCAAGAACAGTCAGCAACTCCCCAGAATTTAGTGTGATAGTCAAAAGATTAATTTATCCCGTTATGAACACGCACCTGGCTAGGTGTGATACACTCCTCTGATAAAATAGTGGAATCAATATAAAATATTGGAAATGTCTGATACTTGACAGCACAGAAACGAGGCCCAAATTTTTTTTTAAGAGAGAGAGAATTAGTTTTTTTAATATTTATTCTTTAGTTTTCAGCAGACACAACATCTTTGTTTGTATGTGGTGCTGAGGATCTAACCCGGGCCGCACGCATGCCAGGCCAGCGCGCTACCGCTTGAACCACATCCCCACCCCCCCCCATAGTTTTTTAAACTATGCACTTGAATCTTTGGCTGTTGGGGCAGAGGACAGAGAAGACTGGCCTTCCCAGGATTATTGCCCTTCCTTGCTTCCGGGGTGGCTCCCAGGGGAAGAACTTGAAATCTGGGCGTGACCCTGGGACTCTGTGACCAAAGGATCCCAGGGAACCCTGGACACTGTTCAGGGCTCCAGTGGCCTCTGGCCTTGTGGCTCAGTTCACCCTGTTCTCAGGATTGACCAGGAAATCCCTTGTTTTCAGCCGGCCATCCCTGAGCTGTCCTCTGTCCCTCGGTCACTACTGAGGCAGGAAAACCAAACAAACCCCAAATCAGAATTATTTGTGAACTCGCTACATGGACCAGAGGCTTTTGGTTCCCTTACTGGGGGTTACACAAAATGTGTGGTCACCCCGTCATCCCAACTGCCACCGCAGAGGGATCGAGAAGGGCTCCTGGGCAGAGGTCTCTGGGACACTGCGACAGTGACCGAGGTGAATGATGTGAGATGAGTTTGCAGAAATAAGAGCCAATCATATTATTGAGCTCTGCACATGACATCGTGCCACCAAATGCACCGGCACATGTGACAATTAGCAATGTGACATGTGATGGAGCCACTCTGTCATCTTCCCTTGAGATGAACGACGTGACGAACCATCTTCCCATGTGACGAACCATCTTCCCATGTGACGAACCATCTTCCCACGTGACGAACCGTCTTCCCATGTGATGAACCCAAGGTCTGAAGCAAGAAATGGACATTGGATCTGCATCTGCCTGACTCCAAGGCTGCTGTCTTAATTGCTCTGCTTCATGGCAATGTGGGGACACAGATCTGGCATCTCCAGGTTCCAATGCAACTTCCGTCACCAACAGGGGCAGTGACTTCAACAAACCTCACTGTGTTGGGTCGCAAAGCTGGGGCGAGTTTTAAGTGCCAGAACGGACAGGGTGGCATGGAGCCGTATACCTGAGCAAGACGACTTCTTGTGGACTTCTTCATGTAAAGATACCAGATTCCCCAGGACGCGCATGGACGTCACAGAGGAACCTTCTCAAGTTCCCTCCCTTGCACGATGCACACAGCCACATGTGGCTACTTCAACGTAAGTTACCTTTGAGGTCAAAGAACAACCTTAAAAAATAAGCCCTACATTCTGTGGTAGGATCCTGGACACCAGCAGGAGCCCAGCAGGAGAGCAGCCCTGTAGGAGGGCAGGGCGGGAGGGGAGAGCAGGACAGGGACCCTGGGTTGGATCTAGAGGCAGACGCGCCCTGTGAGTCACGCTGGCCATGTCTGGGCCCTGGGAGACCCTCCTGGCCTCCTGGACTCTCCCAGGAACTTGGCAGGAGCTCCACTCTGTCTGAGGGAGTCTCCAGTCCCTGACCACAGGCAGGATGAGCACACACCGTCTGAGGAACAGGCCAGTGGGAAGCCCTGGACCAGGGCAGACAGATCAGGGCTCTCAGAACCTCCAGCCCTGCTGCCCAAAGCTGTGCAGAGGACACCTCTGGCCACAGGTGGGCCTCAGTGCCGCCCTGGTGGAGATGGACCCTGGGGCCCACGAGTCGCTCCAGACAAGCTGTCCCTGTGCCAGGTCCCTCCTGCTGACCTCCAAGCAGGTGCCTGACCATCCGGCTTCTTGTCCTTCACTGTTAGATGGGTCACAGATGTGGGAGGGACATGGAAGCCATTACCTGGACCACAGGACACACGCCATGGGTCACCTCCAGTTGTCTCAGTACCTAGTGCTCATCACGTCCCCAAGCCCCTTGAGGCACTGCTGGGATGGGATGAAAGGGTGTGGACAGGGAGCCAGGCCCGAGAGGAACCTGCCTGTGCCTAGGGAGAGAGACCCCAGGGGCTTGGCTCAGTCAGGAACGTGTTCCACAGGCCACGTTGGGGGGGTGCAGAGACAGGGTGTTCACTTAGAGCCCAGAGCAGACGTCAGCCAGGGCCGCCCCAGCAAGCCAGGATCTGTGCCCTCCAGGAGCCATGGTCCAGGAGGCTGCCTCCCCAGAGGAGGCCCGGCCTCTGCCCACAGCTCTCCCATCACCACCGTTCCTCCACACATGGAGCTGAGGACCAGCACTCTGTCACTCTTGGTCCCAGTAGGCTCTGCTCAGGAGGGCAGAGGGCACAGCGCTGGGGTCAGGATGGTGTGTATTGCCTGTTCACCAGGCCTTGTTGGTCAGAGGGCAGGAATTCAATAAGGACTTGGGAAATGGGGAGCAGTGTCTCCAGGTGGTCATGGTCAGGCCCTGTCTAGTCTCCTGTGTGTGTGTGTGTGTGTGTGTGCCTGTGCAGCACGCAGGTGTGCAACACGAGCAGGCCTGGGTGATTCCCCCACCCGTGGACTCCTCTGGACGCTGTGGTGGCCTTTACGTGACCACTTATATCAGCAACACGAGTGACATGAAACTCACCCTCTCACTTGCACTAGTCACACTCCAAGTGCCCCAAGCCATGTGTGGCTGGCGGCTACGGAGCAGGACCCACAGATGTGGACCTCTCCACCACCGTGCAAAGCTCTGTTGGCCAACATACAGGCTCCAGCCTATGTGAGGAAGGAGCACCTGCAGAGGGCTCTGGAAACTTCATCGAGACGAGGAGGCCAGTTCTACTGAGCTCTAGGTACAGTGCCTTCTTGAAATTACGTCCGGAGTTCAAGTGACATTGGGAAAGGAATTGGTTGAAAATCCAAAATTATTTCAAAACCCTTCATCACACCTTGCTCTGTAGATATGTATTATTGGTATTATTTTCCTGCATCTCATTTAAATCATTCTATTCTTTTTCTTCACATGCATGTTCTGTTTAAAACAAAATTGCCTTCTAATTAGCATGTTTTCCATTTGGTTTCAGCAATATAAAATTATAAGGTATGTGCTTCATATCCATAGTATCTGTCCTTTCGCTTCCATTCTTCCAATCATTTTATTTAAAAAAGAATGGGGAACGCAACAAGATGCCCTGGTTTGCTCCAAGCACTGCCTGACAGGTCTGGGGGTACAGGCAAGGCTGGCCTAGGTCACAGGTCCACTTTGCAAGTTTGCCATGTGAAGGACAAAGTCTGAGTGACATGGGACGGCAGGGTTGGTGGGATCTAAAAGTGCACAGAGACCACGTCCACAGGTCCATCCCAGCTATTGGTGGTGTTGACGCGGGCTAGACGTTCTCAGCGGCCCCTTTGTTCCCTGCCCTGTGCCCTGGGAATCTGGCTCTAGGTCCACCTCGGCCATGCCTCATGTGCTGATTTCCACCAGTCTGGGTCAGTAGGAGACATGGGAGGAGGAGGGCCCCGCGCAGAGCTGGGGAGGCCAGGAGTCACTCTTAGTAGGACGTCTTCCTACAGAGACAGGTCTTGCTGGGTGCCGATGGCCACCTCCTTCTGCTGCTGGCTCTGTGGCCCAGCTGACAGTGTCTGCGTGACCTTGGGTGCTCCACCACCTCGTTGCTGCTGACCCTGATCACACACTGGTAAACGGTCCTTCCACTAAACATTTTCAAGTGCCTGTCTTGAGTGGGTGTCTTGGCGGACCCTGAAACCAGTGCTCCCAAGGGTGCGGATGGCTGTGCACGTGGACCCTGCAGGGAAACTTGGGGCTTGGCCTTGGGTCTGTCCACATGGGCTCCCATCACTTAATACTGTTTATATGTTTATGACTCCCATTTTCTAGAGCATTCTAAATTTGCCTGACCAGCTGTCTCTGACCTCTCATCTTTAATTTCCTGTGGGCAGCTCAGCCCAACATGGGGTTCCTCTCCTGACCCGTGCTGCTCCTCCCTGTCTTCTTCCCGACTCCCCCACTCAGGCTCTGCTGGCTTATAGCTCTCCTTGCCCAGTTGCTCAAGCTGTAAAACTAGGCATTTTTTCCCACAGGGTTGTTTTTATTCCGTAACCCCCTGGTTTTTTTTCTTAAACTTGGTTAAAGATTCTCCAGGAGTAATTTTTTTTCATTATTATCCCCTGTGGTATCAGCAAATAGATGAACACCAGAGCGTGGCATTAATAGGTCACGAGCATTGTGTCCTATTAATTAATTAATTAATTACTCCCCAGCATTGAGGACTCTCTCACCCTGTGTTTCAAATTTGTTCTTTTTGGTGTACATGACAGCAGAGTCGATTTTGACATATTTGTACAAACCTGGAGGAGTATATCTTATTCTCATTAGGATCCCAGTCCTATGAATGTATATGATGTGGAAATTCCTCTTAACACTAATAACTGACAAGTCTGAGTGTCCCCAACTTTTTAGTAGTTTGGGTCATTATTGAGATTCACAAATTCTTTCATCTAAGTTTTCAGATTAGAATGACCTCTTTATCTTTTCTTACCAAGAATTTAATGGGGCCAGTAGGCTGAAGGGGAAATACTTCTTTTTTTTAAATATATTTTTAGTTGTAGTTGGACACAACATCTTTATTTATTTCTATGTGGTGCTGAGGATGGAACCCAGTGCCTCACACGTGTGAGGCAGGTGCTCTACCACTGAGCTACAGCCCCAGCCAGGAAACACTTATTCTGATCTGCATCCTGTCCTGGGCTTTCCCTTGTTTGTGCCAAGGACACGTGTTTGTGCTATTCTCTGATTCTGAATCACTACGGAGTTTAAATCCCTTTCCTGTGCTACGCTGGTAAATAAATCATTTTACATGCGACTTGATTAATGCAATGGCTATTACCAGGGAAAATGGTCTTAGTTTATGTTGGTTGCTTCTGCAATTATTTCACCTATGTTTGCTGTGAGTAGGGAAAAGGCCATGGTTATTGAGAGCCACAGCCAAACGGGCCCCAGCAAACTTCCAGCTGCCAGCTGATGAGTGGCTCACAGTGGCCCCAGCAAACTTCTAGCTGCCAGCTGATTGGCTCCTCTGCGGTGATGCTCATTGGGCTGTTTCCCCGCCCTTTCAGACCAGGAGCTGCTTATTGGGGGACTTTTTGGCCCCGCCCACACGACCCAGCCAATCGGCCTCAAAAGCAGGAGGAGTGGTGGGGGTTGAGAGGCTTGTGGGAAGCCGGTGGTGGCAGTTGGGCTCTGAGGGAATTCCTGAAGAGCTGGTGTGGTGTGGTGTGTGTGTTCTAAAAATAAAGTTCATTTCTGCTTGATAAGTGGCTCCTGAGATGTCATGGGGCTGCTAGAATTTGCCTTTGGAGATCTGGGTTTGGGAGCTGGAGGGCACAGGCTCCTTTTAGGTGGTGCTAGTCTTCAAATCCCAGAGAAGGAGAGAGAGGTGTGCCATGACTAGGACTGGGTTATGCGTTTTTGCAGAAGGAATTTGTAAGTGGTGTTTTGTTCTTCTCAGATCCGGCCTTTAGATGCCTTCCTTGCTGAGGGGTCAGTGACTTACACAAGTTGCCTGGTTGGCAACTTGAAATCTTCAAGAAACAGATAATGCCTCTGAGGTATAAATTATGCCAAAGGATAGATAACCGTGGACACGTACCCAATTCATACTTTCTAAATTCTCATAAAAATGTGATTAGAACAGAAAACTAAAGACTAAATTCATATGTAAACATAGATTTCAAAATCATGAGTCACATTCTAGAAGAGTGAACTCAAAGATTTCTTCATGCAGCTAAGTATGTTTCCCAGGAATGTGTTACTATGTTATAAAGCCACCAACACACGAGATCACAATAACAGGTGCAGTAAGACAAAAGTCTGGTTTCCTGATCCTGAGAAGGAATCTCTCGGCCAATGAACTATTAGATTATGTCATAGAGAAAATCAGGAAAGGGTGGTGCTTGGTTTGGGTGTGTTGGAGTGTGTCCCTGGAGGGCCCCAGTGTTGGAATTTAACCCCAGTGTGAGGCACGAAGAAGGGGGAGATGTACTCCAACCCTGGTGCCTGGGGTTCAGGCCTGGGTGGTGGTGAGGGTTGCAAGGGTCACCAGGGTGGAGCCCTGAGATTACCCTGGAGGCTGTGGGAAGGACACAGCAGAGGAGGAGACACACACACAGGGTCACAGAGCTTGCTTGTCATACACACACACAGTCTCTGTCTCACACACACACACACACACACACAGTCCCTCTCTCTCACACACAGTCCCTGTCTCTCTCTCTCTCTCTCACACACACACACACACAGTCCCTGTCTCACACACACACACACAGTCCCTGTCTCACACACACACAGTCTCTGTCTCACACACAACACACATACACACTCACAGTCCCTCTCTCTCTCACACACACAGTCCCCCCCCCTCACACACACACACACATACACAGTCCCTTCTCTGGCCCTGTGGTCCCCTACGTCACCACCTCAGTCCTATGCCACAGAAGGCGCTCGGTACGGGGCCTGGAACCTTCCAAATGGTGAGCTGCAGGCCCTTTTCCTTGGGAGGAACCATGGGTGGTTTCCACAGTAACAAAATGCACTGATGTGGGTGGAACTGGCACAGAAAGAAGGGGTGCTTAGAGAGGGAAGGGCAGTGCTACAGGATACGGCCGACGAAGGAGCTGGGTGACCAAGAGGACGTCCCAAAAAGAAGTAGGAAACAATCATAGACTATTATAGTAATTATAGAAAATGTTTTCATCTATAGCCACAATAATTCTGAAAAGAAAACCACTTCTAAGGCCAGGGAAGCAAAACCATAAGTGTCTGTCACCACTCCAGGCTGGTGGGTCAGCGGGTGGTGAGGCTCCTCTGGCGGGAGGGCGGAGCAGGGAGGGTGACCTAGATGGCTCCACCTGAGAGGAACAGGGTTGGGAAAGTAAATACTGTACCAGTATAATTATGTCCTACCAGATTAAAAAGACCACTGCTCACTGCAACCAGCCTGGACCTAAGGTGGTGGCCACACAGCGCACAGAGGTGTGGCTGGGAATTAACAGCACAGAGCATCGAAGAGATAAAGCCACACGGTAACAAGGGGTTTTTAAAACACTATTGAAATAATTGGTATTAATCCAAACTAGATTATTATAAAAACGATAATGGTAATCCTCAGAATTTCCACGAAGAAAATGCTCCAAAAGAGAGAGTGAAATAAATGACTAGGGGATTAAGATAGTAGTTTATAAAATATTCACGTATCATAAAAGAAGACAATATTGAAGGAATGAGGAACGAAAAAGACGTGAGTCTCAGAGAAAACTAGTAAATGGCAGACGTAAGTCTTACCTGGTCAGTACTTGTATTAAGTGAAAATGGATGAAACTCTCCAATTCAAAGAAGATTGGGCCAAAAAAATGATATAAATATGCTATATTTATCCATCTATGTGTATACAAGAGGCACACTTTAGATTCAAAGACACAAGTAGGTTGAAATGCATGTGAGGGAAAGAGACACCATGCAGTTGACCACCAACAGAGCTGGATGGGTCATCCTAATATTAGGCAAAATAGGTCCCGTTGCCAGAGGTAAAGGTCCACACACCAAACCTCGGAGCCTCAAGCACAGGAAGCAGGACTGAGGGGACAATGGACAAGGTAGCAGGAACAAGGACTTGAGCATCAACAGCAGGTAGCATGACTGTGCTAACAGCAGGTAGCACTACTGTGCATGAGATCAACAGGAAATAGCAGATCTGAGCAGCACAGCAGCCTGACTGTGTCAAACAGCATCTAAAAAACTTTCCACCCAAGAGCAGAGCACGTATTCGCTTTAAGTTTACATCTGACATTTTCTAGGAAAGACCATATATTTGGTATATTCTCCTGACTACAATGAAATAAAATTAGCAAACAATAATAGAAGGAAAATTCAAATACTCAGAAATATGTGGAATTTAAATAACACACCAAAAATTAAGCAATGAGTTGAAGAAAAAAATCACAAAGAAAATTAGGAAGTACTTGGTGATGAGTTAAAACCATACAATATATAAAACTAGAAGAGGCAATAAGAGAGAGAAATTCCTAGATGTAAATATGTTAAAATAGAAGAAAGATTTTGTATCATTAAGCTAACTTCCACCTTAAAAAAGGAAAGTGCATAAAGCAAGTAAGGGCATATCCAGAAGGAGTGGGGCAGCAAATTACCAGATCAGAAATGAAAGAGGGGTCAGGAGTACTGACCTTCAGAAACACGAAGGAGTTCGAGGGAATGCAACGACTAATCATGTGCTGAAAAACCAGGTGATCTCACGAAATGGAAAAAATCCTGGAAATTCACTCACAGAGGAATAGGAAATCTGGATAGACTCATTACAAGTGAAGAGACTTAGTTAATTAATCAAAAAACTTCCCATCAAGTAAAGTCCAGGCTCTGGTGTGTTCACTGGTACATTCTATCAAACATTTAAAGAAGAATTGAAACCAGCTTTCCACAATCTCTTCTAAAAGATGAATGATAACAATTCCTAATCATAGCAGAGGCCAGCGTTACCCTGATATTTAGACACAAAGACATCTGTTGGAAACAAGAGGCCGCTATCTATTATGAGTGTTGATGGAAAATCCTCAACAAAATTCTCAGAAAGTAAGCTCTGGGGCATTTAAAATAGATCACATCTGATGAGCGGGTGGATTTATCCTGGGAATGCAAGGTTGGTTCAGTGTATGTCAGTCAATCCATGTGGGCAAAACAGGAGCAGCTTGGCCAATGCACAGGAATCAGTCAAAAGAATCCAACACCTGTTCATACTGAGGATGCCTCAGCAACCTGCAGTAAAGGGAGCTTCCGCAATCTCACAAAGGGCGTCGATGAAAGATGCAGGTGGTTCAGGCGGCACAGGTAGTAGTGCAGGACTGGCCGCCCTTCCCTGGGGTCAGGAGAAGGACAGGGATGTCTGTTCTCGACACTTAGCTCACCACTCACCGTGGGCTGAGTTGAAAGATCAGAAAATAAAATAAAAATATTCAAGTTGGTAAGAAACAGGTCGAACTCTATTTGTAGAAACAATGATCCATATATGTGGAAGCCCCTAAAGAATAAAAGTAAATAAATAAAACCCCACCAGGGATAAGGAGTAAATTTAGTAAAGTCACAGGATATAAGATTAATACACAAAATTAATTGTATTTTTATGTACTAGCAAAAATAACCCAAAAATAAAGCTTAGAAAACTTCATTTATAATAGCATCAAAAAGAATAAAATATTGGGAGTAAATATGAACATTGCGAGACGTACCGATTTAGGAAGAGCTAAATCGGCGGACAGACCTCTGTGTGCATCTGTTGGAAGATTTGATATTGTCCAGATGGTGTTACCCACTAAACTAATTCATTGATCACCTTCAACACAATCCTTGACAGAGAATCACAGCTACATTTTTTTTTGTAGTAATTGAGAAGCTGATCTTAAAATTCATATCAAACCTTAAGGAACTCGCCACAGCCAGAACATTTGTGAAGAAGAACAGAGTCTGAGCACTCATATTTCCCAGTTTTGAAATCTACAGTGCTATAGTGATCAAGACAGTTGTTTTCAGAAAGGACAGACACAGAATCAATGGGTACAACAGAGTCCAGAAAGCGACACTCCCACTTAAGGTCAATTGTTTTGGTACTGGGATTGAACCCTGGTGTGCCTAACCACTGAGCCACATCCACAGGTCATCTTTAAAATTTTTATTTTGAGACAAGGTTTCACTAAGATGCTTAGGACTTAAGTGGCTGAAGCTGGCCTTGAACTTGTGATCCTCCTGCCTCTGCCTCCCAAGCCCTTGGGACTATGGTGATTTTTTTTTTTTTTTTAAACAAGAAAGCCAAACTCATTTATTGGGGAAATAGTCTTTGCAACATATTGCTGGGACAAAACTGAATATCCACAGGAAAAAAAGTGAAGTTGTATACCCCACATCACCCCAAGCAGTAATCAAAGATGTAAATGAAGGAGCTATATATATATTAACCTCAAATAAAACAGAAGTCTGAAGGGGAGTGCTGAGACTAGGAAACTCTCATGAGGACACAAAGAACAAAGATGTGTGGTTTTGGGTTAGGAAGTCATTTCTTAGATGTGACCCTGCAAGCATAAGCCACCAAGAAAAATACAGATACACTCATTGAAATATATAAAACTTTTACGTATTGAATGGCATTATACTGAGAGCGTGAGAAGACACTCACAAAATACAAGAAATGTTTGCAAATTGTATATATGATATGGGTCTAGTGTTCATAATACGTAAAGAACTTCCCTTCAACAACAAAAGTACAGACAACTAATTAAAATGTGCAAATAGTACAGGAACCAAAATAGAAATAGATAAACTGGACATCAAAATGAAAAAAAAATGTGCATATCAAAACACAGGACCCAGAGTGGTGATTTAAATATTTAAATGAAACATGAAGGATTTAAATGAGGGTAGATACAGCTGTGTTACCTTAAAGTACTCCTGACCCACTCAGACGATTTCATAGTATTTGAGAGGTTCTCGTCTATGCATCAAATCTTGTGAATTTTTGCTGATGTTATGTGTCAAAAATATTATTTTCTTGGCCTTTCCCTGTTTTTATATGAGGTTTCTCCTTATTTATTTTAAGGAACTCTTTTTATAAAATTTTTGTGAAATGTTCGGTTCACTATATCTCATTTGTGTTTTAATTTTCACTGTTTTTTTCTACATAAAATCTTTAAATCTTATTATAGTCAAATCCCCTCTCTTCAGGATTTCTGGGTTTCACAGCTTCTTTAGAAAAGGCTTCTCCACTTCATGATTGTTTAGATATTCTTCAGTCTTTTATGACAGTGTCTTTACAGTTTTATTTGCCACATGTAGCTATTTAATGCATCTAGAATTTCTTTTTGATGTAGCAATTGAAATGTTCTTTTCCCCAAAAAACTAAAAACACTTTTAATTTATAATATTCCACAATGATTTGGTGAAATGCTGACATTATTCTGGGTTTCAGTCTGTTGGATCGCCTTTCTTCAATTCTTGTTTCAATTCTGAACCCTTATCATTATAATAATTATTTAATATGATTGGACAGCATGACTCTCATTCCATTTCTACGTAAAATACATCTTGGCTGATTTTTGCCAAATTTCTACTCACATGCATGCAGCATGACTTTAAAATGATTTAACATTTTATGTAAATGATGCTGGAATTTTGGTTAAAGTTGTATTCTGTAGCTAATAAATTAAGCTTGCGACTTGAACAAGCAATAGCACCCTTTATTTAATCCCTCACTTAAAAAGTCATCTGCTTTCTGTGTTCGTCATTTTATTTTCAACCTTCATTTTTATCACTCTTTCTTCTTTTCTGGTACTGGGGATTGAATCCCTGTCACTTTACTACTGAGCTACATCACAGCCCTTTTTAAAAATTGGTTGAGACAGGGTCTCAGAAGGTGCCTAATCTTTCCTGGAACTTTTGAGCCTCCTGCCTCAGCCTCTGGAGTTGCTGGGATTACAGGCGTGAGCCACCACACCCAGCTTCAACTTTCATCTTAATTTTGGAAAACAAATTTTTTATTAAGTGACAAAAAATGTGTTGTGCATGAGTCTGTGTCTCATTGGGTTAAAGAATGTAAGCCATTCACAGTTTTCACCATAAAAATTAAATCTGTGTTGCTGGCGACTTGGCTCGTCACAGACTCATGTGGCCCAAGGGTTTCTCGTTATCAATTCATTTCTTATTGTTTTGTCTGAGTTTATCATTAGTGATTTTGCTTTCAGGTAGGATACGTGAAGGCTGAATTTTCGGAGTCTTTCTGTGACTGGAAATACTTGTTTACCCTCATGCACGGTGGTTATCTTGCCTCAGACCCAGAATCCCACAATGTAGATCAAAGTACGAAGCTTGTTTTTTCTATGACAAAAGCTTTAAGAATTTTCTTTAGTAAAAATCCAGGAATAACATAGCTGTCTCCTTCCAGCTTCCTTTCTGGCATTCCACAGATTTGTTCAAATCCAAGGTCAGACCTTCTTTCACCTCAGGGACGCTCCTTCCTTCCTGAGTCGCTTTCCCTCTGTTTTTGGAAGCCCTCTCAGGTAGGTATTGGACACGTATGGACTTTGGGGCATAATACTCTTTTTTAATTTTTCCTTCTGCTTCTCTATTGCTTTTTCCCTTGACAGCATGTCAGGGGAGAGTTCTCCAAGTGCATCCTGCAGAGGAACAGTGAGAACTTTAGCCACATTAGTCTTCACGTTGACCGCTCTCTCTCTCCGTCTCTGTCTATGTCAGTTTCCAGTTTCCGAGACGTCTGCCTTTCCCCCTGTTGTCTCCAGGGGAGGGGCACACCCAGATCTGCGGTCATCTGAGTTGTCCACAGGTTCTCTTCGTCTCCTTCTTTTGGTTTGTGCAGGTCTTCTTCCTGGACGCCCTGGGTTACACTCAGACGTCTCTTGACCTTTAAGGTTTGTACATCTGTTTACAAGACTTTACGGAAAGGTGGCAGGCTGGGTCCTTCCTTCCAAAGCTGCCCTCGGGCAGAGGAGGGGACTCCAGGTTTGAGTATTTGAGTGCCCTTCTGTTTACTGATTTTGTGACCTTTTGTATTTCCTGGGAATACTAATGGTATATGGAATACTAATGGTATATCTCTGCTCCTCCAGATGAGGTCTGCTCTCCTGCACGGCTACTGGCCATGCCCTGGGTGGCCGTGTTCCTGGTGCTGCCTGTGGGCCTGCAGACCCCTCCCAGTGAGGGCTGGCTCTCTCCATCACCACCTGGGGTCAGAGCCCTCCTGTTTGTCCCCAGGACTTTCTCTTGGTCTTCACTCCATGTGGTTGCAGAGGTCAGTGAGTCAAGGTCCAGGGTTTATGCCTCGTGGGCTGCGGTCCCAGAGCAGCACCCACCGCACAGGAGGAAGGCCCATCGGCAGTCGGGTCCCCAGCATGAAGGCAAGAACGTCCCCTGGAGATGGGGTAGCACGTGCCGGGCCAGAGCTGAGCCTCTGTCTCTGGCACCATGAGCTCACCCTCCCTGAACGAGCTGGTTGGTGCCTCTGTGTCTGGTCATGGTGAACTCAGGTGTTTCCCAGGCAGGTAAGGCTCTGCTCACAGCAGCCCTGTCACTCCGTCTTTGGAGACAGGTGCCACGTGCAGGTTCTTGGGAGCCTCCTCAGCTTCATGAGAGGACCCGGTCCCACCTCGCCTCTCCACCCCCTTAATGCTCTGCCCTGAGCCTTAGCCACGTCTTTCTCTACCAACCAGAGCAGCATCGTGAGAAAGGTCCACAGCCAGTACCTGGAGAACTGTCCATCAACTTCTGGATTCTACAGACCCTGCTCTGAGAGGATGCTGGCCACAGAGATCTGGGCTGAGGCTGCCCACGTGCATGCTGGCCGCACCCTGAGGTCTGTGGTTGAATCCCTCCTGGGCGAAGGGCGAAAGGGAGGATCTGCACCATCCCTTGCCAGTCTTCCTGCTGCCCGGGTGTCATCTTCTTCCTCGTGGTGTCTTCCACAGGAGGAGGGCCCCCCTTTGGCAGAAGGTGATCCCTGGCCATCAGCCTGGGGTTATCCTTCATGTACGTCAAGTTGACAATGATTTCTGCCTTGTAATCAGTGGCCACAATCCTCAGGACCACTCAGAGCACCCTTGTCCTCACACCAAGAGACGTCTTAGAAGAAAAGTCTCTCAGAAAAAAAGTGCTAGAATTCTGAGCTAGAAGAGGCTCCTCTAGGCTAAGCCTTGTCTCTACTCGACTCCTGCAAACCACCTTTCCAGAGCTCCTTTTCCCAAGACTGGATATGGCATCAGTCAAATGCACCATTTGTCAGGGAACGTTTTGTTTTAAGGCTTTTGTGAACCTGAACAAATAAAATTAATTTTGAAGAATTAAATCAGGCTAAAATCTGTGTGCGAGGGAGGAGTATTCGTGACAGAAGCGAGATGAGGAAAGCTATTCCCTTCCGCAGAGGGCTTGCGGGTAGTTCTGGCTTTGAAGGCTCAGCCACAGGGGTGGTGGAGGTCCACCACACAGCTCGGGGCTCTGGCACCAGCTCCAGGCGGCCAGCAGGCAGCAGGCCCCGTGTCCAGCCAGAGCCTGTTCTGATTCAATAACTGTCCTGCTTGCTTTAGGCCGTGGGTCTCAGGGCAGAGAGGATAAACAAGGACAGCGGGACCAAGACCTTCCTCCAGGCCCATCCGCAGAGCCACGCGGGGTAAGCCAGGAAGCGGAGGCAGCAGGGATCTGAAGATCTTACTTCAAAGTGTGTGATCCCATCTCGTTCTGCTCCATATAGCCCGTCCTCTCTGCCCACAGCCACTGCCAGCTGGGATTCGGAGCAGGTTTATTTTTCTAGCAGTGGACTCGCCCCTGGCCATTTATTCACAAGGAATACATACAGGACACGCTTTTGCCAACAAGCCAGGATTCAGTGTGGACTGTATCGGGTCCACTGGGTCCTCCTGCACGGGCAGCGCTGCCCTCTCCAAGGCTGGCTGGCGTGAGGCTGAGTACCGCACACAGTTTAAAACCCAGCGAGCCTGAGGGGCTCCCTTGCCTTTCTGTAGGGAGGCCCTGAAGACGGAGGCTGACTTCCTGGGAGTCCGTCCAGGGGAAGGACGCAGGCGTGGAGGGCTTTGCCGCATGCCCAGTGGGTAGTAAGTGCAGTGAGGAAAAGGGGAAGTTCTGCGTGGGACCCGATCAACCCCACCACTCCATCCATCCCAAGCACAGTTCTTCACATCCACACCCCTGACGTCAGGCTTGGTCCTTCCACCGTGGGCCTGTGGAAATGGATAAAGGTGGCAGGTAAAGCTGTGCACAGCCAGGACTCACCCCTCCCTCCGGGGATGCCCCCCCCCCCCGCCGTCTCTCATTAGGTCTAGGAGTCACCTGTGGGTTTGCACCCTGGGTGCAAAACTCAGGTTCAAAGGCCACAAAGGTCCTGATGAGGACCAAGGTCTCAGGAAAACAGAGAGGGACGGGCTGCAGTTTCTTCTGCACCGCCAAGTGAGACACAAGTGCACAGAGGGGCCTTTATATCAGCCACCAGACACATGGAGAGGCCCCCAGGTCCCGCCCTCCCATGGAGAGCCCTCTGCCTCAGCGTCCCCAGTCCTTCTACCCTCCTGTCTTTGCTCCTGGTCTGTCCTGGGGGCTGTGACGCCTAACCCTGCCACCATGTCACTCCTTCCTTTATCCCCTCGATGCACATTTCAAGGCAGCTCAACCCAGGTGCCAGCTCCCAGCGCCAGAGGGACAGAAAGCCGCCCCAGCGCACCAAGCCCCTAGGGTGGACTCCTCTCTCTTTGTCACTCTCAGGCTCATCAGGAGGCCGGCAGCATGTGCATTCCTGTGGCCCAGGCTCTGTTTGTCTGACCACCAGCACCTTCTGCCTACGGGCACCTGGCGCTATGATAAATATCAGGAAAGGAAAACAAATAGAGCCTCTTCCTCTCCCACCCTCCTGGAATGAGCCAGGAGCCAACATGTGGGTTTATGCAGCATCCCTGCCTGGGGCTGGGAGGACCACGCAGGTCTTGTGACCCTCTGTTAGACAAAGACATGTCAACTGTTACTTTGGAGAAGCCTTTATGTGAATTTCCTGAATTACATTTATAGGGTACAATACCCACGGGGGGCTTCTGCGGCAGCTACAATGCACCCATTCATGATCCAGCCAACTGTCCCCCAAGCAGCCTTAACTCCGCATGTCTGTTCGCAGCTTTCTTGCATGTTGTGTGGAAATGCTGCACATGCGTAGAACTTCACAAACGCACACGTGAGCTGTTTTACAAATACAACATGTAGAAAGTACGAGAGTATTCACTTTAAAGGGACCATGGTCTTTTCTGCAGAAACTGAGGGAGAACATTTAGCAAATTGCAGTGCTAAGCCCTAAAATAAACTCAGTGGGAGGATTTCTGTGAATATTCTCCAGGGGTCTGTCAGGATACATGGCTAGATTGTCCATAATTAGTCACTGTAGCCTTGAGAAGGATTGCAATTCTTTGCAGTTCTAATGAGTTTGCTCAATTTAAATTCCCAAGTTATCTTTTTCTTTTTTTGAAACAGATATTACAGAAGTTATACAGAACCTAACCAGAAGGGAAACGATTCCCGATGAGCCTACGGCAGGCCTGCTGGCTTTAAAGCCGGGCTGAGTAAACACAGGTAAAGAGACTTTAGGGTCAAGCCAGGTTTGATGGAGGTTTCTTTGAGGTTTGTAATCCCAATCTTTGGGCCAAATATTGAGGCATCAGGCTGTGGTGTGGGCTGGAGGGGGCCGAGGGGGTCACAGTCCACGTACACAATCTAGAATGTGAGTTTTACATGGTTTCCATCCATAACGGGGACAGTCTTCTCACTGCAGGCCACCAGGGCTGCAGCTAAGCCAGGATCCCTGAAGCCTCACAGAGCACAGCTCCACCTCCCTGGAGAAGGTAAGCAGGGCCCTCTGCTGCCTGGGCAACGGCAGGGGCAAGGGACGGCCTCTGGACTTCCACAGGTGGACGTCCTGTCTGCTCCCAGCTCAATTACTGTGTGGCCACTCTGTGTCCCCGTGGCGGCAGGTCTGGTGTCAGGGCAGGAAGGCGGAGGCCCTTGGGGAGGGCAGGAGCCGCTGAGAGCAGGGCTGCCCCCTGAGGGGGTGCTTTGAGACCCAGCAGATGGTCTACCCGCATATGGATGGGAACAGAACCCGCATCGTGTGAGTTTATGCACATCTGCGAACATCTGTGTAGCGGCTACACTTTGCGCATTTCAAGTGGAAGAGAAATCTATGGAGGCTAGCCCAAAAATGAAATGATGACTTCTCTTACCCGCAAGTGTGCCTCCTGTGAAGAGCGTGAGCTGCCTACATTCCTGGTCTCTCGAGGATTTTCTTCACTCTGCGGTTTCTTTGTGAGGATCTGTTTAATGTAGAAAATAGAATGTTGTGGGCGCACATCCGGAGCCCGGGAGGCTGACCTGAGCCCCGCAGCAAGGCCATGCCCTGCCGGGAGGGCCTGTGGCACAACGTGACCCATGGGCCCTGCCAGGAGAAGCTGACCCTGGCCATTTTTAGATGGAGAGAAGCATGCGTCTGATTAAGAGCCATGAGAATGGCCAGCTCTGCCTGCTGCACGGCCTGGGAAGCACAGCGCCTCTCAGAGAGCACTGACATCCACCAGGTCCAGTCCTGTGGTCATCCGTCCCCCTCAGCAAACGTCACTGCCAGCACATCTCGGGCCAAGCACTGCCACCCCAACTGCCACAGCCTGGGTAGCTCGAGAGCAGATTCTTGCTTCTCATAGCTTGAAGGCTCGCCATCCTGACACCAGGGTGCCGCAGGGAAGGCCGAGTGAGGGGTGGCCGGTGGCCCCTTCACAGTGTCCTCACAGGGCAGAGAGGGCAGAGCGGGTGACACAGGACTCTTTGTTTTTTTTTTTTTTTTTTTTTTCAGTACTGGAGATTGCTAAGTGCCCTTCCCCTTCTCTGTCTCCTTCCACCATGAGATGAGCAACTTCCTCTTCTGTATGATCCTGCCATGATGTTCTGCCTCACCACAGCCCAAAGGCAACAAGGTCCAGCCAGCATGGACCAAAACCTGAGCCAAAACAAACCTTTCTGTCCTCTAAACTTCTTCCTTCAGGTGCTTTGTCACAGAGATGGGGCACTGACTGACACAGGTGTCTGCGCCCTGCTTACAACTCTCTCTCTTTTCTTTTCACTCTAAGGATAAGACCCTTCAAAGACTGACATGACTGCTCCATTTCCTGCCTTCTGATGACCCTTCTCCTGTCTCTACCTATCCCAGGGACTTGTTTTTAGCTTCTCAATTTCCTGCAGGGACTTTGCAGAACTCCTCTGCCCACGTGTAGTTACCTTCCATCCAGCCTCTGACCTGGGCTTGGGTCATTCCTTACCACTGCTTTCTTTCCTGATCCTAGACTGATCTGACCCTTGCTAAATCCTCCTCCACCTCCCCACATTTCCATTTGTAGCATTTTATGATAATACGATTAAGTGTTTGTCTCTTTATGGAAAATACAGGAATAGAGGAAGAAAGGACTTTACAAGACACGTTGGATTCTCTGGACAGGCCACTCATCTTCCGTCCTCAGGAAGCAGGTGCCCATCCTCCTCTGCATGGTGGTTCACCTCTTCTGGGAGGAGTCACACAGTCAAGGACAGAACGGGGACACCCAAAAGGCATGGCAGGTGTTACACCAACCTGCAGCCAGAAACCAAACATTTCCACATCTTGCAACCATCGTTATCTCCAGGTCACCTGGGATTTCCTCATTGCCCCCTGTGTGCCCGGCCCATGTGGTTCTGCATCTGCTACGGAGGGAGATGATCTGCCGTACCTGGGACCTTGCTCTGGCCAGCCTCTCTGCTCCTAGGCTGTGTTGTTTATCTGGTAGAAAATGTCCAGTGGGCGATTAAAAGGCACTTACTATTAGTTGATGAGGAACTTTTCGTAATGCTCTGGGAATGATTTCTTCTCACAGAGAACTTGGTCCCCTGGGACTCATCTGAGGTTCTCTCGTCTCAAAATGTCTGGGCACAAGTTTTTCCTTGTGTGGTTTGGTGCTCAACCTCGACTGCTGTTCACATGGCGCTTTTGACCTGTGACATGCAAATGGAGACACCCGTGGGACTCGAGGGGTCTCTGTGTGTGCAAATCAAGGGCTGAGTGTCCCTAGAGGATTAGTGACGTGGTGACTGAGAAGACACAACATCCCTAGAGACGTGGCGGTGGTGGCTTTATATACAAAAATTAAAGATAGACGTTAATTTGGGTGGTCAGGAAGCTCAACCTGCTGCTGCTCTGTTCTTCTTGAATTTGTGGCCAGGCGATTTCATTTTTCAACGTTTCTTCTCAAGCAGGAGGAAATGTGGATGGGTGGTTTTCACCTTTCCCTGCTCAGCAGTGAACCAAATCACCTGCCTCGGGAAAGGGCCTGACCATGAACTCTCCTGGATTTCAGAACCAGGGGACACTTGTCCCTTTGGAAGGGAAATGGAAACACCCAAAGCATAACTTCAGCCAGCTACAAGTCCAGGGTTGAAAAAAACGTAAAATAAAGTGCTAATTGATGTTAAGCCTTAAACAGACCACTCATAGACAGAGGCACCACAGGGTCCACAAACTGTCCACACAGAGCTTTGCAGTGATCTGCAATAGGACACCACAGGGTCCCTGCAGCTCCATTGCGTCCCGTCCAGTAGGGCACCACAGGTTCTGTGCAGGCCTGCACCCCACTGATCCATGTAGGCTGACCCCACACCATCATCGCAATTAAGATGGACACTGCTGGCCCCGCTCCTTTCCTAGGTGCTGCCCACTCCCATCTGCTGTGGGTGTCGGTCCCTAATGGCTCACTGCTGTCTAATGGGCATGCTGGGTGGTGTGTCCTGTTCCTCCCCACAAGGCCAGCAGCAGGCCTCTGGGAGTCAAGTGCCCAGTTCCCCACCAAGGACCAGGCAAGGGTGAACTTTCTCCAGGATGCACACTCTCCTGACCCTGTTCCTGCCTCTCCAGCTTCTCTCCCTGCTCACAGGGTCCCCTGAGCAGGACTTGTCCAGTAAGCCACAGGCTCTGGACCCTGGTCATGGGCTCCATTTGCAGAGAGCTCTGCTCAGGACCTGCTGGAGTGTTTGCTGGGTCACGTGGCCTTGCTGGGTCAGGTGGGGCCCTTTGCCTCCAGTGAGAGTCCTGGTCATTCCTACACCCAGGGGCCACGCCTGACCACGGCCAGCCCTTCCCTCAGGGGAGGAGCCACAGAAGCCCACATTTCTGGGCTGGCAGTGACCCCCTGACTTCAGGAGCTCCGGATGCTGCTGCCACTGAAGGCTCTTCCCAGACCCCACACGTGGGCTGACTGCAGACCTGGCAGCGCTGACTTTCTGTCTGCGGGAGATCACTGTGACATCGTGACGGATTTTTTTTTTTCAATAAAATAGCTATTAAACCATGGCTGGCCCTATAACAGTCCAGATTTGCCACATTCTGGGTTGTTTATTCGTTAGTGCTTTTCAAAATAAAACAGACTTTTATGACCTACACTCTGTTAACGTAGGATGACGTACGACAAATGAAAGATGATTATCACCATGCCGACACTCACATGGTGATTTCAATTGACATTAATTCACTGTTGAGATTGCTAGGAGTCAAGGAAAAAAAAATACAAAACATGACAGTTCCCACAATTATCATCACTGAAGGCTAAAGGAGAGGGTGTTTTGTTGGGAAAGGACAAGGACACGTAATGACTCATTACCACCTTGACTCCCTAACTGAGGAGCACTATGTCTGAAGAATTGTGAAATGGCTCAGGCTGTACCCTGTTTGTGAGCGGCTACTCAGCCGGTCACCGGCTTCCTGGACGCTGTTCAGCAGAGGACTTTATCACTCCTAGCAAATAGCAACAAGCAGAGGACCAACAGTTCTCGCACGTTTCCTGAGCTCCGATCCCCCTGCCCCAGGGTGACAACCAGAGGGTCAGGTGGCACCCCCGCACACACTATGGGTTGTATTACAGGACAGGACCTGTGTCCTGGGTGCCGGGCAGTGGTTGTGAGTGCTCATTGCTCTGGAGGAGAACACACCTCTGACTTCCAGGAGTGAAAACATTCTTAAGAAGGAGTTCAGAATAAGCTGAACAAAACCAAAAACACAAAACAGTCACTGATTCTATGATCCATGATTTTATAGGTAAGATGTGTAGAGACGCAAAAGCTACCGGGAAGGTGTCCCAACACATTGGAAATGGTTTTGACCAGTGTATGACAGCTACCCGTTGGCCAATGAAGGACAAACCGCATTAAAATCCAAGCAAAAATCCCAAATTCCCCCTGTTGAAAAGCAGTGTCCAGTTCTTGGGAGCGCAGACCATTTCACCTATTCCCTCTCGGCTATTTCCCTTGCTGCCTTGCCCAGGGCTGGGGAGGTCATCTGAACACCACCCTGGAGCCCGCATCAGTGATGTTGGTAGGAGCAGGAGGCGCGGACGGTTTCAGCACCAGCTCAGTGGGCGGAAAGCAAGATTGTCACATGCAGTCTTGAGATCTGAGTGGACTTGTTGGCTCAGCAGGTTACTATCCTGCAGGAACGTGGTACCAGGAATCTCTGAGTCAAAGGAAAAGTTTCCCCAGCCACACCTTCCATCCTGTTTAAGGGATTATGAAAGACCCTGGAGGAGGCCAAAGAGTCCCTGTCAGAAAACCTTGGTGTGACTTTGGAGTTAGTCTGCACATGAGCTCCAGGAAGTGCGTGACCAGTGCAGTCACAAGCAGGACTCGGTGGTGTGTGTCCATGGTCATCTGTCATCTGTTCAGATGCACAGGGCTGAGCAAACCTGACAGTGGCGGGCCACCATCTGGAAGTTAAATAATGTCACCCAGGAGAGTGGGGGAACTTCTGGTTCAGAGATTTAACCAATTAGACTGTGGTGAAGTCTCTGTAAAACAAGGTCTGGGTCAAATGGGTGGTTTTATTTCTTTTCAACTTTGTTTCTTGAAAGCTCCATGAGTACCTGTGTGTGGCCTGGTGAGTACCTGTATGTGGCCAGGTGAGTACCTATGTGTGGCCTGGTGAGTACCTGTATGTGGCCAGGTGAGTACCTATGTGTGGCCTGGTGAGTACCTGTGGGTGGCCTTGTGAGTACCTGTGGGTGCCTGGTGAGTACCTGTGGGTGCCTGGTGAGTACCTGTGGGTGGCCTGGTGAGTACCTGTGGGTGGGAAGTGATGGACGTAAGCCCTAGGTCACGGCTCTCCAGAGGGCAGGGGCAGCAGATTGCCTGTGGGCAGAAGCGGAACTACCAGATGGGCTCATGCGATTACAGATGCTGCAGGGTAGAGAGCCAGGGGCCCTCAGTTCAAGTGGGGGAGACCGATGATGCCACCCAGGCCCCGGTGAAGACCTGGAGCCATTGGAGGAGTATTGGTGCTCTCCTGGGTTCCCAGATTGCAGACGCAGGGTCTGATGTTCAAGGACAGCCAAGGGGAGCACACCTGCCCAGAAGGGAGAGTGAGGGGGAGAGAGGCGGGGGATAGGGAGAGGAGAAGAGAAAGAGAGGGGGGATAGAGAGAGGGAGGGAGGGGGGAGGGAGGGAGGGAGGGACAGAGAGAAGGAGAGGGAGAGAGAGAGAGGGAGGGAGAGGGAGGGAGGGAGAGAGAAAAGGAGAGGGAGAGAGAGAGGGAGGGAGGGAGAGGGAGGGAGGGAGAGAAAGAAGGAGAGGGAGAGAGGGAGGGAGAGGGAAAGAGAGAGAGGGAGAGGGAGAGGGAAAGGGAGGGAGGATCAGAGAGAAGGAGAGGGAGAGAGTGAGAGAGGGGGAGAGGGAGAGAAAGAAGGAGAAGGAGAGAGAGGGGGAGAGGGAGGGAAGGAGAAAGAGAAGGAGAGGGAGAGAGAGAAGGGAGAGAGAGAGAGGGAGAGGGAGAGAGAGGGAGGGAGGGAGAGGGAGAGGGAAAGAGGAGGAGGGACAGAGAGAAGGAGAGGGAGAGAGAGTGAGAGAGAAGGGGAGAGGGAGAGAAAGAAGGAGAGGGAGAGAGAGGGAGGGAGACAGAAGGAGAAAGAGAAGGAGAGGGAGAGAGAGGGAGGGAGAGAGCAGGGGAGAGAGAGACAGAGAGGGAGAGGGAGGGAGGGAAAGAGAGAAGGGAGAGAGAGACAGAGTGGGAGAGGGAGAGAAAGAGAGAGAGAGAGAGAGACTTTCTTCTTTACTTCTTTCCCAAGGTAAATGCATCCTGGCCCCCAGCTATTGGATGGAGCCCACACCTCCAGGGAGCCCCCAGGCCAGCAGCCTGGGCCATACTCTTTCTCCAAGTCAGGTCGAGACCCAAGTCAACCGTCATAGTAGTGCTGGGAGAGTCTCCACTCTGTAAGAGGGTCCTACCCGTGGCCATTCTGTCCACCCCAGGCTCAGCACATGGACTTGCTAGCACCATCTTGTAGCCAGGAGGGACCAGCCTGAGGAGGGGGCTCAGCGTGGGAGAAAAAGAATGGCCCATCCAGGGGGCAGCTGGAAGACAGCGCCTCACAGGCTTCTGCTCTGTGCCGTGATGTCTCCCCTTTAAGAGCCTCTAGAAGGGGGTCTTCTGTTGTTTGTGACCCAAATCCCCCAGCAGAGGAGGGAGGGGACATGGGAAGTATGGCTGGAGGTGCGTCCAGCCATGGGGATGAGCAAACAGCTAGTGCCCCAGGTCCTCAGCCCAAAGCCAGGCCCCAACCAAGAGCACTGTAGGACGCACCCAAAAACTCACCAAGAGGGCAGAACTGGTGCCAAGTGCTCTTGCCACACAACCCCGACTCCCCAACAATCATACAAAGGGTGGAGGTGCGTCTGTTGCACGTATCCAAACTCCTTAAACTGCGTGTGCTGAATTTGTTCATTTTTTTTGTATATCACGCGTGCTTCAGCTGCTGAACAACGGTCCAGCTGATGTATTTGGCATAAATATAATATGGACGATTCCAGGCTCCCCTGAACTAGGGGTCAGCTTGTTTCTGTGGTCTTTGTTTGTAACCAGGATCTCCAAAACCAACGGCTCCTTGTGCAACATGTGTGGGCAGCCCGAGTGGTGAGAAGCCTCCTGGGGACAGTCAGGGGCGGGCAGCCTGCGTGGTTCCACCAAGGATCAGCATGCGCTCGCTGGTCAAGTCCTGGCTGTGAAAAAATTAAGTGGACAGATTGAATTATAAGATATGCCCTATCTTTTATAAAAGCAGGCACATTCCCACAGTGAAAACGTGGAAGCCGGAGCCCCGCGGGAAGCGTGTTCCTAGAACGGGAATAGTGTTCTCTCTGGCAAAAGCAGTGGAGAGATGGGAAGCCCACGTCAGGTTGGTGTGGAAGTTTCTGGATGGGAGAGAGGAGCCGTTAAGCTCCAAAGCACCAAATCCAACTGTGAGATTGAAGCTATGTGCAATGGCATTCCTTGGTGGCTCGTGGCCAGGTGGTGTGCCTCATGATGGCAGCCCAGGGACCTGGGACCAGGTAGAGCTGGCTTCTGGTGCCAGCCCTTGGCCCTCCCTGGTCCGGGCCATCCTGTTTGGGGGCCACCTCTTGGCTTGGCCCCTCCTTGACGGGCCACAGTAGCTGTCTGTGTGCTGCTCGCCTTCCTTGTGATGGCTCCTGTTACCAGGCAAGTCTTGCCTGGGAGCCTGTCCTTCATAACCATCCCCCATCCTTTGTCCGGGTGTGACATGGGTGACTCCCCGTTGATCTGACAGCTTTTGGACGTTCATATACAGGGACGAGTCCATACACACAGGAAAGGAATGCTACAGGGCTCTCAGTAACAGGATTGCACCTGAAGAAAATCCTGAGGCACGGCTTGTCATCAGGTCCTTGAAGAAAACCGAACATTATTTAATAACTAAGTCTTTTAAAAAATATTCTAACATTTCAATTCCTTAGAAATTAAGTTGTAAGATTGAATTGTAAGATATGCCCTATCTTTTATAAAACCAGGCACATTCCCACAAATATATTTCTTTATTTTTACAAGGTTTAAATCAGGACCAATGCCTTACTTTAGGATTTTTTTTTTTTTTAATTGTGTGAGTCTGTTACTTGCTGGAGATAAAATGCCTGATTTAATGATGTTATGGTTTAGCATAGACTGTTCTTTAAAAAAAAAGTCTTATCCTTGCAAAACATTCCAAAGCCAAATTTGATATTAACCAGAGACCCACTCGAGGAGATACAAAAAATAAAGTAAATAGAAACTTCTCAAATATGGATTCAATGAGTGGAAGCAAGTTTGTATTTCTCTTAAGGAGTTTAAATTCTCAGCCACAAACAGCGGAAGCTGATACCCTAAGCAATTTCTAAACTTCTGGGAACTCGGTCTTTGAGCTTTTCTTCCTGAGCCCCAGAGCATGTTTGCTTGCATCTGGCCAAATAAGCCGCCCTAAGACGGAGTTCAGGAATGTCAGATTCTCCACTTCAAGACTGCTGTTGATACTGGATTCCCATTTTCCGGCAAGGAATATTTACATTGTTCTCATTATGAGATTTAAGAAACAGAAGTCTGTCAAATGCCACCAAGTGAAACAGCTGAAAGTAGCGGAAAGAGGGAGTTACGGAGTCACAAAGCCAAACAGCCCCAGCGGAGCCCAGGTTGTCTCTTCAGGGCTCACGGGCTCTTTCTAGGTGAGGGAGACATCGGCACCAGCCTAGATGTCCTCAGTAAATGCGCTCAGCTCTTCATGACCTCACAGGAGAGCCAGTGGCATAGACTTTGGGTGTCCCTGAAACAGGCAGTTGGATGTAGGATCGGGGACATGGCTGAGACCAGGGAGACTTGCCAGCCTGCTTTCAAATCTCCAATCCTAGGTAATTAAGATCATATTTCCCCCCTGATGAAATAGAATCATTTGTAGGAAAAGCCCTAAGAGGTTAAGTTTCAGGAGGAGACTCGCCTCTCAAAGCCGCTGGTGTGCGACGTTGGGCCCCTGGGAAGCTGGACAGCCCTGCTGACCTTCCAAGCTCCCATCCTGCACTGAAGAATTCAGACCTGCAGGTGTGTTTTCTCTACTCGGACCCAACCCTCTTGGACACACACTCTGCTTACAGAAGACAGTCCCTCACCATCTGCTGCAGTACCTCCAAAACCCACATGTCAAAGGATCAGTCCTCAGGGGCCCCTGAGAGCTGCTGGAGCCTTTAAGGGGCGGAGCCTACCGGGAGGCTTTGAGTCATTGGAGGCGTGACCTGGAAGGGGAGAATGGCCCAGCCCCTTGGTCTCCCTCTCCTCTGCTGCGTGGTGGTTTTGTTTCATCACATGCTCCTGCTGTGATGCGCTGCCTCGTCCAACAGGGTCAACCAGGGATGGACAGGAACTTCCCAACCTTTTCTCTTTATCAGTTGACTGCCCCAGGTATTTGTTACAGGGCTGGAAAGCTGACTAACACAATGGCCTTTGACTTCATCTTTGAAGTCAGACTCTTGGCTTTTTTGACTTGAGATTCTACATCCTTGTTCCTAGGCTTGCAGATGCTCTGTTTTACTTCACAAGATTCTTTCTGTTTTCAAGTCTCAGTCCTAAGCTGTATAGAGCCTGGGTGGGAGGCCATGTGTGAGTGCATTTGTGGCAACTGACCAGTCTCCCCTGAAGTCCCAGGGTCACCGATGCAGCTGTGTGGCCAGGGTGGAGGTGTCGCAGCCCTGTTCCTCAGGTTCCTGGCAGGTTGTTGGAGTTAGGGAGCCTGGCCTGCCTGACTCATCAAGTTGTTGCAAAAGTGAGATAAAGCTGTGGCTCAGCCTTAGCACACTTGCCTAGCATGTGTGAGGCACTGGGTTTGAATCTCAGCAACACATATAAATAAATAAAGGTCTATCAACAACCAAAAATAATATTTAGAAAAAGACATAAAAACATGAAAAAAGTTGGTAATGTTAAAGTGTATGTGGAACTATGTTAGTTAAATGAGGATCACTGGAACCAACACGGAACACCTCTGGACGTCAGAATCAGACTGAACTGTACTGATTGAGGGCCGTCTGTGAGAAGGGAACAGTGCAGCCCACAAGAACAGAAACCACGCCTGGTCACCTGCAGGCTGCCCTGAGCCAGCCAGGCCAGGAGGTCCTGAAGGTCCCAAGCCACCCAACAGGCCTGTCCATCTGTCTCTATAGTCATGTCTTTCTGAACCTCCTGAACCTGAGTTTCCACCTCCAAAGCAGAAACCTGTGCATTTCCCCAGACTTGACCTTGGCTGAGTGGAAAGCTGGAGGCAAAGGTCCAAGCCTGTCACCCAGCAGGTCACCCGCAGCAGGTCACCTGCAGAGCTGGCTGCAGCACTCCTTGGCATAGGAAGGAGCAGAGAGCAGGTCCCTTGCTGTGAACAGCCGACCAGATCTTCAGCAGCACTTCACATCAAAGGGTCTGGGTTCCAGCCCCACAGCCTGGGGCAAGGTGGAGCAGCACCTCGGTGAAGTTAGCCACCTCCTTAGGAATTCAGCTCTAGGTCTGCAGGCTCCAGGGTTCCTCAGATGTTGGTTATTTTTGAATGTTTTTCTTACTGTTGTGGGGACAAACGAGGCAAGGCACCAAAGATAGCAGGAAACAGTTTTATTTGGCTGCAGCCAGGTTCAGAGGGCACAGCTTTTGCTGTAATCAATCAATCCCCCTGAACCCTGAGTTCAGGGAGTTCCAGAGTTTTATACCCAGCATGTAAGGGCAGGGACTCAGAAGTTCACAGTCTGCAGAAGTTCACATAAAAGCAACTTTTTCTTTCACTGTTCTGGGCAAGTTAACCCTTCAAGGACAACACCTGAGAAGGGGAGAGCTTCTTCTCCCCCTTCTTTCCTCCCCCTGCCAGCTGTTACCTTGGAGCCCAGTTGGTAACATATCTTCAAAATGTAGACATCTCTGTGAAGCCCAGCTCAAGGCCAGAGGCCTTGTTTGCACATTTCTTCAAAGTACTATACTGGATACGTTTGTGAAAACTAGTAAGGGGGTGTCCAGCACCTGGAGCGCTGGTATCTTCTCGGCCAGTGGCCAAGTAAAACAGGGCAACAGGAAAATAGGAAGTTTATCTACATTGGACTCTTTCGCCGAGACTCTTTTGCTGACGGTCCTAAAATCAGCCATGGTGAAGAGGGCTTTTATATGGAGAAAGGGGGGTGCCACTTCATTACTAAATACTCAATAGTATTAAAAAGTCTCTGGGGAATCTCTTTTCTTCTTCTTCCTCTTCTTCTTCTTAACACACTCTTGTTTCAGACAAATTGCCATTTTTTTTTATACTTTTTCAGTTTATTCAAACTTCAAAGGCATAAGTCATCCGTTCCCAAAGAATAAGGGAAAAAAAATGCAAAACCACAGACAATTCTTTCAGTATTTTAATAATGAAGCCAAGAGATTGGTTAAAAATATAGTTATGACATGAAAACATAAATAGACACCTATTTCACGAAGTAAGCTACTTTTATAGGAGAAAAGAGGTAGTAGAAAAACAGGATGACTTGACTAGTTCGTTCAATTCACAACTCTATGTCCTCGTGCTCTTATTTGAGTTACGTCTGACATTCAACGTGATTCCCTGTCCCCAGAGGGGTTCCTTGGAGCGACAGTGTGCTTTGGGTTCTTTGGTGTGGGCTCTTTTCTCCTTAAGTTAGTGCAGGAAGAGAGACTATGAAATGCACTCTTCCTTCCTGACAGCTTTGATGACCTAGAAGTCTCTCCTCGGCCTTCCTCTTGCCACTCCACAGTGACTGGCCCGCCCACACTCCTGCCTGCTTCCACGCCCCCAGCCCCACGTCCCACGTCTGCTCCCAGCTCCTGACCGTGGGTTTCTGGGATGCTCCTCTCCATGGTCCTACCTGAGGTTCTTTGGCTTGGTCCCTTTGCCTGCTCTGCATTTAGTACAGTTTCTATCTCCAGGTGCTCCAGTCTCCTCCCAGGGAAGCGTGTCTTTCCACTGTGTTGGCTGCCCCCTCTGAAGGGCCCAGCTGGTGCCATAATGGGACCTGGTGCCACCCAAGATGGCACCCTCCTGCCCTACATCCCTGCTTCTCTGCGTGCTGAAGTCCAGGAAGAAGAGGTTCTTGCTGTCTGATGTTTCTTTTCCCGGGAGGATGCCCAGGCCTTCCCCCAGGGGCTCAGTCCGAGGTCCTACTCAGGTCTGTGCCTCTCTCCTTTACTCCTGCTGTCCAGCTCCTCTCTCTTCCAATGCCCCGGGAGCTGCCGCTCAGTCTGGTGCCCGCCTCTGTCCCCGCGGAGACGCCCCAGCGTGCCTGCGCTTCCCGTGCTGGTGTCTCTAGAGGCTTCTGAGACTTTTTCCCAGGCACAAGTCCAAACCTGTCAGGCCTCTCTCATCAACCCTCCAAGCCTTGAAGAGTCAATCAAATTCAGCCCCATAGCCAAGACCTGCCCTAAGATTCTGCCGATGGACATTCCTGCTGCATTTTCTACTGCCCTTCATCCCCGGGGAGTCTTTCGGAGCCTCTGACTGTGATTTCTCTGATTTGCTTTTGCCTTTTGGTCTTCACATGCTGCTCCCCCTGCTTGGTGGACACGTCGGGTCGGACTCCAGTGGGCCCTGGGGTCCTTTCCTGTCTTCACAAGCCGTACATGGGTCACGGTCCCCACAGGACCCCTGCCCTTCTCCAGCTCCACCCCGTGGACAGTGCATGTGGATCTGGTTGTCCCTTAGCCATCAGGACTGCCTCTGCAGCTTTCCTCTGCCTGTCACACTCACTGGACTAGGATCCTACTCCAGGGACCTTTTAAATTCCATCGGGGTCCACCACGAACGTTAGGGCGGATCGCCCTCTCTTAGGGCCCAGGGTCACCCTTTATCTCCTTCCTTGCCACCGCCCTGCCCTCCTGTCCTGAGGCCCAACAAACTAAGTTTGGGGAAACAGGCTTGCAACCCTGCCCAGGTACATTTGCTTTGCAAGTTTCAGACAAATTCTATTGAACTGACTTAATAGCATGGAAGAATTTGTTGTTGCAGGATTTTTTTTTTTTTTTGATTTTTTCTTTTTATATATACATGACAGTAGAATCTATTTTTTTTTAATTTTTTGATGAGTTGTTGATGGACCGTTATTTACTTATTTATATGCAGTGCTGAGAATCGAACCCAGTGCCTCACGTGTGCAAGATAAATGTTCTAGCACTCAGCTAAACCTCCAGCCCAGCAGTAGAATCTATTATGACATATCATACATATATAGAGTTCAGCTTCCCATTCTTGTGGTTGTACTCGATGTGGAGTCACACTGGTATTCATATGTGAACACAGGAAAGTGATGTCCCATTCATTCCATTGTCTTTTCTATTCCCATCCCCAGCCCTTCCCTTCATTCCCCTTTGTCTAATCCAAAGAACTTTTATGCTTCCCCAACCCTTATTGTGAATTAGCATTTGTATATCAAATAAAACATTTGCCCTTTGTTTTGGGGGGACAGGCATATGTCACTGAGCATGATAGTCTCCAGTTCTATCCATTTACCGGCAAGTACCATAATTCTATTCTTCTTTATAGCCGAGTAGTATTCCATTGTGTATACATATTACATTTACTTTATCCATTTATCTGTTGATGGGCATGTAGGTTGGTTCACCAGCTTAGCTATTGTGAATTGAGTTGCTATTTTGAGTCTGAAGACAGCAATGGTCAAAGGAGCCTGGTGGTGAAGTCTTGGGTTGAATCCACGCTCCATGACCTGGCTCTCTGTAGAGCTTTGGCTCCAGCTGAAGACAGCGCATCTCTGTTGTGAGGCAAGGCATGAGGCAGCTCACCTTATAAAACCCCTAGTGCTTCCCTGGATACTGAGGGAGGTGCTGGGACGGAGCCCAAGGCCTGGGTATGTCAAGGACAAGCCCTCCCACTGAGCTGCACCCCAGCCCCTTGGCTGGATTCTGATGCATCTCACTACCTAGCTGATTGCCATTTATATTCATTAGTCTAATCTTCCAAACAACCTTCAAGGTCAGTGTTTAATAGTAATCTCCAATTTACCAACTAGGAAAGCCACGTGCTCATTCACAGCACAGCCGAGGTCTCTGCATGAGCTGGGTGCTCAATGCAACGTTCTCTGGGGTTCAGGTACTAAGCCCAGCAAGAGAAGCTGGCACAGCCCTTGCTGCACAGAGGTACTCGTGACTGTGCCACAGGCGAGTTTCACGGCTGCCCTCAGCCTGTGACTTAATCCGCCACGTGGGTCCTTCGAACATGGTTGGATTCTGTGCTTAGCTAGGGGTTGGCAAAACCTCTCTGGAACTTTGGAAACAGAGATGAGGTTATTCAGGGAAGAAGAGCCACAGGGTGAAGGAAGAAATGGAGGCACATGTCCAAATATCTCCTGTCAGTTTTTATCATGTTCTAGTTTCAAAATTGGGTGAAGTTCAGTTACTGAAAAGTGCAGGCAGGGTGTCGGGGGGGGGGGGTGGACTCGGCTCCCCAACAGGGCAGTGTGCACACCCCTCCTCCTGGTGGTGCCCGGGGGAGCTCCGCCACCTGCCCATGAGGCCTCTGGCCTTGTTGCCCTGAACAGGTGCCAGTGGATCTTGGGGAAGCCGAGGCAGGGCGGGTGGCAGGACACAGGGCTGCACAGGGCTGCAGGGGAGGCAGGCTGGGCTGAGAAGGCCCGCCCACCTGCCCAGGAGCTCTGGAGCATCCAGGCCGGGGGCATCAGGGACAGCTGTTAACAGTCACCCATGAGGATCAGACGGTGTGTGGCTACTTGTGTTTTCAGAGTATTTTCACGACTGTTCATTTTTTAAAGTTTTATTTTATTCTGAAAGTCATGCATTTCCTGTGTGATTCTGCCCATTTCAGAGATGAAGAAACTGCGGTGTCTCTGAAGGCACCAGGGACCGTGTTCTTAGCCACTACTCAGCCCTGGGAACCAGGAGCTCTCACCCCCAGCCGGGGGGCTTCATGTGGCTCTCGGGGACTGAGGTCTGCTGATGTCCTTCTCTGGGACCCCCACACCCGCTGCCTGGGGCCTGGCTTCTCCGGGTTCAGGGAAGTTACTGCAGATCAAGGCCCAGCAGGCATCCCAGCCGGTGATTGCAGAGAATAGAGAAGCAACCCACCCATTCGGGAACAAACCAGGACCTGAGTGCTCTCAGCGCCGTGGTGCTCCCCGATGAGCTGAATTATTAAAGTAACGGGGTTCTGGGAAAGATCAGCTTGCATCTGGCTCTGGTGGAAAACCTTTCACTGGGACCAAGTTTACTTTGTAAGCGTGCCCAGGAAAGAGGGATTAGAACAGATAAATGGTAGCGTCAACACAGGAGGGGCAGCCCAGGTGAACTGGGATCCGGTGTGGAAACAAGGGCACCCACGGGCAGAGCTGCAGATAGCCCCTCCTCCCTGGGGTGGGCTGCGGGATCCGGGCCTGGGGACTTCTTTCTCAAAATGCCTCCTTCCATGTGGATGTGGCCAGCTTCTCAATAAAATAGCACAGCGGGAGGAACTGACTCTGTGATGGAAAACACATCAAGGGGGTTTGGGGTGCCCTCCTTAGCTCTTCCCAGGTCCTTCCTCCTTGAATGTCCTTCCTGTCCCCAAGCCTATCTCCATGCCCAGCTCAGGCACCATGTGTCGCTTTGGTGTTGCTAACCACGACTGAAGAGGGAAGAAGGCTCTCACCCAGCCGGGCCGCTTGGTCTGCAGTGCGGTGTGCCTGTCTCTGCAGCCAAGAGTTTGCCAAGGAGACTTCATTCACAAGGCAGCTGAACATGGAGCCGGAGACTGAGTGTCAAGTCCACCTCCCAGGGATGGGGTTTGGGGACACGGGGGTGAAGAATCAGGGTGACTGAAGGAGGGAGACCAGCTCTGTGGCCTGCTGGGCGGAAATAAACCTCACAGGAGGCCTGTCCACAAGCCAGCGCGTTACCCATCAGGGGGTGGAACATTCAGTCTCCAGGTTTCACAGGGTCATCCCTTCAACACCTGTGTGGGCCCAAGGCCTTCAAGTAACCTAGAGCACTGCTATCATCAGAACCCCCAGGTCAGACGTGTCGTCCACAGCAAAGCGAATCAGGGACCAGTCCACGGCCCACCTGCAGGAGCAACGGAATTGGTGAGTTTTAACAGGAACTGAAAGCACGTACGTAGGTCAAGGACTAAGGAAGAGCCAGGCTCTCTGAAGGCAGCAGGGCCAAGGGCTGGTCAGTCTACACGCGAGCGGGCCTCTGTGTGTGTAGGTGGAAATCAGCAGAGGTGGGAGTCTGTCCTCATGGAGTTTTGGAGGCTGAGGTCTCTGCTCTGATGGCCCTGGGGTCTGGAGGGATGCTTGAGCTGCAGAAGGTACACGTTTGCAGTGTGGGCTCTTGGCTGGGTTAAGGCCCAGCAAAGGCAAAGTGTGGTCCTGGAAGTCAAGCCCCAGGCTGAGAGCCCCAGGCACAGGCCGACCCCCAGCAAGTCTGTGAGGGCCACTGGAGAACAGCCACCTCCAAAGCCCTCCTCTCAGGAAAGAAGCATGTCCTCAGCATTCTTGGTAGGAAAAAACAAACAAAAAAAATCCCCACAAATAAAATAGAAAATTGCCATGGCAGATTGATTAAAACGGAACATACACGAGAAATTAGGGCTCTTCTCTCTTTCGAGAGAATAATGAAATATTGAAATGCGTGAAGGGAAGAGCTGAGAGTTTGGAGAGGGCTGGTGCAGACTTGGACGGACCCTCTGCAGTGCAGCCGTGAACAGTAGCAGCCTTTTGGAAATGGATTGTTGATGTGTCTCATACTAAAGGAGTAAAACTGGACTCTTCCAGAGCACGCCCTGCTCCTAACCAGTGCGTCTTCACAGGGACGGGCAGCTTACCCTAAGTGGAAAGCAGCCATCCGCTCCAGATCTCCTCCCTGGGAGCCTCTATCTCCCCAAAGACGCCTTGCTCTGTTTCTTGTTTGCTTCTACTTTGTAGAAATCAAATTCCCATCTAACTGCCGCTGAAAAGCCCTCCTGTTGTGGTTTCTGTCCTCCTTGGATTCCATCTCAAATCACTCTCAGGCATCTCTTTGGTGCATGCTAATTTTTTCCTATAAGTTCCTGTAAGTGGTGTGCATCTAACTACCTCTTCACATTGCGGCAGAGATTTATGGTTGTTTTTATTACATCTCTGACATTTTAAGGGGAAGTGGACTAAGACACACACACACACTTTCCATATTGCCCTGGGCTGCTGCTGCAGGTAGAGTGGTCACTATGGCAACGTGAGAGACATCAGAGTGTTGAGGGGAAGCAGGGGGGTGTGGCTGGCATGACCCTAGAAGAGTGGTTTTGTTACAGCGTCCAAGCAGCACGAGACAGAGGGTACCTTGGAGAAGTCGTTAGCGGACACCTGCTTGCCCTCACCAACAGCCAGGCCAATGACAACTACAAGGTGGTGGTTTAGGCAGTGATGCCAGCTTGCAGGCCCCTTTATCACTTGGTTATGCTTTGGGGTTAATTTGCCTTGTCTTAGGAGTTCACTGAGCTACCTGTGAATTGATATCACAGAGGAAATGACCTCCCAAGTTGCAAGTTTTCCACAGCAGATCCAGGCCTCCCCCAGGCTGAGCACCAGAACCGCTTAAATCCAGGCTCCATTCCTGCAAACCTAAACCCAAGGACACCACACCTAAGAGCACTCGGTGCTGCTGTCCACCAGGTGGTGCATCTGGACATGGGTCACTTCCTGGACGTAGGGCCATTGGTCCAGAAGCTGATGTTCCTTCTTGAGATGTGAAGCAGTGGCTCCCAGACATGATGGTTCTGGCATGACACTGGAACTGGTGACGGCCACCAAGAGGTTCCACAGGGAAGAGGGCCATTACAAACTTGGGATGAGACTCACTTTCTCTTCTTCACTCTGCCATGTTAAAAATAAGGACATAGTTGAAAGCCTGTGGCCATTTCATATGATGCCTTTCCCAGCACACTCTACTCAAAGCCACTGTGGGAGTTACCTCTCGCCCTCACCTGCTGGGAGGGGATCAAGGAGCAGCCATTTCTGCAGGATCACCAGGAGTCCAGATAAATCTCAGAGCACCACGGTGGAAAGAGAGCCTTATTTTACCATGTGGTCTGGCATTGGGTTCTCAAGGACGTAAGTGAGGACAATTTGTGAAGGTGCTTTTTGTCTCAAATGATGCTGAGACATGGAGATGAAGGGCTGAGAGGGGGAGATGGAGGGCTGAGACGTGGAGATGGAGGGCTGAGAGGGGGAGATGGAGGGCTGAGACGTGGAGATGGAGGGCTGAGAGGGGGAGATGGAGGGCTGAGAGGGGGAGACTCTAATGCAGGTCAACAGGAACCCAGAGGTCCCCTTTCTAACTTGCCCTCTCCAATCTCTGCCCACATGACTGTTATGGGAGGAAGCTACCATATGAGTCAGGTAACCCCACCTCCTGGCCATTACTCAGCTGTCCAGGGTGGGTGAGAGACCCACTGGAGGTTAGTAAAGATCTCCCCTTCACGAGTTTTACAGGGGAAACAGTGGGACTGGTCTCTTCTGGGTGGTGGTGGAGACCACGGAGAAGCAAGGGCCCCACTGCTGACAGAGGAAGGGTCTAGAAGCACTGGAGGCTGGGCGAGGAGTGACGTCCTCCCTGGGTCCGTTGCATCTTGTCCAGGCTGAACCTGAGGCCCAGCCCCGGTCTTGGTCTTGCCCTTCCTGTTGCAGACCCATGTCCTGCGCTGTGCTCTGTGGGGCGTGGGTGAACCTGACTCCAGTCCTTGCTTAACGTGAGGAGCACCTTCTGAGAGATATGGCATCTGGAGGTCCCCCCTGTGTGAACGCCACAGTGTACTCACGCTAAGAGGGCCTGCAGTCACTAGGTGACATCATCCTCCGGGACCACCCATGTGCATGCAGCCCATCCTTGATCTGGTCGCCATGAGGCTGTGTGGGAACATCCGAGCTCAGCTGAGGCACAGGCTTTGCCCAGTGGGACCGTGGGTGGTCTGGATCTCACAGAACCTCGGAGCTCACGGCACTGGGGGTGGGGTGTTGGCCTGGAAGGTGGAGGAAGCCACACGTCCACCTGTGGCTACTGTTGCGGCTGTTTATATCTGCCCAGCCTGCCATCTTCACTAATGGTCACCCTGAGAGGAGGCATGGAAGACCCCTGGACGATCTCCAGAGCAAGGACGCTAATGGTCAGAAATTGCCAGAAGCAGATGTGGAGCTGGCCCAGGAGACCAGCGTCCTGCCTGGATGAGGACAGGGAGCCAAAAGCTGGGAAGCGACTGGACCCAGGAACACTAAGGGGACACTGAAAAACTGTCCAGGCTGCAGCCTTCTTGGACCTGAGAAGCAGGGATTTTGCAAAACAAGTGGACTTTCCAAAGGAGCAGGTTTGAAAGGAGAAGCCCCAGAAGGAGGACCCTCTCCAATGAAGGGGGTGGGGGACATGGGGCTGGAGACAGTGTCACCCATGTGAGAAAGGAAGGGGTGAGGGATGTGGGGTTGTGACCATGTCACCAATGTGAGAAAGGAAGGATGCCACCACTCAGTGTCAGTCTGCCCGCAGGCCAGCAGGGTACAGGAGCAGAATGGTGGCCCTCTCCTGTGCTGTCCAAGCCCTTCTTTGTGTCCCATGTACCTGGTGCAAAGGCAGACCTTGCTGGTGACTACATGGGTTCTCAGGAAATGGAATGTGTGTGTGTGTGTGTGTGTGAGAGAGAGAGAGACACAGCGTGTGGTGTCTGTGGCATGAGGTGTGTGGTGTGCCCACGTGCGTCCACCTGTGTGTGCGTGACCGTGGTGCAGTGCTGGTTGCACTGTGTGGTATGTGACAGTGTGTGTGGTCCTGAGAACTCAGTCCTTACCTGACCCATGGAGATGGTGTCATCCTCTGTCAGCGACAGACAGCAAGGGGTGTGGGAAGATTCAGAGGCACAGGCTGTGCCTCAGTTGGCCTCCTGAGGGTTCCCCACAGTGGCAGTTCCATAAAGGGGCATTCTGGTGGCCATGGTCTCAGGAATCCTTTTCACTACACGTTAGAAAATACTCGGTTTGCATTCCACCATTTTCTGTTCCCGTCCTACAGATGAGAACTTGGGGAGGCATGGTGAGGTGCCAACAGTCGCCATCATCTCACGGTGGCTCTGTGCCAGGGAGAGGAACGCAAGCTTTTCTATGGTCCCTCCCGTAACCTCTGTCTCTCAGCTGTGCTGCGTCCAGTCGCTGTGAGGAAAGATGGTGCTATGAAGGGAAGACCCCAGGCTCTCCCTGCAGCAAGTGAACGCCCGTGACCTGCAGGTGTTGTGGCGTCTCCAAACACATGGGGCTCTAATGAGTGGTGTGTCCTGGGCCCCTGCAAGGGTGTTTTGAGACAAGGCTAACTGTCACCTAGTGCCACAGGGTTATGACATGGAGCCC
The DNA here is from genome assembly GCF_047511675.1 of Marmota flaviventris. Lineage (NCBI taxonomy): Eukaryota > Metazoa > Chordata > Mammalia > Rodentia > Sciuridae > Marmota > Marmota flaviventris. Next base: position 66,644,699 of record NC_092513.1, read on the forward strand.
AATGCTCACATTCTAAGTTCCCGACTATATTAACTAGGGATGTGATGGCCTTGTGGTACTGCCCAGTCACCGCCGTGCTCAGTGACCGAGGGCTGTGCCTTGTGCACTGCAGTCTTCCGTGCCTCTTATTTCCCCTCCAATGGCCAACCCTGTGGGTGGGGACACCAGGCAACAGAACCAGAACACAGGGTGTTGTTCTCTTCTGCAGCAGCTCCTAGGGATGGTGTGAGAGGACACTAGCCCACTGGCCGAGACGGCCTTTGGGGGTCACCTTGATTTGTTTCTCCATGTTCCCTTCCTCTCTTCCACCCCAGCCTTCCCCACCTCCAGCCACAGCACACAGGCACGCACACATACACATGTGCACACACACACACCCACCTACTACATACAGGCACATACACACATGAGCACACACACGCGCACACATGCACACGCCCACCCACTGCATGCAGGTGCATATACACACACATGCACACACACACCTCATGCAGGTGCACATACACACCACGCCACCCAGGCACATACACGCAGGCACACACACCACACACTCCCTTGCAAGGCACACGAGGGCAGGTTCGATTCTCCAGGATCCCTTTAAGATGTAGAGAAATCTTGGAGAACAGCACCACACACACCCTCCAGCTCAGAGTGTGCCCTGCGTCGACCACTAACCAGAAGTTTGGCCTTGAACATGTGACTCATTGCCTCTGCGCCTCATTTTTCTCCCGTGAGCGGAGGTTGGATTGCCGCCTCCTTGATTTTCCTTCCAACTCTGTGGAGCCCCTAGGAGCAATGAGTCCTGCGCCTGCAGGGCGTGAGGAGTACTCCTGCGAAGCTCACGCTCCAGCAGCTGGAGATGATTCATCACAAATATTAGAAAGGTCTGCGGCCCAGCTTTTGGGATGAGATGCTGGCCACGGTATTTCCATGAGCACTGCTAGGCTGATCCACCAGGGAAATGGCTGATGACTCACCAGAACCACCCAAGGCTGGGCTGGAGGCAGTGCACGGAGAGGCCAGGACCTCCCCAGGGAAGGGGTATATGTTTACCATGAAGGACCTGGGACCCCGGGCACAAGTTTCCTGGAAAAGTCAGCCAAGGTGTGAGCCACTCACTAAGCTCAATGCTCAGGATTGGATCTGAAATTTCACCAGATGCTTTTCAATAGTTACGAGAGTGTTACTCAGACACGTGCAGGTCTCGGCTGTCTTCCCAGCTCCCAGCAGCGAGGGTGCCTTCTGCTCCACACCCTGGACGGCCATGAAACAGGTGCAGGCAAGGACAGCAGCCGTGTTGAGGGCCCAGCAGGGGATAGCCCGTCCTGAAAGAAGAGAAGTACCCTTTGGATTTGGATTCTTTCCAGCTGTCATTGTTCTTAGATCCGTGGCAGGGGGCAGGGATGTTTCCCCCAACTATTCGTCTCCTCTCAGCTTATCTGGGACTGAATTTATAAGAATAAAAATAGGGAAAATACGAGGCATCCTTTAAGTACACAGGCATCAACTTCTTGCTGTACAGCTCTGTTCAACCAAATAGTTCACACTTTTGATGAAAGTATCACATAATATAGGGAAGACATGTGTACGTGTGTGTGCACGTGCTTCTTGGATGCTTTGAACGTTCGAGTCCCTCCAAAATTCATTTTGACACTTAATGGCCATTGCAATAGACTACGAGATGGGACTTGGGGTGATTAAATTATGAGGGCTTCACCCTAATGAATAGGATCTGTGCACTTCAGAGTCTTCAAAGAGCATGTGGCCCTCCCAGCTCCTCTGCCACGCACAGACACCAAGAAAGAAATCCTCTGCGAAGGTGGGTCCTCTCCCAACACACCCCTGCGGGCACCTTGACTGGGGCCTGCAGCCTCAGAACCCACCAAAATGACTTCTTCCCCTACACACCCTGCCCAGCCTCAGGGTTTTTCTTGGGGCAGCCAGAATGGACGGAGGTGTTTGAATGCATTTTTCTTGAGGAAAGTGAGGAGCGAAAGGGAAGAAGCTGTGTTTGATTACAAGTGGTTTTCTGTATCCTAAATAAAGATCTAGGGGTTTTTTTTGTTGTTGTTGTTAGTTTATTGTCCATAAATTCCATCCCTTAAAAAACAAAAAGAAGTACATCCTTATTTCAGAAATGACTTTTTAGTTCAGTTATGCAGTTCTGTGTTGAAAATGCAAAGACATGATTTCCAATATTCTTTACTCAAGGACAAGCCCATGATTTTGATACCAAGGAGTCTGCAATAATCATTTGCACCAATTCTTTAGCTTTGGTAAAAAGGAAGCAGCTGGGTAAAGAGCTGGCACTGGTCACATGGTAGCTTGACTTGGCGCCCTTTTCTTGGCAGAAGAGACGTGGCTAATTAAGAGTGTGTCTGCCAGCTTCCTGCAGATCTGGGATGCTTATCAAAACCTTAAATCAACTTCTGAAGGTCTGACTTCTTCGCCGTTGGCTCCATTTTGCTCAGAGAGAGCTCTCCTTCATTAAGGCTACAACCCAGTGTTTGAGCTTCTTCCCTCCAGTTCAATGGCCAACTTGATACTCCTCTCTAGCCAGGGTATCCCCTAGTTCCTTTTTGGGGGTTGGGTACTGTGGATTGAACCCAGGGGACTTAACCACTGAGCCACATCCCCAGCACTTTTTATTTTTTATTTCGAGACAGGGTCTCGCTAAGTTGCTCAGTACTTCACTAACTTTCTGAGGCTGGCTTTGAACTTCCGATCCTTCTGCCCCAGCCTCCCAAATCGATGAGATTACAGGGGTGTGCCACCACACCCAACCATTTCTAGAAATATCCATTGCCCAAATTGTTGATCTGCCACACACGTGTTGCTGACGGACTGACGTCAGATGGAATCCCTTTCTGGGGTGGGGAATGAATTCCTACTAACACCTGCCCCCCGCTGGCATCTGGTAGACCATGCTGGCCATGAATCCTCCAACGACTGTGAAGTCACCTGAGTGGGGCCCGGCCACGGTGTTCCTCTGACACAATGGAGCTGCACTAATGATGTGCTGATATGAACTCTGTTCCCTAAAACTTTTCTATTCTGTTCCTGCTGTGGGTTGAACATCGGCCCCTTCCAGACCTGTGACAAAATGCAGCTGCCACTTTTACAGTACCACTAGGTGACGAGGCCACAAGGGCTCTGCCCTTATGGTGGCATTGACACCATTGGCATTGACACTATCTCTCCTCCACCCTGTTAGGATGGAGCAGGAAGGCCCTTGTCACGTTCTGGCCCCTTGATACTGGACTTCCCAGCCCCAGAACTATGGGTCAATGAGAGATCTTTATAATAGGTGCCACTCTGGGATCAAAACGCTCAGCTTACCAAGTCACCGAGAGCAAACTCAAAGTCTTCACGGTGGCCCTTCAAGAGCACATAAAATTTATGAAGTACAAAGAGTCCTAATTTTGTAAATACACAAATACACAATCGCAACACCAATGTGTGTTCTCACAGCATCTATTCCAGAATTTAACAGCTATGTTAAAATCGTATGACCTCTAACACAAGGATAACTGGAAACTCCCCAAATACTTGTAGTTAAAGGACACTCCTTCAGGAAACTTGTGTCAAAGAGGAGGTCTCCAGAGAAATCAGAAATCATTTTAACTGAATAAAATGTTCCTTTCTCTTTTCTTTTTAAAGCAATTGCGACAGAATTGGTGGTGTTATCTCTTTAAATGCTTGGTACTCCTGCAATGATTTCCATCTAGAGTCTTCTTTTTCATAAGGGTTTTGGCTGCAAACTTGATTGGCAGGTACAAGACTAGTCAGGTTGTCTATTTCATCCTGGGTGAACTTTACTGTGTTCATTGTTTACTTTTTCTACCTTCTGGGAAACGGCTCCTTTCCCCTACATGTGAAATTCCTTGTAGACAGTTGCTGTCAGTGTTTTACCAGCCCCTCTCCCCTGGGGTCAAGAACAATTTTAGAGGAGGAAAAGTTTATTAGGGACTCAGTTTCAGAGGCCTGACTCCACAGATGGCCAGCTCCATTTTTCTGGGCCCGAGGGAGGCAGCATCATAGCAGAAGTGTGTGGGTGGAGGAAAGTGTCTAAGGACATGGCACAAGAACCAGAGAGTGCTCCACTCAGCAGGGACCAAATAGACACCTCAAAAGCAGCTGCAGGGACCCACCTCCTCGGCCACACCCTACCTGCCTACAGCTACCACCAGGTTAATCCATTCAAGTGGATTAGCTCATTGATTAGGTTGAGGCTCTCAGTTCACCTCTGAAATTTCTTCTCACACATGGGCTTTTGGGGGACACCCAATATCTAAACCATATCAGTTAATATTTTTTTTTGGCAGTGCTGGGGATCTAACCCAGGACCTCGCACATGCCAGGCCAGCACTCCAGTACTGAGCCGTACCCCAGCCAGTACCCCCGTTCTTATGTCTGTGAGTTTCTCCTGATATGCCCTCTTCACTTCTTGATAGTAGTCATTTGTTCTTCCTTTATTTGTAACTCTGACCAGAAGCTTATCAATTTTATTAATCTTTCAAGAATCAAGGATTTTTTTTTCTGTTTTCAAATTTATTCATGATCTTATTTGTATTATAACAACATTGAGATGATTTTTTTTTTTTTGTCCTGTGAGTTTTGGAGTGTTTTCTTCCTCTTCTTCTTCTGGCTTCTTGATGCAGAAGTTTAAGATGTGAGTTTGAAATCTTTCTTCTTTTCTCCTGAAACTGTCAAGTGCTATAATCTTCCCCAGGCACTGCTTTACCTACGTCCCACAAGTTTTGGAAATTTTCCGTTTTATTCAGTTCAAGTATTTTCTACTTCCCCTTGAGGCTTCCTCTTTGACCCATGGATTTGGGGGAAGGTTGTCGCTAACCTCCAAGTAAGTGGAGATTTTCGGTGATCACTCTGTTGGAGTCTATACGATTTCAACATAATTGCTGACTTTCGGAACGGCCCCGTGGGAACCCCGTGTTCGTCTGAGCTCTGAAGTCCAGTAGTCCTACTGCATCCCGTTCAATGTCAGCTTTCTGGTCTCAGAGAATCAGAGCCTTCTGGTCTTCATGAGCACCATTTCTGAACTCAGCCACCCCTGGTCTTTCCAGGGCTTTCTGTGTAAGATTCAACACCTTTGTTGGTTATTTGATGCTGTGCCAAATTCTGGTATAGCTACTGCTTCCAATTTACTTCATATTCCTTCCTACAAAGGCCTCTGCTCTGTGTGGAATGTCCCTCCGTTCCCCAAACACGACCGCTCAAAGCAGGAGCCTTGGCCTCTTAGCTACCACACAGGGACTGTGCATCACCTGGCCTGATGCTCCTTCTCCTAGATCCTCCCTTGCCTGAAACCTACCACTTTTTCAGTGAGTGGTTAATTTTTCCTCTTCCCTTCTGAACTCCTTTTGGCTGCTCATGACCACTCCCCAGTGGAAAACTTAATGGTGCTAAACCAAAGTAAAATTTCCAGTCTACTCAGATGCTTGACGATCGTCCATTCTGCATCAGACCATTCATTATGGTAAGAGAGTTGATGGTCATACATTGTGCATCAGACCATCTGGTAAGAGAGTTCACTGCATGTAGCTCCCCCTTCCCTCCCCAACCCCTATGAAAGCTTTTGCCCTTTTGGCTCTTCTCTGCTCTTGATTTGGTGAGTATTTCCCAGAAAATTCGACATAGCTGGTTCTTTAGCCGGAGTCTTTGCTGGGTAAGAGAGAAGCCTTTCCCAGTTGTATGTGTGGTGTGCGCACCAGAGTCCAATTCCAACGGGGAGAAAGGGCCCTGTCTTCTGAAGGTTGGGAGACCACATGCCCTGGCGGCTCCTACCCACCCCTGGGGAGGGCGGATTTCCCACTGAAGCCCAGGGGTGACCACACCCAGCCCTGCCGCTGGACAGGAGAGACAGTACTTCACAGGACCCACCGCTGGGGCAGAGCACTGCACACAACTCAGGACCTCAGGACCGCTGCACCCGAGCAGAGCTGTGGCAATAGGGAGGGGCCTGTCCTGTGGGAGGGTGTGACTGGCTCAGAGACCCTGGAGGGGGGAGCACAGCCAGGGGAGCTCTTCTGTGAGGACTGCATAAGGCCTGGGGCAAGGCTCTGGGCCCCTTTAATGCTCAAAGACCCATCAGCCCTGAGTTTGAGAAATGAGGCTGACCAGCTTCATCCACTGCAGGACTTGGCGAGCCCCTGAGGCGCCCCTAGGAGGGGACAATGGCACAGCTTTCGCAGACAGTTTGTGCACTAGGGTTTAAGGAAGCTGTGGAAAATGCTGCCTCAGAAGACAGACATGCAACGTGGGGGCTAAAATGGTCACTCACCGCTGCAGGGACACCCATTTAGTTCAATGTTGTCATCGCAAGTTTTGTGGCGTAACCAAATGCTGTCACCCGCTGCTTAGCCAGGTAAACCCTCCTTCGTTGGTTGTTTTATCTGAAAGTTCCATTATCATTTATGCTTAGACTCAAGGTCTGTTTTTAAAAATGTACCTTCTGTATTAAATGATATGGATGACACGAATACTGGAAGGACAATTTTCTGAGATCACGCTTCACGTATTTCAATTGGATACAACCTGCAAGTAAACTTATGGGGTCAGTTAGAGGAACAAAGACCTTGAGCGTGAAGCTTGGTAGTGACTTCACTGATCTCCTCACTCACCCAGAGGAAAACCACGCTGATTGCAAGACTCTGCAAGTGTTCAGGGTAACTGGGGCCATGGTCACATAGAAAACAGCTCATCCACCCCATGGGGCTGTCAGTTTGAGTGACCTTAACACACACAGGTGTTGCCCACTGACCCCATAAAGCCATGTGGTACCTTTATTCTGCCCTCACGCTGAACAGGTGCACATCATAGGGGAAAGGACCCATGGGGCACAGAATCGGTGAAGGCTCTCACGGCTGGCGGATCCTTCGATGGCTCCTTCCTGTGCCCCTTCTCGCTGCCTCGCTCCTTCCTGCCTTTGCAAGTCAGCTCCTCCGCATCCCACCCCAGGCCACCTCTCTCCCCTTTTAGGACCGCTTGGTCCTGGCCTGGCCCCTTGGTCCTGGCCTGCTTTAAGGTGCCAGTCCTGATTTCCTTTGTCCATACAGTTTCTGGGCACTTCAGAGAGATCCTCAGCAACATTCGATGGCAGACTGAAACACATCCTTCTTTCTATTGAGAATTTTGTTTCAGAAACTCACTTGTGGAATATAATTGTAACCAATAGTATATCAGTGCACTGGTATTAGGTACCTGTGTGTCAGATGAAACAGTTCATGGGTTAAACAATGAGCACACAAACAACTGGAGTCTACAGCCATTGGTGTGCTTTGGGACTCACAAGAGCATCTTGCTTTATCACGCCTTTTCCATAATTGTTGTAGGGACAAATGAGGCAAGGCACTGAAGATAGCAGGAAACAGTTTTATTTGGCTGCAGCCAGGTTCAGAGGGCACAGCCTTTGCTGTAATCAATCAATCCCCTGAACCCCGAGTTCAGGTTGTTTCAGAGTTTTATACCCAGTGTGTAAGGGGAGGGGCTCAGAAGTTCACAGTCTGCAGAAGTTCACATAAAAGCAACTTTTTCTTTCACTGTTCTGGGCAAGTTAACCCTTCAAGGACAACACCTGAGAAGGGGAGAGTTTCTTCTCCCCCTTCTTTCCTCCCTCTGCCAGCTGTTACCTTGGAGCCCAATTGTAACTTATCTTAAAAATATAGACATCTCTGTGAAGCCCAGCTCAAGGCCAGAGGCCTTGTTTGCACATTTCTTCAAAGTACTATACTGGATACGTTTGTGAAAACTAGTAAGGGGGTGTCCAGCACCTGGAGTGCTGGTATCTTCTCGGCCAGTGGTCAAGTAAACAGGGTGACACGAAAATAGGAAGTTTATCTACATTGGACTCTTTTGCAGAGACTCTTTTGCTGACAGTCCCATAATCAGCCATGGTGAAGAGGGCTTTTCTGTGGAGAAAGGGGATGTCCACTTCATAATAAGGTCATGGAATTTGCCAGAACTGAAATCAACTTAGTATCTTAGTTGATGATAAAGAAGAGTCTAAAATTATTTTTCCTTTAATAAAGTTATTTGATGCCTCAAGCCACAAACAGTAAATTACTATTTTATGACTTAAAAAATTAATATGGACTTAACCCACATTAGGAAAACATGCACATCCCAGCGGAACTGGGACCACCCTGCGGAGCCAGAGCAGGAGGGCAGGGCGGGAGGAAAGAGCAGGACGAGGTGTTGGGAACCCAGGGTGGATCTAGAGGCAGACGCACCCTGTGAGTCACGCTGTCCATGTCTGGGCCCTGGGAGACCCTCCTGGCCTCCTGGACTCTCCCAGGAACTTGGCAGGAGCTCCACTCTGTCTGAGGGAGTCTCCAGTCCCTGACCACAGGCAGGATGAGCACACACCATCTGAGGAACAGGCCAGTGGGAAGCCCTGGACCAGGGCAGACAGATCAGGGCTCTCAGAACCTCCAGCCCTGCTGCCCAAAGCTGTGCAGAGGACGCCTCTGGCCACAGGTGGGCCTCAGTGCCGCCCTGGTGGAGACGGACCCGGGGGCCCACGAGTCGCTCCACACAAGCTGTCCCTGTGCCAGGTCCCACCAGGCTGACCTCCAAGCAGATGCTTGACCATCTGGCTTCTTGTCCTTCACTGTTAGATGGGTCACAGATGTGGGAGGGACATGGAAGCCATTACCTGGACCACAGGACACATGCCATGGGTCCCCTCCAGTTGTCTCAGTACCTAGTGCTCATCCTGTCCCCAAGCCCTTTGAGGCACTGCTGGGGTGGGATGAAAGGGGGTGTGGACAGAGAGCCAGGCCCTGGAGGAGCCTGCCTGTGTCCAGGGAGGAGAGACCCCAGGAGCTCTGCTCTTCTTCACCTTCACTGAGGTGATTCGTGACAACATTCAGCCCCACTAAAACATTTTTTGGGTAGAATTGTTTGTTCTAATTATGTATTAAAATGACTTTGTATCAGGATTAGGCTGTGGAATCATTTTGGAGTTAGTTTTCACTCGGTAGGGTACCTAAAAACTAGGTTTTGCTTAGAAAAACATTAGAGCAACTGGAAAATCTCCTGAGCCACCCTCAGGTTGCAGCCAAGTCAGCTTCAGGTATATCTGCATCAAGATGCAGGCTCTTGACCTGAGCCTCCAGGGTCCCTGGTCACATGGAGCCTGATGTTTTATGGTAGAGCAATTAGACTCGATGCACTTTCCTTCCTGAAAGAAAGACGTGTGATGTACCCAACATTTAAGATGAGTCTTGTCTCCTTGATGGTGGGGTAAACTGTGAAAGCCTGTTTTCTTTAAATTCTTCTATTTTAAAATACACGTTACTTTTTGATTTCTTTCAGTGATTTTTTTCTCACATATCTCAACACATGAGCAGCTTCTGTATTTAAAGGGTAGAACAGAGTTGTTTTATTATTATTCTACAAATAAAACCTTGTGCTTATGAAGTACGTGAAACATTTCATATCAGAATCTCATCATTTTAATTTTGACAGCCACATGAAGTCCAGTTGCTGCCAATTTTCTTTTAGAACTAGAAACAACACGGAACCCCACACACTTAGAAGGACAAAAAAGTCCTTCTAAGTTGAGACTCATGAAGCTTTTTACAGTGGATTTCAAAATCTAGGCATTGGACAACGTAAGTTTATATGCTTATTATAATATGACTTGAAAAGAACGAGAATGTGAATTCAAGTTGTTAGATGAGAAACCTCAGCAGGCGTTCTGAAGAGCAGCCGTCTGCCATTTTTAACCTTTTCCTGTCATTTAGGAGCCTGAAATTCAATGTTTTGTTTTTCTTTCAATACAATATTTTATTTCACTGCATTGACTTTGGAAAAAGTGTTTGCTTATTCATTTGCCTGTTTGTCTACTTATTTATATTTTTAAAAACCACTTATAAGTTATTATAACTTATAAGTACAGTGGCTTCTGTGGGTGAGCATTGTGTCAGGGGCATTGGGCACCAAGGTTCTCAGCCCTGTAGAAAACTGCAGAAGAAGGGGGAGGGGACCGAGACAGACACGGGTCAACCACCAACAGCGGGTGGACCCAGGACTGCAAGACCCTGCAGTGCCATCCCCGGATTAAGTGAAGCCACTTTTACAGCTGCTTTCTTGACACTTTTCTGATCTTTAGATTTTAAAATTCTTGGGATTGTGTTTAAGCATTTGGTGTCATTATATACCTACCTCTGTGTTCTCCAGAATCAATAGGATGGAAATAGGGTGGGTGTGTGCATGTATGGGTGTGTGTATGTGTGCACATGTGTGTATGTGTGCGTGCGTGTCTGTACGCTCATGTGTGTGTGCATGGGTGCATGTGTGCATGTGTGTGTGATTCCTGCTGGTTCTTGGAAGCCATGTGTGGTGTGGGAATCCCCAACACGGGGATCCAGGCAGAGCAGGAGAAGAAAGGCTGAGAGGGGGGAACGAGAATTTCAGTGCCTCACACTCGGTTCCCCAGGACCTGAGACTACTTGATGCTTGTACAGGGCTGTACAAAACTCCAGGTCCTCCTATCTTCATAAAGCTCAATGAATTCTCACTAAGCTGTGGTTCTCTCATGTCCCTGACACAATCAGAAAATTCGTCCAAGCCAGAAAAAAATCTTTTTAAAAACCAAGTGTGTGAACTTTCAATCCTGGCCAGAGGTCTCCCAGGGCTAACTCCGGTGATGTCCACAGTGCAGAGTCCTATAGCTGTTAAATGCCTGGGGCTTCGCCAAAGTCCATGTGAACTTGTAGAACTGTGGATCTATATAGATAGTTTCTGCCAATAGAACAGACAGCTTCACAATTAATAATTATGATTGTTTTCTAGCTAAGCGTTCTTATCCTTCTGTAAACAGCATGGTTCTAGCAAGTTCTTTCAGTGTTCGTCATGCACACAGGTTCCCTCTTCACTGAGGTCACATTTTGGTGTGCCACTATGACATATACATTGGTGGTGGTGGGGATCGAACCTGGAGCCTTGTGCATACGAGGTGGGTGCTCTACCAACTGAGCTACATCCCGCCCATACATTCTTACCTTTGCACCCAAGTCTAATGCTGCTCTTTGAAAACCTACCCTTCAGCTCTTAGAGGCTCACAGGACCCCAGGCAGGCTTACCAGAGTCAAGTGAGGCTGCTTCAGTGTGGCCTCAGTCCCCAAAGTGAGCCTAAGCATGGCCTCTGTCTGTGGCCTGAACCTCAGTGTACCCTCCATCTGTGGCTTGAACCTCAGTGTGGCCTCCGTCTGTGGCCAGAATGGCCTCCATCTATGGCCTGAACCTCAGCATGGCCTCCATCAGGATGTGAACCTCCTCTTGTTTCTCAGGTTATCGAGAAAGCAGAGTAGCTGAGCCTTGCTTGGCTTTTCAGAACATAAAATTTTGTTTAGAAAAACGAGATGGGAGTGGATATAGACAGTTGTAAATGATTTGCAGAAGGACAATTTTCTTGTGCTTCAAGTCAAGTCTCAATGATTCAATCAAACACATCACAATTTTGTAACAAGTTTGCTCATTTTTTAAAAAAAAGATGTAACTTTTTTTACATGTATTTTTAATTTGTTGATGGACCTTTGATTTATTTATATGCAGTGCTGATAATTGAACCTAGGGCCTTACACATGCCAGGCAGGTGCTCTACCACTGAGCCACAGCCACAGTGCCATTTTTGATGCATTTATTTGTAGGAAAGGGAATATTCTTGTGAAACTTACTGCCAAATATTTTTATATTAAAACATGTGTCAGGGTTTTTAGTCCTCATTCCCTCCTGACCTGCGGGAGAGATGGGGAGAGCACGCCCCGACTAGGACGAGCCAAGAAAGGAGAGGGCCAACTGACCGCCCACACCCAGCCCTCCCTCGCCGGAGGACAATCAGATGCTTCAGGGAGACCGGTCAAGGCAGGAGCTCGTTTATTGAGGAAGTTACACACAGCTAATATAATGTACAGGAACCAGTCAGGATAAAGGTCAGCAGGATGGGGAGAGTTCACATGTACACCCATCCTACAGGCCGCCATGGGAGACACGAGCTGTCCACGAGGACGGAAGGGTTCTGAGCCTATCCTAGAGGTGGTCCGATTTTTCGTCACCACCCACGGTAACACCTTCTGGCTGATCGCTAGGCACTATTTTAGCCATGTGTGGCCCCAAGACCAGGAAGTGAGCATCAGTCTGCAAGTTAGGTTCCCTTTTCTCTATCATAGGTTTCTATTTCTCTGATGTGACGTGCCCTACAAACATGAACTTGGCTTTTTCTCTGCTGAGATGATAAATTTATCTTAGAATTCTTAAGAGGTAAGATAAAATTTTTTCTTTTTTTTACCTTTTCTGTCCTGGTTGACAGGAGAGATTCTGTGCTTTACTGGAGTAATTGTCCCTTGGTGGCCCTTTGAGGCATTAACCAGTTTTGTGTCTAAGAAGGACCCCTGTCCTCCTATAAATGTTGTGGCTTTTCAAGTGCTTTTCAGATGGTTCATGGCATCTCACTGACTCCTTCTTTCATTAATGAGAAATAAAACCTTTGATGACGCATGCTCATTTCGCATTTGCCTGAGACCCCTGGATTTCCCGTTTTTGAAGGTTGTACGTTAACATTTTATGGCTAATGAAGAATTGATGCGTTGACTGAGAAGGAATTACATTCCGGATTTCCTGCATTCGAAGCAGGTCCCAGCCTGAGCCAGGTTCAGGTCATGCCCTGCACTGGGCAAAGGGCAGGTGGGGGGACGGTCCAGCAGCCTAAGCAGCAGGGCCACCCAGCCTCTGCTGAGGCCATACAAATGGGGATGAGGGCCCTGGAAGCCATGGGTGGCACCTTCTGCAGAACACAGGTCATGCATCAAGTGACAGCAGACATTGTGAGTGAGGTCACATCATATACTCTCAGGACTGCCAGATGCACTCAAATGAATTTTATGGGGCTGGAAGTTTCCTAAGTGTGTGTTAAGGTGGACCAGACAAATGCTACTTCTAAAATGTACTCCTAGATTGATGAACTCAAAAAGGGATTAGAGGTAGCAAGATTTTGTAATCAATCCCTTGACATTAATTATAGCAAAATGTGCCAAGTCTCCCCTAAGGGGCACTGACGTAAGAATTGGGACCTGGTCCTAGGGTGCCTCTTGGCTGGAAGGGCTGTGGAAGCTCTTCAGAGAGGAGGTATTCCCATGGGTTTGGTTTATCCCAGCAAGTCTTTTCCCACTCACCGAATGACTGTAAGGCTTTCGCAGTACTCTGAGATCCAGCTTCTCATCTGTGCAAGATGGAGCCGACTTCCTGACTGTCCCAGGATTTTATAGGATCACACAAATATCCATGAGCTTGTCCCATGCCACCTGGAACGTGGTGGCAGCCAGTGCTGACATCTCACTTACGACGAGCTCAGGACTGTTGTAGGTGTTCTTTACACACAACCTGCTCAATCCTCATGACAGCCGTGAGGATGTGACGGTCTCCTCTCCGTGTTGGAGACGAGAGGACTTACCTGAAGTCCTGCTCTTCTTTCATGGTGAACCAGGATCTGAACCGTCAACCTGTCTGCAGTTCCTGCAGTTCCACATCTCACTGTTCTGCAATGACAGTACTGCCCCTCAGCACCTCCTGACGACCTCTGAGAGGGTAACAGCGCTATTTCTGCTGGTGTCCTGTCCCCAAGGGAATCTGGTGGGGACAGTAGATATTGCTATCTGAGGGTCAGCAGAGTCACGCTTGGCTCACAGAGCCAAGACCTCATCAAGGGGGTTTGTGATCTTTAACCTTCTGCCATTGGGATTATGTCAGTAGGCTTTACAGCGTTCCCCAATATAAAGCTGCATAAAATTGAATGGGGCCTTTTTTTTTTTAACAAAAATTGCACATATTTATTATACAAATGGTGGGCTTCGCTGTGCCTTGGCGCAGTCTCCCCACTGACGTACATTTGCTTTATAATCCTGTGCACGCCGTGGGAGGTGTGGAAGCCTGACTCCCTATTTCATGGATTTAGAAAAACAGTTCTCCTGAATTCTTATCTTAACATGGGCATTTTCTTTTGGAGGGAGGGATCCAGTTTGGGGATCACAGGGTGACTTAGTCGAAGGGCCTATCACATGACTGCCAAATGCCGGAGTCACAGTCCTCGGTCCAGCTGCCCAGTGCAGAGCTCAGGAATGTGTTTGGGTCTGGCTGCGTAGGCCTGGGGAGCCTGAGAATGGAGGCGGGAGTCGGTCTCTGCTTTCCTGCTAATGAGCGTGTGCGCCTCCAGCATCTGAGGTGAGTGGGGTGCATCGGCCCAGGTGAGCTGGCCTTTGGCATGTCACCACACAGGACTAATGCAGGAAGGATCATCTGAAGGGGACACAAGAAGCCACAGTGCTGCAGTTCGCCTGACCTCAGAACTCACTTCTAATTTAGCTTGTGCCACTTAGGAGCCACAAGGGCTCTCTGCCCCATCATCTGCTGAGGGCAATACGTAGAAATTATAAGGGGAAAGGAGATGCCGAGGCAGAGGGGAGCAGGCTCTACAGAGTTGCCCTTGGTGCATCAGAAGCACCCTCCTGTCAGACGTGTGCATGCAGCAGATACAGCCCATAATCAATGCTGTTTTGAATTATTAATAATCGATTTACCCAGAAACAGCAAAGCATCCACTTTGATATCAGGCTTCAGCCTGGCACGCCAGGCCCATGTTTCCTCGAACCACCACTTCAAATTCTCCCCACACACCCACGGTCACCACAGAACACAGTCCCATCTTCTGCCATCCCTGTGTAAGTTGAGGGCACTCCAGAAAAGACTGCATAATTCTACAGTTTTTTACTTTATTATTGTCAAATTACCAAATATATCCTGGGGCTCTGTGTGTAGCTCAGTTACAGGGCACACGCTTAGGGCACCCATGGTCCCAGTTGATGGTCTGCTCTTTATCTCTTTAGGGACGTGTGTGGTGCTGGGGACTGAACCCAGGGGCTTGCTGAGGCCAGGCAAGGCCTCTGCCCCTGAGACACACCCCAGCCAGGTACTTTCTTTCTCTATTCAAACAAAATCCACCACATAATTCACACGATGGAACTCCTTGTTCATCCACCCCACCGTGATCTGCAGCACGGCCAGCCCCGGCTTGTGTATCTATTTATATCAATGGAGCACAAGCCAACAGCCAGTTCTGGGTTGGGGTCTGGGTAGTTTTATATAAACAGAAACCACCAAACTCCCTGTACCTGTGTCCAGTTACACCCTAGCCACCCACGGATCAAAATTTCAGATGTCCCATACCCTCACTTGCATCAAATTATCAAACTTTGGCTTCTTGAATGTTCTTATCGCTTCAGAAGTAGTCTTCCTGTGGGAGTACAGAGCCCTTGTTCCTACCAGGTTCCTGATCTTTAAGACTGGATTGTTGATTTTCCTGACCTACCCTGATACAGGCTTTTATCTGTTTTCCAGGAGATTCTTGCTAGAATTCCATTTTTGTGTTATAATTGCCATTTGTGTTAGAAACAGAGTTACTGTTGGCAAAAGTGAGATCAGGAATATTCACATGGACACATTTTCCTTTTCAAAAATCTCTCTTCTAATTGTGTTAGCTACTCGTCACTGTGACACAATACCTGAGAAAATCAACTTATGAGAGGAAAGACTTTTTTTGACACGTGATTTCAGAGGTTTCTGTCCATCGCCATTTGCCCAAAAGCTCTGGATAGGTGGAGGTACAACATGGCCAGAGAACCTGCTCACCTCATGATCGGTGGAAAGTGAGAGTGACAGGAGGGACCAGGGTCAAAAACCCACTTCCAGGGCATGTCCTAGAGGCCCCACTTCCTACCACAAGGTCTCACCTCTTAAAGGTTTTGCTATCTCCCTAACCCTAACCCTAACCTACCCCCTATCCCCCCTAACCCCCTAGCCCTAACCCTAACCCAGGCTGGGTCCAAGCCTTGGACACACAAGCCTTCCCTCCACATCCAGACAACAGCCGGGCTGAACAGAAGGGTGTGTAGGGAAACAGCACCTGGAACAGGCTGCGGAAAACCCCAGCAGTGGCACTGGGTGGTTCAGACCTCTTCACCTCAAATTAGTGGTGCCCTGGGACCATTGAGGATAGATTTCTGTCCATCCTTAAAAATCTGGTAACGACAACTGTCGATGTACACTGTTTAGACAAGTTTAAACAACGAGCTTGAATCGTTCACAACAGTTTGCAGCACAGAAGTAAATTGCAATACTGTGGTTTTTAAAAGCGTTGAAGCTGTGGAAACACGATAGGCCTTAAAACGGCCCTCGTGTGCTCTCTGTGATGAGGAAATGGCTGCAGTGGAATCTACTAATGGACTTTTGACATGAAATAGAAAAGAATTAGTCTGAGCTCTGCGTGTGAGTGTGATTGGTCACACAGACGCTCCCTGCCGAAGTGTCCTGCCAAAGATGATGAGCACTTGGTCTGTGGCTACCAACGTCCTATGCATCAAAGTCACCAAGATGCTTTTTAAAATAGAGAAGCTGCTGCCTGTCCCTAAAGGCTGCAGCTGGGCTTCTCCTGGGTGGAGCCCTGACACCTGCCTTGGCTGGAAGTCAAGGTCTGTGACCAGCTGGCTTCTGACCCTTGGCTGTCATGAGTCCATTGCTGAATGGAATCAGCACACACATAATGAAGCTCCTCGGGGTTCTTCCCAGGCCAGTTGCTCCCAACTCACCATGAAGAGCCTGGTGTCCCTCCAGGAATCCAGACCTGGAACCCTGGTCCCTCTGACTCACCTGTGTTCCCTGCCTCTGAAATCCAACAGTCGAGCTCTGTGGTGACGTGATGATGACACTTTCAATGTCGTCTATTGCATCTGTTCCTCTCTTTCCAACGCTATCATGAATCACGTCCTCCAACTGCAGCCTCTCGATTATCCGTCAGCAGTAATGCTCACTGTGGGGTCAGGTCCTTAAGGTTCTGTTTTCAGCTCTTCACACTCCTGCTCTGAATCTTTCACTGGTTTCATGGAACTGAATTTCCACCACAAAGTGTCCTTTGCTTTGGCAGGTGGGACTTGTGTTGCCCTCAAACGTAGCCTACACTTACTGTCACCACAGCTGTACTCCTGCCATCTTTGACTCATGAAGGGTCCTAAGTCCTATGGCCCCACAAATGCTGACCCACAAAGGCCCACCTCATATGCCCTCCCACATGGACAATTCCTTCATTCCCCGAACCAGACAGGAAGCTCCACAAAACAGGAGCTTATGTTTTCCTTACCACTTGCCCAGCTGGACTTCCAGCAGGTGATGACAAGACATTTTCTTACTCCTCTAACAGTCTATGGCTCCTTACTGTCTGCATGGCCACACTGGAAATCATGATCTCATTATTGTCATCCACCCTAGATTTCTAGTCTAGCTCCTCAGAAGAGATGCAGAAAGGCAGAGGTGAGCCCACAACTTCCAGTGCACATGAACATTGTGATTAATGTCTGATATTTGTCCCACTCCTTCCCTCATTGAGTAAAAGTCATGTGATTTGAATAAGTGGCTTAAGATAAGGAGATAAACTTGCCTTATTCTCTTTTCCAATGACTATTATCCAATATTAACAATTAATGATGAGGGTGGATTGAGAGAGGCTTCTGGTAAGGTCTTTCTAGACATAAGATATGCTCCTGGTCCCATGCCATCCCCTGCCTGGGGCTGTTCATACACATGGAAGTATGAAGAATCGATTTTCTATCTACCTTATACCATGAAAGGGACAGATTTATGATGATGTCAAGGCTATGGTAGACAGAGGGACAGAAAGCCTTTTATTTCTTTTTCTTGTCCAATTGCACTGGCTAGACTCTCTAGTGCAATGTGGAATAAAACGATGTAAGCAGACAACTTAGGAGAAAGTCATCCTGTCTTTTACCCTCATGCATGACATTCACTCTGGGTTTTTCATAGGTTCCTTTGATCAGTTTGAGGCAATTCACTTTGATTTCTAGTTTGCTGAAAGTGTGAATCAGAAATAGATATTAGAATTTTTCAAATTCTTTTTTCTGCATATATTGAATGAATAATGTGGCTTTAATTTTTTAGTTTGTTAACACAGAGAATTATTTCGCTTGATTTTCAGATATTAAACTGAACTTGCATTCCTGAGATAAATCCCATTTAATTATGTTGTATTATCATTTTATATAGATAAAATTTAATTTTCTGGAATATTTTTTAGAACTTTTAATCTATGTACCTAGGAGATACTGGTCTGTATTTCCCCCTTGGGGTAAATGGGTTTGTTTGTTTTGATATCATAGGATTGCTGGCTTCATATGATAACTTGGAAACACTCCTTACTTTTCAATTTTCTGAAATACTTCTGTAAAATTAGACCTTCAATATTTTAAATGGTTGGTAGATTATACATCTGTCCCTATTTATTTCATTGTGAAATGTTTTCAGTTCAAATTTTTGTAGATAGATGGATAGATAGACAGACATAGGTATTCTTGTTGAGTAAATACCATCTTTGGAAAGATTGGGTCTGCAAGGAATTTGTCCATTTTGTATGATTTTTTTAACTGTACTGGCATATATTTGTTCAGAATATCTCCTTACTTTCTCTTAATGCTACTGTTCTTCTTCTTTACTAATAGAAGAATCTGAAGTGATAATATCACTCTGACTACAGATAATGGGAATTTGCATTTCCTCCATTTATTTATGAATAATGAATCAAAGCTTATTGATTTATTTCACCTTTTTATCACATTAACTTCTGATTTTATTGCCTTCTTATATTTTTGTTGTTTTCTATTTATTTCTTCTTCATTTTTTATCTACATTAGTTTTCTATTGCTGCACAACAAGTTACCTCAAAGTTACTAGCTTAAGATAACAGAGGTACCTTCTGAGGGTTTCTGTGCTCAGGGTCTCACTGGGCTGAAACCCAGGTGTTCGCTGGGTTGGGAGCCCATCAGAGGCCAGATCTAAACTTTCCAGTTGTTGACAGTATTCAGTTTCTTGCAGCCGTGGTCCCCTTTTCCTGGTGGCTATTGGCAGATCACTCAGCTCCTAGATTCCACCTGTCTCCCTGGTGGCTCATGGCCGCTTGCTTTCTTCTTCCAGGCTAACAGTAGCAGCTTTCCAATACGTCAGCATCTTGTAGGGGCTCACCTGAGAAAGCCAGGCCCACCCAGGGTGATCTTCCTCTTGATTAACTTCCCGATGGTTGGCTCAGATCCTAATCACCCTTGACAAACTCCTGTTGCTGCACAAAAATAGCAGAACAAGTTTTGAGGTGACATCCTGTCATACTCAGAGATCCTTCCCACATTCAAGAGGAGAGTTTTATACAAGGTGTGCGAACCAAGTAGCAGGGACTTTAGAGAGCATCATATTCCACATGCCACATTATCACTTCTTTTTTTTTTACTATTTGGACCTAATTTGAATTTCTTTTTTTGCTTTCTTAAGGTGGAAGTTGGGGTCATTCATTTGAGACCTCAACCCTTCCTGACACCACAATCTGCCCATATGTTGGTTTACCACTCCCCACAAACTAAGGAGTCTTACATTTTCAACTTCTTTCGGTTCAAAGTATTTTCAAATTGTTCTTTTGGTTTCTTCTTTGACCCATGACTCATTTACAAGGGCATCGTTTCATATCCCAATTTGGAGGTTTTACAGAGATCTTTCTGTCATTGATTTTCTTACTCAATCCCATTATGGGCCCTGAGTATTCTTTGCACAGCTTGGATCTGTTGATCTGGTTTCACTGAGACTTATTTCACGACACAAACCATCGTTTGTCTTGGTAAAGGTCCTGAGGTTCTTGTGTGCTTGAAAAGAATGTGCATTCAGCTCTCCTTGGCCAGAGGGATCCACAGTGCCAACTGGGCCAGGCTGATTGATGGTGTTGTCTAAGTCTTCTCCATGCAGACTGATTTCTACCTGTTTGTTTCATCAGTTTTTCCATCAGGGGGCGGACGACTGTGGATCTGTCCATTTCTCCTTGCAGATATGAGTGACTGCTTCTTGTATTTTGAAGCTCTAGTGTTAGGTACATAAACACAGAGGATTGTGGTGTGCTCTTGATGAACTGGCCTTTTGGTTTTAATTCAACATCTGCTATAAAACAGACCCTGTGTCTCATCCCTCTATGTGATGGCGGCTGGTGAGGGTGCTGCTGCCAGGGGTGGGTGGGAGGGGGGGTTTTGAGTGGCGACCTCTTGGACCCCAGTACCACCAAGTGTGAGCTCTCTGAAGATCCCTAAGAATCAGAAGCTGGAGACTTTGGGCAAATCTCCAATGTACATGGGAAGGAAGAAGAAAAGGAAGAATTTGGTGGCGCAAAAGTGTAAAAGCACAGAGGACAGAACATCTGTCAGACAGATGTGGCAGAGGAGATCAGGAAAATCCAAAGCAGGAGAGCAACACAGTCTGCTGACCTTGGCTCTGAATATGGAAGGGGCCACAAGCCAAGGAATGGTGGCCTCTGGAAGCCGCTAAAGGCCCATGGTGGATGGCCAGTAAAGGGCCAGCCAAGATTCACAACCACCCTCCTTCCCTACTCAAAGCAAGCTGCCCTCTGCCTTCTGCAATGCTGCCTAGAAGCACCTGTGGAGACAGGGCTTATAGGGTCTCTGAATCTTCCTTTCAATTTTTCAGGGAAACAAAAGTCTCTAAGGAATTTTAAAAATATATCTTACAGCCCTTTTAAATGAGCACAGACAGGTTTTTAAAATATGCATATATAATATAAAAGTTTTGCATTTTCGTAATTTCACAATAGTCTATATTTTGGCTCAAAAGGCATGTTAATAAAAGATGCTCTCACATTAGGCCTGCTGTTCACAACACACTTGAAGTTTTCCAAGTGACCTTCAGTGGAGAGCCCAGATTTCCCAAGCAGCACCGTTAGCTCCATCCTGTTTGACCACTTTTACTAGTCTTGTCTCCCCAAATTTAAGATCTCCCTAGGTAATTATCTAAAGGTCTGGGAGACCTCGTCTGGGACATTTGGAGTAACACTCTCATGACATGCTAACTCTGAATAACAGAACCAGATCGCTCTCTGGAACGTCAGTATCTGACCAAAAATCACAGTCACAATGAAACTCTCCAGGATTCTGTGACCTCTAAAATGTGTCCACGAGAAAGATGCCTGTGTGTTAGGTCCATTGCTTGGCCCCAGGCTCCTTTCCTCAATCAGAGACAGACCACTTGGAAGGGGGTAGGACTGCCGGGCAGTGGCCAGCACAGTGAGTTCCTGGTGGAATGGTCAGGATTTTCCCGCTGGTAATGAAAACCGGGGACACTGGTTCAAAACCTAGTAATGAAAACGTTAGCTTGCAGATGATTAATTTTTTAATAAAATTTATTTGAAATAATTAAATAAATTCGATATGCGTGCTAATATGTTTTTTAGCTGAACTTACTTGTATCCAGCACTAAACTTTCAAAGGACATCTATATTTTCCCAAGGAAAAGTCACCCCCCTCCTTTCCATCTGACCAGACGGAGGAGTGACCATGATGCACTCGAGGCTGGGATGTGGCGGTAGTCGCCAGCTGGGTCACACTTCCAGCTCCAGGGTAAGTCCCGCCTGAGGATTCCAGCAGCATGGAGCCCTTTGTCTGGATGTCTTTCCTTTGTGTTTTTTGCCTCAGGAGGAAGAGAGAGAAAACTCTGCCTGGACTGGCTTCACTGGCTTCTGCAACAGAGTGTGGAACTCTGAAAAAGAATAAGACTTGAAGCTGGACGCAGTGGAGCATGGGCCAACATGGGCGCTAAAGGGAAGGCCACAGAGTGGGACTGGGCTGCAGAGAGCAGGGCTGCTGCTGGCGCTCCCCCACCCGCAGCCCCACCAGAGCAGACAGGAGGCCCAGGGGTGCTGGGCACGGCAGGAAGGGGAGCTGGGTCCACCTGCTCAGGAGAGGGGCCTCTGGGAGGTGACACAGTGTCATCACGTTTGGTTTTCCTAGGGTTTCTACGACATTTTTAAGGGATTTGTGAGGTCAAAACCACTTCCATACCCAAAATGAAATGCCATATGCACTTTTCACCATGTTCACATTTTTTTAAAGGGAAATAAAAAGTGCTAAGCTCTGAATACAATCTCAAGGCCATGGCGGAACTGTGCGAGTCACTGGGATTCCCGCGGCACAGGCAGTTCTAAAAAGACGCCTGTTTGACTTAAGCCCATCATGGACAGAACTGCTCGCCCACATGACCATATTGCATTTTAGCCCTGACATATGTCCTTTTATACTGTCTACAGAAGCTCCCATGCGATGGCTGCAGTGAACATCAAGGCAACTACTACTGACAGACATCAGTGACTCAGACTTGAGTTTCAGCCAAAAATTTTCTCGAGATATGTAGTGAGTCTGTCCGCTTAAAGAAAGTCATGGAATGCATTTATTGTCAATGCCAAAATTAAAAACTTTCAAGTGAATGTTAGATTGTGTGAAAACTTTTAAGAGCTCATGTGAGTCTGACCACCTCCCATTTTTAAAGAATTTATGGTGAGGTTGGTAGTGAAATAGCAACTGCAAATTTTAATATTGTTCCATGAGACGGATCCACATTCACGAGACCGTAGGAACCTCGGAATCCATGTTTTCCCAACAGTGAAAGCACATTGCAGCCTCCCGTGCCTGGGCGAGGGGTCTGCTCGTCTGCAAGCAGAGCTGAGAAGTTGACGCAGCAAGAACGTCCCTCCGATACGGCTGCAGATCCTTCAGTGTAGCCGAACTCTGTGAAATGACCGTCAGGATTGGGTGTGCTGTCAAATAAGAATACCTACTATAGTCTGGAACATTGATTAAAATAATCACTTATCTTTCTAAATACAACATCTCTCTCTGTGAGTTGGATTTTCTTCATTTATTTCATCCTGAACAACCGTCAACCCTCCGCATCCTTGGCTTCCAGGTCCATAGATTTGACCAACCAGTGGTTGAAAATATTTGATAAAAAACACCTCAGCCTATGTACCGACTTCCTCCTTATTCATTATTTCCTGAACAATACAGTATAACAAATATTCACATTGCATTAGGTAATGTGGAGAATCTAGGATGATGTAAGGTGAAGGGAGAGTGTGTGGAGGCTCTGCACAAATGCCTCACCAGTTCCTACCAGGGCTTCAGCGTCTGCAGGGGTTTGCATTGGCCAAGGGGCCCGGAACCAATCCCCACGGTACCAAGGGGCACTTGTAGCTGTGGAAGGTGGACGTAGGTGTGGACCCAGCCATTGCTAACTAGGCTTGGTGGCTGAGCAGAGAGGGTGCACTTGGGGAAGGGGTGGTCCTATGGAGAGAGGAACAGCTAGGCTTCAGAGAGGAACTATCTAGAGAAACGAGGTCCAGACTGAGAAACAGCAAGAGCCTGCCTGGCGATGGAGGGCTCCGCCTGTGTGCTAACTGCCGATCACTGCATGCAAGTGAGGAGATGACTCAGCCTCAGGAAAGAGCCCCCAGAGGAAAGGAAGCTGGAGCCTGCACCAGGTGGAACATCTTCTGTCCCTGGTGCCCCAGGGAGGAGCACGTCATAACTCATGGGGTGTCAGGGAGCGCTCAGAAGCCCACACAGAATGCTTACCAGCGTTAACCAGGTTCTGAGCCATGAAGTAAATCCCCCCAGTTTAAAAGGATCCAAGCCATACAAAATACGTTCTCTGTCCACAGTGAAAATAATTTAAAGGTCAGCAACAGAAAAATACTGGAAAATCCCCCAATATTTGGAAATTAAGTAGCAACTCCATAGCTCATGGAAAGAAGGGTGGGGAAGAAAATAGAAAGTATTTTGAATCGAATGAAAATTGACATCTATTCAGACTGGAAGGAAAAGGAGAGCACCCAAAGCATAGCTGAATCAGGAATGAGAGGAACTGACGTGATTATGCAGTTGTGGAGAACAACAAGGGAGACTTCCAGACAGCTTCCTGACAGCAGCTCAGCAACGAGGAGGAGAGGGACAGCCCCTGAAAGGGCACACCAACACAGTTGGCTCAAGAAGAAACTGAAGAGTGAATGTCGTTTGTTTAATAATGCAGTCGAAAAGAAAGCCCCGGCTCAGCTGTCCTCACTAACTACCATGCACTGGAGAGAGAAATAACAGCAAGGATCGACACATTCCTCCAGAAAAGAGTAACTTAGAGGATATTTCCCAGCTCATTCCACAAGGCTGGCATTACTTTGACTCAAACACCAACCAAAGGTATAGAAATAGAGGACATCTATAGATAAATGTCCCTCCTAAACAAAAATGCAAGCAGAAATCTATCAAGATCTTAGTGAATAGAATTCAACCATTTGTAAAATGATAGTGCATAACATTGAAGAATGAGATACGTGGAAATTAACCTGAAAAATATTTCCAAGACTAACACATTAAGCACCAGAAAACATTGAGAAAAACTAAAGACATAGATATATGTGAAGCTCTATAAGTTTGATGATCAAGATTCAATGTGATTAAAATGTGAGTTATTTTCATATCGGTCTATAAATCCACTGTAATTTTTGCCAGAGTCACAAAATCCATATTTGTAGTAATAAAAAGGCTGATTTTGAGCTGGATAATAATACACTAAGTGAAATAAGCTGATCCTAGAAAACCAAAGGCGAATGTTTTCTCTGATATGCAGATGCCAATTCACACTCAGGTGGGAGACACTGTGGAAGAATAGTTATTTTGGATGAGCTAGAGGGGAGGGGGAGGGGGCATGGGGGGAGGAAGGAGAGTAGAATGAATGGACATTATTACCCTGTGTGCATATATGACTACTCGACCAGTGGGATTCTACATCGTGTACAACCAGAAGAATGAGAAGTTATGCTCCATTTAGGTATGTGTCAAAGTGCATTCTACTGTCATGTATAACTAATTAGAACAAATTAAAAGAAATAAAGAGCTTGCTGGGAGCTGTGGTGCAAGCCTGTAATCCCAGTGGCTCTGGAGGTTGAGGCAGGAAGATCTAGAGTTCAAAGCCAACCTTGGCAACCGAAGCCCTAGGCAACTTAGCAAAACCCTGTCTGTAAATAAAAAAATTTTTTAAAGGCCTAATTTTAAAATTTATTTGAAGAGGAAAAATATCTAGGATAAACAAACAAATGTAAAAGAAGTACAGAATTCAAGATTTCGATTTACTGACTTCTGATCTCATTTTAAAGCTACAGTAATCAATTCAGTATGTGATAGATTAGTGACACAGTATATTGATGTAGGACAGATGAGGCTGGACACTGAGGAATTTTCAGAAAGCAGGTTTATTTTAGCTGCTGTGATCCAAAGGGGCTAAGCCTAAAAAACTCTGGACCCTGAGTCTGGAAATTCTTTAGACTTTATACTCAGTGGGGTGGTTCCATGTCAGTGGGTGGGAACCTAACAGTTATTCTCCGTCCCATATTCTTAGGCTAGACAGAAGTTTTACACGTTTTTACCAAGTAAACAGAGGTAGTATCTTCTGCAGAGCAACAAGCTCTCTGGAAATCTGGCATCTATGAGTAAGAAGAAGCTTCAAACCACAGTGCTCTCTGCAGAAATCCCACTGACATTCTGTTGATGTTTTTTGTAAAATGTCTTCTTTCTGACAAGAAGAGAAGCTTAACAATGGCAGGGGTCTTTGGGGTGGGGACATCTGGTCTACTTCAATACAGACTCTTGAAGTATATGTATATATATATATATATATATATATATATATATATATATATATATTCATATATATATATGGATGTGCTGTCAATTTATTTTTTATCAAAGGTACAAATGCAATTTGAGAGAAAAATAATAACTTTATTTCATAAACATTGGTGAAATAATTGAGTGTCTATATGCAAAGAAGTGTAATTTAAAACCCACACCTTAAAACAAATATTAACTCCAATGAACGATAGACCTCAACATAGAGCCTAAAGCTAAAACCTTTAAGAAAAGACAGAGAACAAGGTCCTTGTGACACTAGCCTGGGCAGAGGTTTGTGCACATGTGCCAGTGTCCTTCTCGGAGTGTCCTACACAGGAGCAGAATGGCTGACTCTAAGCAATGACCGAATTCGAGTATAAATACGGGAATCTCACATGGCACAGCCGGTGTCCATTCTGCTGCTGAATGCATTGGTCATTCTGAGTGTCGAGCCACAGCCTCCGCTGGTGCTCTGCAGGTCTCCAGAGGGTCCCTTCAAGTCCCCAGCTGAGGGCACTAATGACAGGAGGAAACCCCAGAGTGGACTAGGACAATCCAAGTGTGCGATTCCAGGAAATGGCCGTCCTCGCGGTGCAGCACCCACACTCACACAGGTCAGGAGTCACCCCTCTGCCAGGTCCTGAGTGGAAAACTGCAGGAAGCCATGGCAGTCTGTTCCCCGGGTTTTCTTTTATCCCCAAATATCCCCGACTAGGTGTTGGAGAGGACTCCAGCTCAGAGTTACCAATAGGCAGAGGGAAAAAATAAAAAGCCTGCTCTCTCCAGCCAAATGGCCAGGAAAGGGCGGCATCGCTGGACGGCCTCTCCTGGCCCTTCCCCAGCAGAAGAAGGATAGCCAGGGAGCCAGGCCCAGCATCTGTGAGCCAGGGCATAGGAAGCCCGGCTTCCCAGCACACCCCTCCTGCCCCAGGAGCAAAAAGTGGCCCAGATAGAAGTCCTTCTCCTCCAGCTGCACAGACATCAGCTGGCCCTGGGGTGGCAGCAGCAGGATTGGGTCCTGCCAGCCCCAAGCAGCCTAGAGGGCCGCTCTCTCCACTGGCATCCTGCATCCACCCAGAGGAACAGGCCAGGGAAGGGCATTCTTTCTCTGCAGGAAGAACCTGCAGGGATGGAATGGGGGCCTCATGAGGCCAGGGAGGGACAGCTGAGGGGACGTACCGCAAGGACACCCCCAAAAGCCAAGTTATCACTCGAAACAACCAGCTCAACCCGACAGAGGAAAGGCATGCCAGAAGAGGAAGCATCCAACAGGATCTAGGTCTCCCAGGAAAAAGTGGGGAAAGTCCAGCACACAATGGAAAAACATTTGTTTAAAAAAAAAAATAAAGAAAATCTCAACATCTCTTTAAAAAGCCTGAATTTTTTAAAAATCACAATAGTAACAATCAGATATTAGAATTACCTGAAAATGATTTTAATACAGCAGCTGCAAAAATGTTTCCATAAGTAATTAAAAATAAAAAAATATCAGCAAAGAAATACAAGCTATGAAAGAACCCAATGGAAATCAATTAAGTGGGAAATACAATACCCAAAAGGTAACAACAGCCGCAGCCTACCGGATGAGTTTTAAAGTCCACTGGAGATGGCAGAAGATAGTCCAGAACTTGAGGACAGATCAATGTGTGATTTACTGTCAAACAAGAGGGAGAAAACAGAAAAAAATTAGAGGCTTCCAGGTATCTGTGGGCAGTAACACAAGGTCTAACAGAAGTCATACAGTCTGAATTCCAGAAGGCAAGACCAAGAATACAAGGCTGGGAACATATCGAAATAAGTAACGGTAGGAAACTTCCAAATTAGGCCAAAAGGATGAGTTACAGGTGACCTGCGGATTCAGGGAAAGTATGAACTTTAGGTGACCTGCAGATCCAGGGAAAGTATAACTATAGGTGACCTGCAGATCCAGGGAAAGTATAAGCTTTAGGTGACCTGCAGATTCAGGGAAAGTATAAAATTTAGGTGACCTGCAGATCCAGGGAAAGCATAAACTGTAGGTGACCTGCAGATTCAGGGAAAGTATAAACTGTAGGTGACCTGAAGATTCAAAAAGCTGGGGCAGCCACAACAGGACACAGAGAAGTCCACACCAAAGTTAAAATTAAAGACCCAGAAAACTTCCAGAGAAGCCAGAGAATGGCATGGTACCTGTAGGGGAGACCACGTCCACCAGAGATGGGGGCTCACCAGAGACCACAGAGGCCAGAAAGCGGCACCAGCAGTATTTTCAGTGCTGAGAGTACGTGCTGGAGTCGACCCTCAGAGGTCCGCCTGCTGGAGGCTTGGTCCCCAGGGTGATGGTGTGGGGGTGGGACCTCAATGGGTGGGGCCTGCTGGAAGGCGGTGAGGCCGTGGGGTACCTCCCTTTCAGGAATTCCTGCAGGCCTAGGAAGGTAAGCTTGTTCTCACAAGACAGGATCATCGAGCAAGTCTACCTCACACACTCCTCGCACGCCCCTTCTGTGTGCGGCCTCTTTCCTTCCCACTTCCACACCATGTAGTCACCTAGCCAAGAGGACCTGCACCAGAGGCCAAACAGAAGGGGCCACCAATCTTGGGACTTTCAGCTTTCCAAACTATGAGCTACACACACCTCTTGTTTTTGTAAACACCCAGTTTCAGGTATTTTGTTATAGCAACATCAGATGAACACATACATCAATGAAGGGAAACAAAGATGTCCTAAGACAAAGGAAAAGAAGAACTTTTCTCTAACAGGCCTCACCTTAGATCGCGGCCCAAACCAACAGCATTGGGTTGGCTCCAGTGGAAGAAGGCTCCACCCGAGGGCAGACACACACATTAAAGCACTGGTGAAAGACCCATCAAGACAGCCTGTATTCCTGGAGCACAGACCAAACCTCATGAGCTCAAGCAAACCTTAACTTCTACTGCACGGTGAACTAGCCCTGGCCTCCGCACAGGCAGGGAAACAGCGGCTGATACTCTAGACCCCTGTACTGCAGACGCAGGAGATAAGGGACGTGGATTAGAAGGGCGTCTTCTGAAGAAGACAACATCCTAAGGGAGTTGGTTTCCAGCTCCAGGGGGAGCACGGCAGGAATGAGCAGTGGGTGTCAGGCAGGCGGCCCTCTGGAAAAGCAGGCAGGACGGAGGCACAGGCGAGGTGGCCCTCACTGGATCTTCTGGTTTCGTCCCAGGTTTCCTTAGGGACAGAGATGCCTGGGGACCTCAGAGTGCGTCTGGCCCCCATGTCCAAGTGGGGTGAAGGACACTACGGAGCTTGCAGTGGCCCTCCGTGGAGAGGGCTATCAGCGTGTCTGAGTGCTGACGGTGAGGGCCGGAGGGGGACGGGGCGGCTACCTTGGGGACAGCCTTCCACACACAGGGTTCCCAGCCAGCCATTCTCCGTTTCCAGTCAGAGTGGACTATCTGCAATACAATCTCCATGACAGCTTTTCAGTTCAGGGGTTGTTACCACAGTAAACCTAGATGTAGAATGAACTTCACAAAACGATGTTTTAAAAACCACAAATATCATTTTACCCATCAGAAATCATTGCACATATATGTTAATGATAGAAATGTATTTAAATATAATCTATGACCATGTACCTATTCCGTATGGTAAGCCTGAAGGAGACGCCCGAATCCGTGGCACTCACAGATAAGAGCCACCCCTTTCTACAACACGGGTATTAGCAGGCCAGAGAAACTCACAGACAGGCACTGCAGGAAAGCCAGGCTCTGCCAAGGCTGGGCTTTACACCGTTGCTCTCACATCTTTGTTAAGTAACAGGAGGCTCGGTGAGGCCCTGGGTCATTCCCCAATACCAGGAGACCAACCAAGGACGGACCACCATGGATGCCCTTGCCTTAGCCCCAGGCAGAGGATGAGGGCTGACAGACTCCCTCTGGTCTTCTGGGGCCATGGAAGTTGAGCTTTAGAGTCCCGGCACTCAAAGCCTCCTTCTTTATACCTTTATAACTTCATTATAATGTGATTTCCTTCATTTCCAGAGCAGACAAGAGAAGCAGTACCTCCTCCTTCTATAATTATCTCCCCAGTGCAAACATTTCAGTGGGAGAAGTTGCACTTTCCTCGCACCCAGGACTTTCTGCAGAATCCACACTCTGGATGACAAGGGTGTCTTCTCTCAGGAGCCCGGAGCTTCGGCAGCCTGAGGCCTGCAGCAGGGACAGCCTCAGCTGGCACTCGAACCCAGTGCCCTCCTACTCCAAGGCTCTGCCGGCAATCGGGCCTCTCTAGTTCTGTCTCTCACGGTATTTTTCCCCAAAGGGAGATATAAATCCCACCACTTTTTTTTCATTCTCTTGCTTGACTTTTTTGGTTATCCGGAGCAACCGTGAGGCCTTGTGTGTGACAGTGTGTGAGCATGTGGCAAAGCACAAGTCAGACCTTGCAGGTTGAGTTCTAAGGGAGAAAGGTAGCTACCAACAAGACAAAGGTTTCTTTTCCATGGTGGAAGCATCCTGTGGCAGACGAGGCCTTGCTGTGGCAGTGGTGGTGGTGGGGGGGGGGGGGGTTCCCACATTTCTGGAATCACGTGGCTTATTTGGGGAAAGCCCAAAGATGATGAGCAGACACCACTCCTGTGTCACTAAGATGTTTTTCTCATTTAAAATGCTGTTTATATTATCCTCTGGACTTTGGTTAAGAGAGGGGGACACTGATATCCACTGATATCCACTGTGCCCCTTCCTACCTTCAGATATGTGGGCCCACACTGTTCGTGATTTATTCATTAGAAAGAGGCTCTTCCTCCTGCTAATCCATCAAAATAGGATCTTTAAAATAAGTAAAGTCAGTGAAAACAGAGTTGTATGGTGGCATTCCACGGTGATTCATGGTGCACAAACCGAGAAAGGATTCTGAGTGCTTTCTTAAAAGATAAACCCTTCTGAGGATTTGTGGCACTTTAGGGGGGTTGGAAGAGGGAGTTCAAGCCCTTTCAGGGAATCCACTAAAATTATGTTCAGGGGATTTTATTACTAAATCCTTAAAATTATGACATTTAGTTACCACAAATTATTTTGGAATAAAAGTTGATATAATAAATATGACCGTGCTGTGACATTTTTTTAAGCCCCCAACTTTTTTCACATATGAACTATGATGACAGGCAGAAACTCCACCAGCCAAAATTCTCTGTCATCCTGGCTGAAGCTGCAAGAGTAGAGCCAGCAACTGCCAGTTGACATTCGGTCTGACCTATGTGGCTCTGCTCCCCCTAGACGGTGTCCTTTCTGGTCAGAAGCTGGAACCTAGTCCAACAGTAAGAGACCTACGATATTTTGAACGTTACAATAGTAATTTATCTCGATTCTATCAACTGTATATAAAGTCTTTTTTTTCCTGGCCCTATTTCCCTTCTCATGTCCAAGGAGCAATAAAGTGAAGTTTTAAGACTAATAAAATTTCAGTTTTCATGTTGACTATATTTGTTTCATAAAAGCAGAGCGGCTCCATAATGTGAGCAGTGGACGCCTCACTCTGTGTATCAGACGCCCTGGATGGGATGGCCCAGAGACGCTGTCCTGGCACAGGTCTGGAACACATATGCCAGATTTCACAGGCTCCAATGCTCGGTTCGCGCCTGGCTTCCAGGGGCAAGTGAACAGCCCCCATGGACGTTTGTTGGACGTGATCATACGCCCTTTGAGAGCTTGCACATCATCTTGTTCTGATCAGTGCTGCATCATTTTTACCTGGAATGGTGCCTGGCAGAGTGTGTGCTCAAGACATATTTGTTGACTGATGAAATATTTGGTGAATGAGTGCATGACCTGCTGGCCAAACCGCGTCTTGGAGCATCTGAAATGCCGACCCGATGCATTGCCACCTAGCTCAGCTCCCAGTGAGCCTGGGTTCTCATACAGATACCACAGGAATAATGCTGACATCTACCTCATAAAGCTCTTGTGACAGCTGATAAGATACGTGGGGAGTTCACAACACAGTACCCAGCACGGAGTAAGCACTCAAGCCAGACCCATGTTACGGAAGTCTTAGTCTGTTTGGGTTGCTATAACAAAATACCATAAACCAAGTGACTTATAAACAACAGAAATTCACTTCTCACGATTCTGGAGGCTGAGAAGTCCAGGATCCAGGAACTAGCAGATCCAGGTCTGATGAGGGTTTGTTTTCTGGTTCGCGAAGTGTCATGCTTTTGCTTTAATCTCACATGGAGGATGAGGTGAGGGGTCTCTCTGGTCTCTTCTATCAGGTGAGGGTCTATCTGGTCTCTTCTATCAGGGGTCTAATTCCATTCATTGGAGCTTTATCCCCAATTATTATCCTTAATAGCTATTAAACTCAGGACTTCCTATAAATCTTAGTATAAACCAATTATGGGATTATATTAACTTTTTGGACAACAAAGAATAATAAATATTTTAATACTGCTTCCCACAATATTGTACATGTAAGATATTCTCATTAGGAAAGAAAACAAGTGAGCAAACCAGCAGCTAGCCACCTGAAGTGTTCCTCACAGTGCACCCATCTCTCCGCTTGCTGCCAAGTCAGCGGAGCATTTCTTAGATGACTGAGAGTTTGGGCTGTCACATCACTGTGATAATTCTCCTTGCCCCACGACCAAAAGTGAATTGAAGGCTCCACAGATCTGAACTCTGTGTGGATTTGCTGACATTGCAGAGGTCTGTGTAAAACATTGGCATGGACTGAGAAATTCTTATCGAACAAGGGCAATATATTTTTATGTATTGACTTTTGTGTGATTCAATTTGCAGTAAGTAGAAGAGTAACCTTTATAAACTGCCCTCTGAACTTAAAAGCAAGTTTGCATTTTGTGGTTAACTTTTCTTTTACTGTATGACTTCCAAAATGATGACCCAGCTTATTGGATCTCTTGAAACCTTTTAGCCAATAATGAAAATGAATGGTTTTCCAAATGCTTAGAATCATAATCCAAAAGTTGGATGGAGACTTTTGGGAAGGCAGACCCTATGAATTTATGGTTTAAAGAAAGCTGGGTAAGGGATAAATTACACTTTCATTGTTTATATAAGGCGGCAGTAAACATTTAACTTTAAACCCACTTATTTTTAAATGTTTTTAAGTTGAAAAACATAATTGTACATATTTTGGGAATACAATGTGGATTTTTTTATACATAAAAAGTATGTGAGGTGATGAGTTTACTAATCACCTTGATTAAATCTGCCGTTCTAAGTCAGGTCTAGAGAGGTAATTTCCATAGCAAGTAGCCTGCATCAATCATTCAGAGCAGATCGGTGTTTTGTTTTGTTTTGCTGATCCTTTTTGCCACGTGTAAAAATTTATACACAGCATCACAGATGATTAAGCATTGTCCAGTATTCTGGGCCCACATTTCCTCAGAACTAAATTATGAATTATGTTAGAAATGATGAGTCCTGATCGTAGGGTTCAGCTCGGTTACTTTCTTTTCATTTCATTAGTTCACTCTGACCCATCACAGATTTATGTGGAAATTGTGGAACTTTCCTACTGAAGTTTATCATTTTTATAGCTAAGGAAGTGGTTATTTTTTATACAACAGCATTTTAGTCCAAAATTAATCAAATGCATCATACTCTGTTTTAAACTAACTTTTTGACTATATAGCACTTCTAGATGGATTTCTTTATGAAAACAGTGCAAATAAAAAGTCTTATAATGATTTTTGCTGATATACTATCAAAGGTCTTTTTAATTTGGCAACTTGATGTAGAAATATGTCCTTCCTACTTTCCATTTAGAATGTTTCTGGAAAGTTCCAGTGTGGTGATTAATAACCTGAATTGCTGAGATGTTTTAGCGTTTGCTAGTTTTTAGTGAAAACCATATTAACATCCTCTCTTGCCATTTATTATCTGAATTTCTTTTAATCTTTTTTTTTTTTTTTTCTGTGCTAGGGATGGAAACCAGGGTCTCTATATCCAGGCAAGTGTTGTATACTGAACTTTGCCCCCAGCTCATCTTTCAATCATTCTTAAGACCACAAGCTCCACAATGAACCCTTCAAAAGTTATCAATTAACTGTTAGTTTTTAAACACCTACTTTGTTCTCAGTTGTGCAGATGCTGTTCAGGGTTGTGTACAAGACTCCTCGCCTCCTAGAATTAAAGCTCTCTTTAGCTAGTTGGGTGGCTGCATAGCCCTAAAAATTGTAATGTATCAACATTTATTAATTCCATTATTGTTCTCCTTAAAAAGGCTAAAGTGGATCCAATAGTCTGTCAGTTAAGTATTGCATATCTGTCTCTGAACATTTGGTATCAGGAATATTTGGCAGAGACTAAAATGTGGCCAAAAACTAAATCATGCATGTGAGTCAAAGAGCAGGATCAGAGATGTCTGCAAAGTGGTTTCATAGTCTGATTGACTTCAAGTCACACATTTCCTGAGTCTCAAAAGTTCTACCATCTATCACCTAATGAAAATTTAAACATCCTTTCTGCAGTTTTAAGAGTTTCATAGTCATTCCTCAGGAGTCCGACACTTACTAGTTTATAAAGTATCATCAAGACACATGGAGCATCATGGACTGCTCTGCTGCCGTGTCCTGAACTGAAGATCCATGAGCCAGGTGCTCCCTGAGCTTCAGCATTCAAGGTGTCCTTGGTCCACGTGTCCTGCCTTGGAGCCAGGTGCCCCCTCAGCTTAACATTCAAGGTGTAATTGGTCCACAATGACGAGTCATTGCATTATTTTAACATGTTTTCCTATCACCCTCCTTGTCCCAATTCTTGTCCTTTTAGGTACACAAAGATTCAGAGATCTTAGAAATATAAGTACAGTCGACCCTCCTCATCCATGGATTCATCATCCACAGATTACACTAACTATGAATGGAAAATATTTTACCCAAATCTCAACTGTGATGAACACGCACAGACTTTTCTTCTTGCCACTGTTCCCTGAACAATACAGTATAACTGCTATTTACACACACTCTAGTAGGAATTACAAGTAAGCTAGAGACAACTTAAGTCTATAGGAGTGTATACATATATTCTATGCTAATATTTTGTCATTCTATGAAAGAGACTTGAGCATCTGTGGATTGTGGTAGCCACAATGGGACCTGGGACCAATCCCCTGTAGTTCTGAGGAACAACTACAACTGAATTTCATGTCACATCTGATATTCTTCCCAATCACCTAACCCATTCTCTTTTGTATTATGCATTGATTCACACATGACATGAACTGTGAACTGAAACTCACCAACCAGTCCCTGTTTGTAAGGCTCTATTAGAAGATAAGAGAAAGCTAAACCCTCACCTAGTGTGCTGTGTCTCATACCACAGTATTGGCTTGAATGGCAGCTGAGCAGAATGTTTGCCTGAGTCATTTCCAATAATGTGCGTGGGTTCAATGGCACGGGGAGAGAGTAGCAGTGAAGGTATGATACGTGATGAGGGGTGAGGAGGAGAATTCTGCTCAATAAGCACAGAGCTCTTTGCCATTGCCTCCTGCTCTAGAGGGCTCCATCCGTTAATGACTCACACCTGAAAAATTCCATCTAATGGAATAGAAAATGTTAGCAAGTAACCACATCCCACAGAGCAAGGATACACATCAGTTGCTACAGTTTTGTTCTGGTTTTATATGTATATGTGTAGTCTGAAGGGCAAATGCATTTCTTACCTGGAGCTGTGGTTTAAAGATCTGCAGGAGATTACTCTACAACACAACTCCCATTTCCAAATGGTTGGAGATTGTTCTCAAAACACACATCCTCCACCTGGGCTTGTGTTTAACAGGCTCCGAGCTGATGCCAGAATATAACTGAATTCGACTAGACACTTGTGCAGAACGTGCAGCAGGAGTGGGATGAAGAGTGGTCCTGACCCTGACCCTGCAGACCAGAGTCTCGATGAGCCAGGCCTTGGGGAGACTCCCTTTGCTTGCACTGATTTTGTCTCCAAGGCAGACTCTCCTTGCAAAGCACCCTGGTCTGAGTAGATGAAGGTGGATAGTGGAACAGGTTGGATGAAAGCCCAGCCTTTCCCAACAAGAAATGAGCAAGAGCTCTGCAAGACTGAGATTGGTAAGCAGAAAACCCCTGCGAGGTGCTGACTTCTGAGAACTGGCAACACTCCTCACCGGTCCTTTGAAGGAAGGCCTCTTGAGCTGGGGTCCCTGCAGATCAATGCATCCTGATTCAGAGTGTGTGTTTGACAGGCATCCTGATATTTGGGATCTTAAATACATTCTTCGAATGTCCAGCCTCCTCTGTCACCCAGTGTTATGCAAACTGCTGTGGGGGGGGGGTCTCTGAGAGGGGTGCCTGTGAAAGAGAGAATTGCATAAAGCATGTACGAAGCATTCCAAATCTTGTTATTCTTCTAATCTAAAACCACAATAGGCCCTGAGAGTGACTTTTCCAATGCCAGAATAAAATTGACAAATTCCTCTTAAGACTCCGTTGTACCCATTGATTCATTTTTTTCTTTTTTCATACATTTTATTAACCAAGTGGACAGTATGGAAAAGGATCTGTGCCAGCGGTCAGCAGAGAACAGGCAGGGAGGGTCCTGGCCCTCCTCAAGCTGAGAGTCTAATGGGAACAAAAGGCACCAGATAGATAATTACGAGTAATAAATTAATTGCTGAGTGCAGGGAAGAGAAGCACATGCACTTCTAACTTAGGAGCCAGTCCTTCAGCGAAAGGCTCACCAGGCTCCTGCCAGGAGGGCAGGCTCTGGGCGGGTGGAGACAAGAGGCTTCCACCTTCAGCACTCCCAGCCCCTGGTCCCCCCAGTCCAGGCCCAGCTTGAAGCTCCCAGCCCAAGGAGCCCCCAGCTGGCTGCTGGGCTTCAGGCTGGATGCCCTGTTGGGGGAGAGAAGCCTTTCAAACATCTGTCACTCAGGCCCAGGTCACGAGGCTGTGAGCTGAGGAGGTGGGGGCGTTTATTTCCCCCCTAATATCCAATGTTGGAACCTGCGGCCATTTGCTAGATGTTTACAGTTTTAAATTGTGGTGAGATTCAAAGGTGCTATAATTTCATATGTAATGGCTTCGAGGACAATAAAGGAGTTGGCCTAACATTGATATACTGACACCCATCTCTTCCTATCCTGGACTTAAAGCACAATCACTGAAATATCACTAAACCTTTGGAACACACATCATTCTGCTGGTTGGTCTCTCTGAGAGGCTCCAGGTAGATGATTCTCCAGAGGACGGTGGCACGCGTGGATTGCTGACCTCTCTACAAGCTCAGGGAAGACCTTTGCCAACTTATTTTTTCTTTGAAGTAAAGCATGCATTTATAAATGTCTTGAAATTTAGTGACATCCCTATTCAATTATTCAATTTGTATTTTAATACAAATTAGTGAATGAAATTAAGAAAGACTTTCTTAAAAATGAAATTGCTTTTCCAAAATTGAGCAAATCTTGATGAAAAATGAACCTGAGGTGATCTTTGGAACCTCTGACTTACTTCTATTTCTGAAATGTAAAGTGATCTCCAGAGGAAGGAAGAGCACACAGCTGTGGCTAAACTCTGTGGGCCCCGGGGCCAGGGAGCCCACCACGGGGGTGTCGGGACCGCCAGCCCAGCCTGCCCTCCCAGCAGGACTTTGGGCTTGGGGGTGCAGCGCTCCCAGCAAACCCAGAGCAGCTGTGAACCTGGTGGGTTCACGATCAATCATGGTGTCATGGGCTCTCACACCCCGTCAGGTCACCAGCTGGAGGTTAGAGCACCCACATCGGACCCTGCCTCGCAGGGCTGACCAGCAGTTCCTTCTGTGTTGAGCAGTGACTTTCTGGTCGGCAAAGCCTGTGGCGGCCTCGTGCCTTCCTGGCTTTCCAAGGCTCTTTGTGGCCACTTGTTCTTCAACAACACACAGGTGCAGCGGCAGGCGGACTTTGTCCTACAGGTGAGTCGCACTTCTCTTCAGAACTGTCGGCTACAGGGACAGAAGGGAGGTCTCCAAGAGAAAACATAAACAGTGGCAGTTCTGAGGCAAATGCTCTCTCCTCCCCTGTGTCCACTCCCACGGCTCCACTGCCACCCTTGCCCTGCATCCCCAAGGCCCCCCGAGGCCCTCAGGACCTCTCTCAGCAGCACCTCGGACGTCCCTGCACAATCCTGCTCTGTTGTCTCTCTGGAGGCCAGGGCTGGGCCAGAGCCACCAGAGGACCTCTCCTGTAAGTACCCATCAGGGCTGGCACCCCCGGGCAGTGCCCACCCCAGGCCACGTGGCTGCACTCTACCCCACGACTCTGACTTCAGTGGGTGCTTGTCCCACAGGAGAGTGCTGGAAAGAGACCAAACGCGTCCCAGGTGCCCAGGAGCTACGGGGCACTGGTAAGTTCTCCTCCTCTCCTGAGCGGGCCTCCGTGCTGGGGCCAGTAGGTCCTGCAAGGGGATGAGGCCCCAGAGACCCACAAAAGACTGCATTTAACCGAGTGTGTGATGTCCTACCTCTGGGAGGGCCCATCCAACTGACCCTGGCCTCTTTCTCACATTCCAAAATCCTAAGCAAACATTGTCTCACGCTCTGTAAATTTAAAAACTTGTCATGAGACAGGTTCGGCCAGCCCCCTTGCCACTGTGCCACAAGGGTGGTAATGGTTCCTGCCCTCATCGTCCTCCCCAGAGCCCAGCCTGGGCCGCTGCCCGTGGCACTCCCAGCAGGCTCAGGTTCCATTGTCCCTGCACTTGCCCTGGTTTCTGCAGACTAATCAGAATCCCAGGGAAGTGAGGAGGACCAAAAAGCCCCAGCTCCTGGACCACCGTGTCCCCAGGGATTCTCTTCAGTAAGAATGAGGTGGGCTGGGACAACTCCCCAGGCCCCTGGACCTTCACAAACTCCTTCATGAGAAGTCGCAGGAAAAATCTGACGTGGAGTTCATCCTCCTCCCCGAGGTCTTGCTGCCAGTCACCTTACTTCCACCCCGAGACTCCTGTGCCCTCCACAGCCGCAGCCCTCCTCACCCAGTAGCTCCGTCTTTCACTCGGGGCCCTCCAGCCTCACAGTTTCTCATCTCTCTTCCCAATTTTAACTGAAATCCTCTCCACGCCTGTCTCCAGGACCAAGCCCACTACACCTTGTTGCTAGAGAACCAGAGTCACAGCGGGGGCCTGGCTGCCCTCCCTCTCTGGATGGCCTTTTAGCTCCCAGTCAGCCAGAGACGTCAGACTCTCCCAACTGACTCTTGCTGTAATCAGCCAGCATAGGACACAGCCAACCACCAGTGACAGATCTGCTTTTGCTGCCTGAGGAGCCCCCGTCTATCTCCACTGACTGCGAGGTTTCTCTGTGTCCTGCTCCTTGTCCTTGGCCTCTTGGGTAGACTTCCCCTCCTTTTGGTCCCCTCCTTGTGAGTATCAGACCCACTGCAGCCTTGCAGAAGTCAGTGGGAAGGGCTCTGGCATTTGTTACCCCTCTACATTTGCTCTCATGTGCTTCCTGTGGACGGGCCGAGGGGGTCTGGGTTCCAGAGAGTCACGATTCTGCCACTCCCTGTGCATGGCTGTGACATGGCTCTGACCCCTGTCTTGGAAAGGCCTCCTCTGCCCGCTGGGACAACGGGCACTGCCCTACAGCTACTGTTATGAGTAAATGGAACAACACAAGCATTATTCTGGCCACAAGAAGTGCCCCCAAAGGATGCTTTTCAGTGTCCACACTCCAGGAGTGCCTCGAAGCCCTCCCTCCTCCTCCATTCACATCCATTTATTTGACCACTCTGTTGAGTGCCTACTAGGTGCTGAGCACCCTACTGTGTTGTGGTACCTGGCAGGCACAGGACACTGTCTTCTGCTGAAGGAGCCTGGAACTGAGTAGGGGACAGCAAGAAAGAGGCAGCTGTGAGTGTATAGTGAGCTCCACGCCAAGCTCACAGGGAGGCACCTGCCTTCATTACCCAGCTGCAGGTGTCAATGGAAAGGACTCTGTAGGTGTCACCGAGGCTGCAGGCCTGGAGGAAGAGGCAGGTCTGCCTGTGGCTCTGCGGGCTTGCTCACTTGGCACCCCCTCGGTCCTTCTTGGGGGCTGTCCAGTTCGTTTCCAGGCTGTACTGCCTGTTGGAAGCTCCAGGGGAACTGCTTGACCCGGACACTGAAGAGGTTATTTCAGGTCCGAGTTCCAATGAAAAGGCCTTGTAACCGCATGGCTCTCTCGAGCTGTGCTGGACTTTGCATCGCTTTCTGATGTGTTTTGCAGGAGCCATGGGACCAGGGATGGTCTGAGTCATGTGGCATCGCTTCAGATGGTGATCTGGAGAGTCCTGGGAGGGAGGAGAGAGGCTTTGCCAGGTCATCATGGAATTTACCAAGTGGCACAGCCTGAGGAATACAGACTCGCCAGGAGACACTTCACAATGACCATTCTGGATTAGTAGGCGCTTGCTAACTGGGGCCAGCTTGTAAATCATGAGCTGCTTTCACAGGTGGAAGAAGTTATGAAGGAGCCTGTGTTCCCTTGCTGCCCCTCAAGGTCTCAAAGGCTTGCATGGTGGGAACAGCATTTCAGAGCCCTGCACCTCTCCTTTGTTCTAACATGACCAGAGTGTGACTTTGGTTTTGCATTTGATGTACTGTGTGATTTTTAGGGACAAGAATGGGGGGAAAAGGTGATAATGTGGCTTTCTGTACTATGCAAATAACCTTAATATACTTTAGATACATTTCAGTTTCAGAGATTTCTTCATGTCCATCTTCCTAGGGCTGCTCTCTCTATGGCCTCTGTGTGTATCCAGGGCTTTGAGGGGGTAGGAAGGCCAGCAGGGCATGGCCTCACACTGCAGTATCTATGGTGTCATGCATGGCACTGTGGCTCAGCAGCATGCACACTGAGCGGTGTGGAGGTGCCTCAAAGCACGACCAGTGGAACTACACCCTGGCCCAGCGACTTCAGGAGAGGTTACTTAATCAGAAGGAAATGAACCAGCAGACAGCCCCGCCAACACCTCCGTGCTGGATCCAGAGACAACTGACCACATCTCTAAACATGTCACCCAACACCACCGCTGCCCCCCCAACCTGACACTCCATTGCTGAAAGCAGCCACCTCCATCTTGGGACACCTTTGAGGCCATCTTTAGTTGGGGCAACTCCCAACTTGGAACACCAGCTGGGCAGGTACTGATAGTCCCCAACTCCCTCCTCTCTTCTGCAGCCGCTAACTCCGCACAGTGACTGCCCAATGCAAAACAGTTCTCCAAGAGAGGTATGCAGCCCCCAGAGTACAACCCACCAGACCTACAGAGAGAAAATCCCCAATTAGGAAGTAGAAAGGGAGGGGGTGAGTGAGATACAGTTCAGAGACTAAATTAGAGACCAGGAACTGTGAGGTCTACAGGCGATATAAGGAGATAAGGCCAGGTGCCCACATCACAGGAGCGAGACCCAAAGGAGATCCTGGGGGTGAAGTTTCCCATTGGGGACCAGCTAGTACCATACTCCACTTTCAGGTGTCCTGCACCCAAGATCAACCCTCCCACCCTGGTAACCTTCACCATCTTGAGGGTGGAGACACCAGCAAACAACAGACAACCCACCTACTGGATGAGAAGGGAAGCAGGAAAGACACTGAACTCCAACCAAAACAATCCTTGTTTCTACCTTCGAGATTTTTTTTTTCTTTTTTCTCCCTCTCAAGTCTCCCACCCTCACATCCCCAACATTTGTGAAACCAAGTACTTTGCATGAATTAGGCTACTGAGGAGTGGGATGTCGGAAGAGTGTATTACACTTGTGGTGTATATTATTTATCTCCTATTTTTACATTTTTATTTTTCTTAACATTTACATGTGTTTGTTTTATGTATTCTACTGTCTTCCCACTTGTCTACCCAAAATCACTTCCTCTCTCTTCTCCTGCTACTAACCATCTTCTTTAGATTCCTCTTCCACACTTCCTAAGATCTTATAACTCTATATCCTCACCTCCTACCCCCTCAAAATCTCATCCTACACCTCACCCCAGTTACTTGTCCACCATCAGAAACTATAGACCCTTTTGCAAACCTAATGTTTATATTGTAGATAATAATTGAACTCATCATTTCTGTATATTGTGACCAGATTGTAAATGTCTTAATAGCAACTATTTGGTTTAAGGCTGTATAATGTTTGTATTGGGATCTGTTAACATTGTCCTTCACCTCAGAGGAGAGGTATTGGAACCCTGCAGGGTCACTATAAGTCTATAGGGTAAAAGTGATAACGCCTTGGATGCACAGTACTAGAGGGAAAGACATAGGAACAACATGAAAAAACAAGGGAAGAAAGTGCCCCAAACAAATCAATATACTGCATTATTAAAATCCATGGCTATCACAGCAGAAGAAATGGCAGAGAAGGAGTTCAGTATGTACATAATTAAAATGTTCTGTGAATTAAAGGATGATATAAGAGAGCAAATACAGGCAGCAAAAGATAATTTTGATAAAGAGCTACATAAGCAAATACAGAAAGCAAAAGATTACTTCAATAAGGAGATAGTGATTCTAAAAAACAAACAAACAAACAAACAGAAATCCTGAAATGAAAGAAACAATAAACCAAATTAAAAGCTCAATAGAAAGCATCACCAACAGATTAGACCATTTGGAAGAAAGGACCTCAGACAATGAAGACAAAATATATACTCTTTAAAAGAATATAGATCCCACAGTGAAGATGGTAAGAAATCATGAGCAGAACATTCAAGAAATATGGGATAACATAAAAAGACCAAAGTTAAAAGTTATTGGAACAGAGGAAGGCATACAGTTCCAAACCAAAGGAATGAGTAATGTATTCAAAGAAATAATGTCAGAAATTTTCCCAAACATGAAGAATGAATTGAAAAACCAAATACAAGAGGCTTACAGGACACCAAATGTACAAAATCACAACAGATCCACACCAACGCACATTATAAGGAAAATGCCTACCATACAGAATAAGGAGAGAATTTTAAAAGCCACAAGAGAGAATCCTACTTGGATCTCTGCCGATTTTTCAACCCAAACCCTGAAATCTAGAAGATCCTGGAACAACATATATCAATCTCTGTAAGAAAATGGATGCCAACCAAGAATTTTATATCTAGCAAAACTAAGCTTTAGATTTGATGATAAAATAAAAACCTTCCATGATAAACAAAAGTTAAAGAAATTTACAGCTAGAAAGCCTGCACTACAGAACATCCTCAGCTAAATATTCTACGAAGAGGAAATGGAAAACAGCAATGCAAATCAGTAGAGGGAGGGATTACTCTAAAGGAAAAGCCAATCAAAGGAGAAACCAAGTCAAGTTAAATACGAAAACTAAACAAAAATGACTGGGAATACAAATCATGTCTCAATAATAACCCTGAGTGTTAATGGCCTAAACTCACCAATCAAAAGACACAGATGGGCAGATTGGATTTTTTTAAAAAGACCAAACAATATGCTGCCTCCAGGAGACTCATTTCATAGGAAAAGACATCTATAGACTGAAGGTGAAGGGTTAGGAAAAAATCATACCACTCACATGGACTGTGGAAACAAGCAAGTGTTTCTGTCCTCATATCAAATAAAGTAGACTTCAAGCTAAAGTTAATAAAAGGGAAAAAGACGGACTCTACATGCTGCTCAAGGGAACCATATACCAACAAGACATAGCAGTTATAAATAAATATACCCCAAACAATGGAGGATCAAACAAACACTGCTCAAGTTCCAGAGTCATATAGACCACAATACAATAATTCTGGGTGACTTTAACATATCTCTTTCACTATGGGATAGATCTTCCAAACAAAAGCTGACCAAAGAAACTATAGAACTCAATAACATAATCAATAACTTAGACATAACTGACATACATAGAATATTTCATCCATCGATGAGTGAATACACTTTTTTCTCAGCAGCACATAGATCTTTCTCTAAAATAGACCATGTGTTATGCCACAAAGCTATTCTTAGCAAATGCAAAAAAAGATACTACCCTGCATTGTATCAGATCATAATGGAGTGAAATTAGAAATCAATGATAAAATATTAAAAAAATAAAAGCTACTGCAAAATAAATTAAAGAAATATGGATAGGAAAAAGAAGAACTCAAACTAGACTATATAATATGCTACTGAATGAACAATGGGTTGCAAAAAACATCAAAGAGGAGATTAAAAAATTCTTAGAGGTGAATGAGAACATAGATACAATGTATCAAAATCTCTGGGACACTATGAAGGCAGTACTAAGAGGAAAGTTCATTGCATGGAGTTCATTCCTTAAAAGAAGAAAAAGTCAACAAATAAATGACTTAACATTACATCTCAAAGCCCTGGAAAAAGAACAAATCAACACCAAAAGCAGCAGAAGACAGGAAATAATTAAAATCAGAGCTGAAATCAATGTAATTGAAACAAAAGAAACAATTGAAAAAAAACTGACAAAACAAAAAGTTGGTTCTTTGAAAAAAATAAATAA
This sequence comes from Marmota flaviventris, assembly GCF_047511675.1. Classification (NCBI taxonomy): domain Eukaryota; kingdom Metazoa; phylum Chordata; class Mammalia; order Rodentia; family Sciuridae; genus Marmota; species Marmota flaviventris. The sequence continues at coordinate 66,688,737 of NC_092513.1, forward strand.
AGTTGATAAATCCTTAGTCATGCTAATAAAGAAAAGGAGAAAGAAAACTCAAATTACTACCATCCATAAATGAAAAAGGAAATATCATAACAGATGCTACGGAAATACAGAAAATAATTAGAAATTATTTTGAAAATTTGTACTCCAATAAAATAGAAAACATCAAAGGTATCCACAAATTTCTTGAGTCACGTGATTTGCCCAAACTGAATCAGGATGATACACACAAGTTAAACAGATCAATTTCAAGCACTAAAATAGAAGACACCACCAGAAGCCTACCAACCAAGAAAAGCCCAGAATCGGATGGATACAAAGCTGAATTCTACAGGACCTTCAAAGAAGAACTAATACCAATACTCCTCGAATTATTTCATGAAATAGAAAAAGAGGGAACATTTCCAAACTCATTCTATGAGGCCAATATCACTCTGATTCCAAAACCAGACAAAGACACATCAAAGAAAGAAACTTCAGACCAATATCTCTAATGGACATAGATGCTAAAATTCTCCATGAAATTGTGGCAAATTGAATACAAAAACATGTCAAAAAGATAGTGCTCCATGATCATCCCAGGGATGCAAAGTTGGTTCAACATACGGAAATCAATAAATGTAATTCATCACACCAATAGACTTAAAGAATCATATGATCGTCTCAATAGATGGAGAAAAAAGCATCTGACAAAATATGACACCCCTTTATGCTCAAAACACTAGAAAAACTAGGGATAACAGGAATATATCTCAACATCATAAAGGTTATCTATGCTAAGCCCCAAATCAACATCATTCTAAATGGAGAAAAATTGAAGGCATTCCCTCTAAAAACTGGAACAAGACAAGGATGCCCTCTTTCACCACTTCTATTTAACATAGTTCTTGAAACTCTAGCCAGAGCAATTAGACAGACTAAAGAAATTAAAGAGATATGGTTAGGAAAAGAAGAACTCAAATTAGCACTATTATCTGCCAACAATATGATTCTATACATAGAAGACCCAAAAAAGTCCACCAGAAAACTTCTAGAACTAATAAATGAATTCAGCAAAGTAGCAGGATATAAAATCAACACCCATAAATCAAAGGCATTTCTGTATATCAGTGAGAAATCCTCTGAAAGGGAAACTAGAAAAACCACCCCATTTAGAATAGCCTCAAAAACAAACAAACAAACAAAAAAAAACTTGGGAATCAATAAAAGAGGTGAAAGACGTCTACAATGAAAACTACAGAACACAAGAAAGAAATTCAAAAAGACCTTAGATGATGGAAAGATCTCCCTTGTTCTTAGATAGGGAGAATTAATATTGTCAAAACGACATTACTACCAAAAGCACTATACAGATTTAGTGCAATTGCAATTAAAATCCCAATATCATTTCTCACAGAAATATAAAAAGCATTCATTAAATTTATCTGGAAAAATAAGAGACCCAGGATAGCTAAAGCAATCCTTAGCAAGAAGAATGAAGCCGGTGGCATCACTATACCAGAACTTAAACTATACTACAGAGCAATAGTAACAAAACAGCATGGTGTGGGCACCAAAACAGACTGGTAGACCAATGGTACAGAATAGAGGACACAGAGACTAACCCACAAAGTTACAATTATCTTATATTAGACAAAGGAGACAAAAACATCCATTGGAGAAAAGATAGCCTCTTCAACAAATGGTGCTGGGAAAACTGGAAAGCTATATGCAACAAAATGAAACTAAATGGTGTCCATCTCCTTGGTCTATACCCAAAAGACTTAAAAACAGCATACTACAGGGACACAGCCACATCAATGTTTATAGCAGCATAATTCACAATAGCTAACCTGTGGAGCCAACCTAGGTGTCCTTCTGTGGGACGGGGAGAGGCCCCACAGCCTGAGCCTTGCTCCTCACGGGCCTCCCATGAACATTTCTCTCTCTCACCATTGTCTCTTGGGACGGCTTCCCTCACTCTTTTCGGCCCTGTTTTCATCTTGAAAGGTGCTCGCAGTGGATCGATGAGATCCAAACGCATCATATGTGCCTATGAAATTTTGCAGCAAATCCATTATGTTGTACAATTAATATGCACTAACAACTGTAAATAGTAATAACAAAAGACTCAGCTGAGAGTCTGAATTTGAACATTGAGAGCTCAATGAGCCTTTTGTAAATTATTTTATTTTAATTTTTGGTTCTGGGGATTGAACCCAGGGGTGCTTACCCACTGAGCCATGTCTCCAGCCCTCTTTTATTTTTTGTTTTGAGCAAGATCTCTAGATTTCCTACTTTTTCTTCCAGTAGGCATTGAGAGCTACAAATTGGGAAGAAAGGGAGAGGAAAGTGGAGGAGGGACACGGTGATGCAGAATGAGTGACCACTGCCCAGGGGGACTTCCAAGCCTGCAAGCCTGCTTTCTGTGCTCACCTGGATTTCCATGTTCATGATAATGTGATATGATAATGTGTTCATGATAATAGTGCTTTCACTGCTATTGGAGTTTTGTCTTTTCTTAGGGGAAGAGGGGGAACAGAAAACACTCTGCTACTTTCCCTCCTGGATACCAAATAGTATAACACAATCACAAAATTGGAAAAATATGGTGTTAAATGCCATAACTCTGTAATCACAAAAGCCAAGCAGCAGGTGCATGAGTTATGCTGGCACAGAAGCATGCACGGGTCTCGTAGCTCTGTGAAGCCTATGAGAATATGAGAATCTTGTCCATTTAATAAACTGTTAAATCTTATGTGTTAAAATTCATAATTGCTATTATTCTTATTAGTGTTCCAGATCCCCAAGGCGGCCAGGGCAGGTCCCTCCACGCTGTCTCCAGGCCGTATTGCTGCCCCCCTGAAAACCTCTGAGCCTTCCTTCCTAGAATAAGGTATCTAAGTGCCCCAGGACTTCCCACCTGCAACCCAGGGGCTCCCAGTCCTCTGGTCTGGGTTCCTTGCAGTGGGACATGGTTCTTGGAGAGGCAATGGGTGGAGGGATGCTGACTGCCCTTCAGGCATCGCTGCTGCTGGACCCTATCAGTGGAGAGCCCACATGAGGGTTTTTAAATCACAAGGTAACCATTGGTGTGTCCAAGTCAAGTCTAGCATTATGATCTGTCCTAAATCACTTTACTTTATATTGTATTTCCCTTTTGATCTTACACTAGAACTTTCTAAAACATTCATATTTCTTCTTATTATATAAACCTACAATAATCATTAATTTCAAGATTGTAATACCAGTATTGCTACTAACTATAACCTACTAACCCTATTCTCACAAAGGAGGTACAGTATGGGGATTGTGTTTAAAGATTCTTATAATAATTATTTCCTCTGTGTCTATGGCGATTTCATATGGAATTAAGTTCATCAATGTTCAGTTTCAGGATTTTTTTTCCTCTTCATGGAATTTCATTTTTAAAAATAAATAAAACATTTTTCATGTTCCATTTACATTTCAAAATCATCTAAAATGTCCCCTTAGAGGATTCTCACGCCCATCCTATGATCTCCAACCATTCCTTCCAAAACTCATAAGTACCTGTTGTCCTTGCCTTTCTGTTATTCATCTGCATTTTCTTAAACATAAATAAGCAAGTACAAACACATGTTAATTAGTCTACGTGATTATTAACAGTCCTGTGCTTTCGTTCATTGTTAAGCTGAACTCCTTCATTGTTTATTAGAGTATAATCTTAAATATCATTCTGAAATGAAAACGTTAATAATATTTATCTATTGAAACTTATTCTAATAACCTTATATGGGTTAAAAACCCAAACTGTATCGAATCCTCTTCCGCCTCCGCCTGGCTTCCCTCCTCTGCCTACTAATGAAGGCATCTCACATCTCCAATGAGACAGAAGAGCTGGTCGTGCCTTCACTGACCTCTGTGGATGGAGCCACCTCCTCCAATTGGTCCCTCAAATTTCCACCTTCTCTGTAAAATCTCCCGTCACCTCTGCTTGCCTGGGGTGGGGGCGACTTCCACACAGAGCATGCTCCAACAGGCCCTCACCTTTGCTCCCTGGGAGTCACTTTGGTTACCACGTGGACATGAAGAGCAACTTCCATAAGGAGGAAAGTGCCATTGCGTGGCATTTCTGCTCCTGGTGTGTTTCATTTAGTAACGTGAGATTTTTTCATATTGGTACTTAAAAGTCTTCCTCATTCATTATTTCCCCCGGCTGTGCAGTATTCTCTCCTCATTCGCGTGGCCAAAACCAAATCAAGAAGCACAAAGACAGAAAAGGCACGGGAAGTGGAGAACGGTCACATCCTCACTGGTCTCGAGGACGGGCACCCACATAAGGCGAAGGAGAGGACTGCAGAATGGCAGGGCCTGGCTCTCTGCTGGGGGACCAGCTGGCATCACAGGTTCCTGCCCTGGGATCCCCTGTGGGAAGCAGAGCCCAGACACCTGTGCAGAAAAGTGGGGGCTGAGCACGTGGAGAACCTACCCAGGTGTGCCCCAGTGGCTGAGCGTGTGGAGGACCTTGTTGAACCACGATGCACAGAAAAGACCACTGACGGGGGCTGGGCTAAGGCTCAGCGGTAGAGTGTTCTCCTAGCACGTGCCAGGCCCTGGGTTCCATCCTCAGCACCACATAGAATAAATAAATAAAATAAAGGTATTGTGTCCAACTACATCTAAAAAAAGAAAAAGACCACTGACTCCAATTTAAACCAAATTAAAGCAGCTTATATTGTGTACGCAAAAGAGAGCGGCTGCCTCACCCAGAAAAACAGGGCACCAGCTGGTCTGATAACAGGGAAGTTTTTATAACACAAAAAGGGGGTGTCTTGGGAACTTAGAGCTGACAGGGTTTAGGCAAGAGAAATACAAGGGCAGATCGCAGGTTAATGATGTGCATGGCTTAACATCTCAAGGAAGGGAGCCGACTCAGACTCCAACATCAGGGTTGATGAGGGGCAGCTGGGATTTCAGGGAGGGTGGTTATCTGGTCAAGGAGAGCTGGGCACCGGTAAACTCAAAGCTCAGACAGGAATTCCAAGCAAGTTTTTAAAACATCAAATTGTGGTCAGGCCAAGTAGAAATTTTAGCATTTTACAGTAAAACAGAAATGAACTTTTCATGATTTTGTGATGAGATGACTCCCAATCTTAAGATGGGAGTCCTGGAATGGGGAGGGGGAGATGGTTCATCAGCGTACCTCAGTGTGGGCCCAGCAGCTGAGCATGTGGGGATCTACCTTGGTGTAGGCCCAGTGGCTGAGCATGTGGGGATCTACCTTGGGGTGGGCCCAGTGGCTGAGTGTATGGAGGACCTACCTTGGATTTGGCCCAGTGGCTGAGCGTGTAGAAGACCTTCCTTGGATTTGGCCCAGTGGCTGAGCGTGTAGAAAACCTACCTTGGTGTGGGCCCAGTGGCTGAGCATGTGGAGGACCTACCTTGGTGTGGGCCCAGTGGCTGAGCGCGTGGAGGACCTACCTGGGTGTGGGCCTACTAATGAAGGCATCTCACATCTCCAATGAGACAGAAGAGCTGGTGGTGCCTTCACTGACCTCTGTGGATGGAGCCACTCCTCCAATTGGTCCCTCAAATTTCTATCTTCTCTATAAAATCCCCCATCCCCTCTGTGACTGTAGCCCTGCTTGCCTGGGGTGGGGGCGACTGCCACATAGAGCATGCTCCAGAGCGGCCTGCCCCCTGACCCCGCTAAGCTGACTTTTCCCAAGCACTATTCTTGCATGCTTCAAGATAGTTCTGCGTGTTTTTCTCAATTACTCTAATATGGTGAATTACACTAATAGGTTTTCAACCACAAAACCATTCTGCAATTAAGAAATAATCCTGCAAACCATGTGGAGGTTTTTAATTACAAACACCACCCCTTTACTAGAAAATCGAAATCAACCTTATTCTTTGTAACTGTTTTCAAATATTCTTCTACCTCATTGACTAAAGGTTTTTCTTTGTGTTGTCTTCTTTGCTTCATGGATCATTTAGGATTATGTTTATTTCCAACTATTTGGGGGATCTTTCCAGATGTCTTCCTGTTATGATTCTTAATGTAATTGGCTAGGATCAGAAAATATGCTCTAAGTAATTTCAATCTATTTGAATCGATCAGGTCCTATTTTATGATTCACAGCATAATCTTAGTGGTTGTTACATGTGAATTTGAAAAAAAAAATGTGAATTCTGCAGTTGTTGGTTAGAATCTTCTATAAATGTCAATGAATGCCCTGTTCTACAATGCCTTGAGTTTTCTTGTTCTTTAATTGTAAATAAATGTTCCTCCTGATCCTTGGTGATATTTCTTATTCTGATTTCTAATCTGCTTAATACTTTCTTCTAAATGATGTTTTTATGGTCTATTTTTATGTCTGTTTACTTTTAACCTCTATGAGTTTTCTTATTTAAAATACACTACATGTAAATACCATGTAAATAGTATGTGGGTCTCATTTTTTGTTCAGTCTGACAATACTTGCTTCATAATGAAAATTCAGAAACCATTTACATTTCATTGAATCATCCATATAGTTGAGTTTAAAATTTACCATCTTGCTGTCTGTTCTCTTTTCTACTTTTCTTGAGTATTTTTTAAAATGTAATGCATTTTTAAGATTTAATTTTTTACCCAATCTTGTCAAATTAGCTAGATGTTTATGTTTTGTTTTCTATTGGAACATGCAGGGTATAATATGAGTTTTAACTAACACCTTTAAATGCTATTATACTATTCTTGTATAATTTTATGGTCTATAGAGGAGGTGTCCCCCAAAACCTCATGTATCGGACATTTCAGAGGTGAAATGATTAGATTATGAGAGCTGTGACCTAATCAATGGATCCACTGGTAGGGATGAACTGGGTGGTAACTGTACCAGATAGGGCGTGCCTGGAGGAGTGATCACTGGGGGCGGCCTTTGGGGTTTATATTTTGTCCCCGGTGAGCAGAGCTCCCTCTCACTCTGCTTCCTGGTGCCATTCGTCCAATGGCTTCCCTCCACCATACCCTTCCGCCATGATGCTCTGCTTCCGCTTGGACCTAGAGCAATGGAGTTGGCTGGCCACGGACTGTACTTCTGAAGTTATGAACCAAATAAATGCTTCCTCCTCTGAATTGTTCTTGACTGGTGTTTTGGCCACAATAATGAAAAGCTGGCTAAAACACCCAACAAGAAAATCTTACAGTCGTACATTTTCATTTTTCCTCTTATTTGTATTGTTGCTCTCATAATTTAATTTTATATATATGGTATAACCCAGAACGAAGTTTGTTTGCTTTAAAGAGTTAATTAAATTTTTAAAAATTGATACATAATTTACATTTCATAAAATTCACCTCTTTTGTAGTGTGTAATTGAACAGCTTTGAGTGTATTCACATGGTTGGGCAATGGCCACTGTCATCCAATTTTAGAACATTTCACCAGAAGAAACATTATCACACATTTGGAATCAGTTCTCATTCATCCCTCCTCCCAGCTGTCGGACACCATTGTTCTGTGTTTTGACTCTGTGGATTGGCCCATGCTGGACATTTCGTGAAGCAGAATCACACATATTTGGCACAATCCATCTGGTGTTTTTCGGGTTCATTCACCATGGAGCATGTATCAGTACCTCATTCTTTTATGGTTGGGTGACATCTCATTGCATGAATATATGTCATTTGGCTTTTCTAGTCATAAAGGGATGGACACATGGATTGCTTCCCACCAGGTGAGAACACTGCAGATATTATGGACTATTTAATGCTGCTATGAATACTCATGTACAAGTTCCTGTGTGGAGGTAGGCTTTCTGTCCTCTTGGACATATACCTCAAAGTGAAATTGCTGGGTCTTAGGTAACCCTCTGCTTAATGTAAGGGAGTGCCAGACAGTTTTCCAAAACAGCTACTGCATCCCTTTCCCAGCAGTGATGAGCAAGAGCTCATGTTTGTTCACACCATCTCCATGTTTATTACAGTTCCTCCTTTTAAATGTAGCCATCCTATGGGGTGTGAAGTGGTAGCTCATTGTGGTTTTGAATTACACTTTCCAAATCATGTTGATAATTTTCTCATGTGCTTACTGACGATATCTTCTTTGGAAAAAAAAAATGTTTATTAAGATCTGATGCCATTTTTCAATTTGGCTATATGTTTTTGTGATTATTGAGTTGTAAGAAATCTTTGTCCATTCTGTATACAAGCACCTTATCAGATATATGATTTGAAATTATTTTCTGTGGGTACTCTTTTCACTTTCTTGAATATGGTCTTTTAAAAATGAATCTTTTTTTAATTTTAAGAAACTCTAATGTACCTTTTTTAAAAAAATAAATTTAAGTTTTTTGTTTCATTCTAGGAAGTTGTCACCACATCTAATATCACAAATGTTCACATTCGTGTTCCTTGCAAGAGTTGAGCTTTGATGTTTTTGCTGTGGTCTGTTCTGAGCTAATTTCTGTATGTGGTGTGAGGCAAGAGTCTTGCTTCATTTTCTGCATGTTGACATACTGCTGTTTTACCATCGTTTGTTGAAAAGATTATTCTTTTCCCTATTGATTATAATTATTGACACCTTGTCAACAATTATAATCAATTGACTATAAATGTAAGGTTTAATCTCTGGGCTTTCTGATTGAGTGCACTGATCTATGGGCTGTCCCTGTCCCAATAAAGAACTGTCCAGTGAGTGAGTCCACTCTGGCAGCTACTGCAGGCCAGTGCCGGGGAGTCATGCTGGGGAGTGTGAGCTCTCCAACTTTGCTCTTCTTTTTCAAGATTGTTTGGCTACTCCAGGTCCCTGGCATTTCTATTTGAATTTGGGGATTATTTTGTCAATTTCAGCAACAAGGGCAGCTGGATTAATGATAACAATTTGCTAAAGCAGTAATTCAATTTGGGGAACACTTCCATTTAACAATGTTAAGGCATCTACCCTCTGAACACTGAGTGACTTTAGGTCTTCTTTATTTTCTTTCCATGACATTGTAAGTTTTCAGATTATAAATTCAGCATGTCTTTTGTTAATTTTTTCCTAAGCACTATGTTCTTTGACATGCTATTATAAATGACATTGTTTTCTTAAATTTATTTGCATTCTCTTCATGTCTAGTGTATAAAAATACAGTTGTCTTATTTTTACATATAGATCTGGAACTAACTGACTAGTTCTCATAATTTCTTAGTGAACTCCTTTGGATATTCTGCATATAAGCTCACATCATCTGCAATACAGAGTTTTATTTCTTCCTGTGGTCTCCAGGGGTCCTTCATATCTTTTTCTTCCTTCATTACCTCGGCTGTAATCTCCAAGTGAATGCTGCATATAAAGCAGCTGTATTTGGCCCTCAAAATCAGAAAGGAGAGCAGAATAAGCATACAAAGCAGCATTTGTGATGAGACCCCCAAATCCTTGTGTTTTTTCTCAATGACCTTAGGAAAGCGTAATGTCACTTGTAGGATTTTCATAGAGCAGCTTAGTAAGCAGAGAAGTGCCTTTCTCTTTTTGCTTTTTGAGTATTTCTGTCATGAAAGGCTGCTGGACTTTGTCAAATGGCTTCTTTGCACCTATTAATATGATCGAGTGGTTTTTGTCCTTTATTTCATTCAGTACCACGTGGATTGTTTTGTGTATGCTGAGATGACCTTGCGTTCATGGGATAAATTCCACTTCGTCATGTCGTATAATCCTTTCATTATCCTGCTAGATAGACTCAGTTTTATGGAATTTTAATGAGGACTTTTGCATCTGTATTTTTTTAGGAATGTGGGTCTGTCTTTTTCTCATGGTTGCCTTTGGCTGGATCTCATGTCAGGATAATCTTCTTTAAGTTCTTTCAGGAAGTGACACAGAAAAAGTTGCATGACCCCACTCTGCTGCCAGGAAGTACTGTCCTACTGCACGCCCAAACAAAGAAGTCAAATGTGCAGGACAGCAGATCGTCACAGGCTTGATGAGCAACAGGGACGTCTCAGGCTCATGGGTCTGGCTTGCACAGCAAAGACATCACGGGTTTTAAATTACGTAGATCTTAGTTCAGGTGCCACTGTTCCTCCTTAATGCATGTGAGACTTAGGACATTGCCCCCTCCCTCATCTGGCTTCTCCTGTGATCTATAAGGTGGGGTGGTGGTATTTGCGGTGTGGGGTTTACGATGAGTGAGTTAGAATATACTACAGCCCTCAGCAGATTCTGCACCCGGTGCTGATCAGTGGCGCTGCTCTTACCACCCCGTGGTCAGCGTTGGAAGAGACTCCCTCTTTGCCACTTAGGGTCTGAGTATAGCTGCAGAGACGACATTGATCTCAACCAAGGCTGGGGCTGGCAACAGGAATTCCTCTCTCTCTCTCCACACTAAATGGAGATCAGAATCTGTGTTCATCGGCCTGGTGCAGGGGAGGCCATGATATCTGGGAATTTCTTTGCTCAAATGTTTTATCTTTTTTTCTTTTTTTTTTTTCTACACCACCAATTATAGTAAGGCTCTCAGTTCCTGTGTTGTTAGTAGAGAGCAAGGAATAATTTTTAAAAGGCATAAATAGTGCTACTTACAACATCCATGCTTCTGCAGGGGACTCTTGACTCCCTCCTGCCTCGTCCCTCCCACTGCAATCTGGGCATTTTAACCAGCCTGGAATTTCTTAGAGCTTCCTGGTTCAGTTTATGGACCCAAGAAGAATTATGGCACAGGCTTACAAAGGGGGAGGACAAACCGGAGGGGCCGTCTCTGCCTCCTGGTTTTACTATGGGGGCCCCTCTTCACATGGCCTTGAACTTCTCCGTAGTCAATGCTGGCCATTAGCCCACTCTGCAGCTACAGCCCTGGTGGGTTTGCTGGGAGAAGGTGAAGTTAGACATGTTTACTAGAGCAGGTGAGAGGGAATAAGCCCTCCTCCAAGGACTTTGTTTCAGTTCTACTTGTGTTTTTAAAGTCCACCGTTACTGCCCCTCAAATCAAGAGTCTAAACTCTGTCTTCTGAGATACTTAAGTATGAGGAAGTCTTTTGTGAAGACAGAATAGCCCATTTAAACACAGGATTTAATGATTTTAGAGTGAGCAAATTCTCTCTTTTCTGCTTTCTCCTTGGCAGACATCCTCCTAATTTGAATCTAGTATGATTTACCAGATGAGAAATGTCTTTTGGGCAGGAATGTTTTTTGGGGGGAGTTCCAATAAGTGTTATTTCTTCTTCGTGGATTATAAGACTAAATCCATCCCCTTTGCCTTCTCTTCCCATTTGCAATCATCTCCTTGCTTTTGAGAGGCCTGTTCTAAGGTGTCACTGACAGTGAGTCTCAGCTGCCCACATGGTCCCCACACCTTGGAACTTGGTGCTATGAGTGGGGCCACTAAGCCTGGTGTGACAGACATGAATGGACACACACATAAGTAAAACTTAAAATAGTGCTTGAACATGCTTCAAGTGAGTTTCTCCAAGGCTCATGTGCTAGAAGGGGGGCCTCCAGCCTGGTGGTGCTGAGTGGTGGGCAGGGGTTCGGTCATTGAGAGTGCTGCCTCTGGAAGGGGACAGCATAGTTCTCCACCTCCTCTCTTGCATGTGCACTCCTCCTTCTGCACACATAGCATTGTAAAACCTCCCTCAGATATACAGACGGGTCCCTCACCAGAGCCAACATCCTGTGCATACTCCCAGCCTCCAAAACTGTGAGCTGCAAGAACCTCTTTTCCTTACACAGCCTCAGATATTTAACTATTGTAAATGGTTTAAAATAAATAGTGCTAAGTGCTATGAAGCAAAAGAGTAGTTAGGGGAGTTGGGTAGTTACAGAGAGATTATTTCACGAGATTACCCAGGGTAAGATTAAAGAATGAGAGGACTACCAGAAAAAGGAGCTTTCTGGGGAAAGAAACTATGTGTCTAAAGAAAAAGAAGGCAGGGAGGATGAAGAGGAGAAAAAGAGGAGGGGAGGAAGAAGAGGAAGAGGAAGGAAATAACTCTGTTTTCAGGGGGAGGGAAATCAAGACCATTTGTCTAGTGATATAGCCATATGTCCAAGGCATTCAGTCAATATCAATGTCCACATCTAGTTCTTTTTAACACACACACCAAAAAAATATGAGAAACTAACGCTTGCTCTTGTTGGCCAGGATGGTGACTACCCTGGAAGGGGACGCCAAGCCACATTCAGGCCACCTCATCTAGCAGGATTAGCTGCAACACATCCAACCAGAATGGCCCAACATGGCGTCTGACTCTTTCAAGAGGGTCTGTGTAGACACAATGGAAGACCTATCCAACGTGGGCATGGAGACCTGCCAAGAGGACTTTCAGCACATGTGGGGAGAACAGTTTAGTGACCCATCATTTCCTGCAGCGGGTCCTGGAATACTGTGCTGGGGAGTGGAGATTCCCACACTGCACCACTTGTGGCGAGTGGAACACGTCTCTGCCATTCATCACTGTGTGCCCAGAGCCGGAGACAGTGCCTAACATGTGGTGAGTGCTCAGAAGAATTGGTGGGTAAGTTGAAGGTAGGATATGGGCTGGGGGACAGAAGGAGGAGGACTTGTCCAGCCATTGTACTTTGAGAGTAGAGGAAACCTGGTAGATTCTATTAAACGTCTTGTTGGTTAGTTGATTCATTCATTATTTTGTTTTGCTTATTAGTTATTTTATTGGTGGGTTGTGTAAAGGTTTAGTAGAAGAGGGGGGAAGGTGTTTTAATGAGAAGAAAGAAAGTCTTCCAAAATATATGTCCTGGGAGAGGCCTTGGTGCTTTCTGCTACCTGGTCACTGAGCAGAGCAGAAGGCCAGCATGTCCCTGTTCCCACTGGCTCACTTCCACCCCTGATGTGCTCAGAGAACTGCAACCCAGTGGTGCCTGCCCTCCTCAGAGTATTGGCCCTTGCATGAAGAAGGGCCTCCTCTCTAGGGAGTCAGGAGCCCACCACTTATTCAGGGCAGCTCATGTCAATGACTGGCTAAGAAAGACGCAGAAGCCCGCCCACTCACAAAGTGGGGTAGAAGTCTCTGCAATGCAGTTGGCATTTCCCAGCACTCCACGTGGCTGGGGAGTCTGCTCTCCATCAACTCCACCCTCACTTAGCTTTCTTCCCCGTCCACTTTCTTCCTGACCCCTCTTCTCCTGGGAGCCTCCCTCAGCAGTCACTGTGCAATCACCCCCCACTCAGACCCTGCTTCTAGGGAGCCCCAGGGGGCCAGCCCTCAATGTTCTTGACTTGCATTTCCCTCTGGCCCCACCAGATGCTCACATTTCCCAGACTCGACATCCAGGGCCCGCATGTCTACCACATTGCCCTTGGGTGTAAGGACAATGGACAAGAGAGGTTTTTCTCTTGGAGTGGCCTTGCTCATGGGACCCAATATGGGCAGTGCGTGCATCTCACCTCCTTTCCAGCTGCACAGGATTTGTTCCGTCTCTGGAAAATATTGCTTCTCTCTTTCCACGTTTTTCTTTTTGACTGGCATGTTCTTCCTTTGGATCTGATGATGTCTTCATTTGGGATAGTCAGTGCATGTTGGCTTGTGTCTTATTTTATGTATTAAAGGTGACGTTGCCTACCTCTGACTTTGTTGGCTTTATGGTAATTTTATAACCTACCTCGAAATGTGCAGGCACACCCCAGACATCCCCACGTCAGTGCTGGGTGTGGGGAGCTCACATTTATGCATACAAAATCCAGGAATAGCTTTGAATTTCACTGGTTGCCCATTTCATTCCTGAGAGTAAAACTGTATAAAGACTTTCATTTGTTAAGAAGGAAAAGAGGAAGATTTTTCTTACAATAATTCACCTGAAAGGTAGACTATATTAAAGATACCTAGAATCTGAACTTTGATCCTCCGCATCTGGGGTTTGAGTGACAGTTCACGTTTGCACGCAAGATGTGCTGGCTTTCGAGGAGAGAACATTTCAACCTTTGGCTCATAGAGAAGTGGTAAGCTAGAAACTTCTGTCTGGCTTCATTCCTACAACTCCCAGGAATGATTTGCAAACTAATGAGATAATGTCTGAGAAGCACTTTGAGCTCTTAGGAGACAGGAACCAGATAAATGCAAGGTATGGTTGTTATCACAGCTACATTCTGCTTAACTTTCACACTTCTGGGAAAAAGATGATGCTGTGGCTTTCTTTCCTGAAGTCCTTTACTTTACAGGTGGCCAGATCCTTGCTCTTCATCAGTACTGAGTTTACTGTTCTCGGTGGTCACACTTCTCCTTCTTTATTTTAAGGGAAACAAAAACACAAGGTTGTAGGAAGGCCACTCAGGTCACACAGTTTCTGAGTGCACCAACAACTGGGACCTGAAAGTAGACCTGCAGATGCCCACGTTCTCAGGGCTCCAGGGCGGAGGGGGAGAAATGGCTTACTGATGTCACTGATCTCACTGTGAGGAGGATCTGGAAGGAAGTCGGCGAGGCTGAGTGACTTTGTGGAGTGATTCCAGCTGCGCAGGTGTGTTTGTAAACACTGCTGCAGAAACTCTGTTCTAACAGTGACATGGGGGCAGATGCTGCGTAGCTCTCAAGGGTCAGGTTCAGCCAGGACGTGGGTGCTGAGCTTGGCCCAAGCCCTACAGAATGTGGTCAGTTCCTGTTGGAAACACATCATGCCTGTTGTCCTGCAGGTGAGTAGAAAGGACTCCCATTGGGGGTCTGCCCACCTGCCTGCTGGGCTTAGTTCTGTCCCACACTGGCTGTGAGACCTGGACCAAATTGTCAACCTCCAGGTGTCACCTTAGTTGGGAATGAGAAGAAAAGTAGTTTGGAGGCAAGGAGGAAAGAAGATAACCTTTAAACCTAAAGTCTGCTTCTCAAAATGTATCTGGAGCACACTAAGTTCTCGATGAATACACCACTCCCTTGTCCTCTTCCAGCCCTGAAAAAAGATGTGGGGCTAGGGAAGATCCGTCTTGCACGTGGAAGTCATGATGAAGAAGAAAGTGGCTCACACCGATGGGAAGAAAAGACCAAAGGATAGTCATCCCTCAGTGCCCCCCAGGGATCAACGTCAAGGCACACACATCCTCAGCCCACCAAATCCCTGGAATGTTCAAGTTCCTGTATGAAATGACTTAGTATTTGCACATGAGCTATACACATCCGCCTGCACATGTCAAACCTCTCTAGATTACTTGCTGCACCTAATCAATGTAAAAGGTACGTAAATAGCAATTACAAATTTGTTAAAATTCAGTGACAAAGCCAGGTGCTGTGGCACACCCCTGCAATCCCAGGGGCTCGGGAGGCGGAGGCAGGAGGATCGTGAGTTCAAAGCCAGCCTCAGCAAAAAGCATGGCACTAAGTAACTCAGTGAGACCCTGTCTCTAATAAAATACAAAATAAGGCTGGGGATGTAGGTCAGTGATTGGGTGCCCCAAGTACAATCCCTGGTAGCCCACCCCACAAAAAAATTCAGTGACAAAATGTTAGTATGTGTTTAGTATGAATACATTTGTTTCCAAATGGTTTAAGTTCAAGTTTGCTTGAATCAGTGGATGTGAAAGTTACAGATACACAAACCCACGGTGGTTTGAGATGCTGGAGGTACAGCTGCTCAAGTCAAGGATGCCCATCTGAACACTTGGCAGGTGAGAAACATTCATTTTTGCTCGATTAAGCCACTATAATTTCATCAGCTCTCATAAGAATTCAACAAAAATTCAACATTATTAAGAAGTATTTGAAATATGTCTCATTAATGATGATCCTTGCCCTAAGTTTTCAGTGAGTTTGATTTATTAGTTGATGATAGTTTACGCGCGTGCACACACACACACACACACACACACACCAATGCATACCAACACATATAAATCATAATATACATATAACTGTTTCCTCATATAGATAAAAGTCATACTATCTATGTATAATTTGTAACTTGATAATGTATAATTACTCACATTGAAGCATATGCACAAAAATATTTTTGAATCCATGTGATGCAAACAAGTTCGGAGACCATTTTAAGAATTTTTATCTTTTATTTAATGTAAATTTCCTTCATAGCAACATTTATAATCTGTTATACTATGTTTTTATATTTTGTTTACCTATTTTGATTATAGTATTATAATTATACATAGTATTTGGGTTCATTTTGAAAAAATCATACTTGCAAGGAATTTTATTTCAATCCCAATTCTCCCTCCCTTTTGGCCCCTTCTCTTCCCACTGTTCTCCCTCCTCTCTATTCTACTAATCTTCTTTTCAATGTAAAAGGGATCAAGTTTCATTCTTCTACATATGAATATCCAATTTTCCCAGCACCATTTGTTAAAAAGGATGTCTTTTCTCTTACATATATTTTTGGCACCTTTGCCAACTATCAGATGGCTGTAAGTATGTGGGTTTGTCTTTGGGACATCTGTTTTCTTCCATTGGTCTTCATGTCTACTTTGATGCCAATACCCTGTTGTTTTTGCTACTTCAGATTTGTAGTATAATTTATAATTGGGTATTGTGATGCCTTTTGCATCACTTTTCTTGTTCAGAATTGCTCTGGCTATTCTGGGTCCCTTATTCTTCCAAGTGAATTTAAGGACCATTTTTTTCTAGTTCTGAGAAGAATGTCATTGATATTTTGATGGCGATTGTGTTGAATCTGTATTATTCTTTTGATGATATGGCCATTTTAACAATATTAATTCTGCCTATCCATGAATATGGGAAGTCTTTCCATCTTCTGAGGTCTTCTTTTTAAAAATTTTTCTTTAGTTGTAGATGAACACAATACCTTTAATTAATTTATTTATTTTTATGTGGTGCTGAGGATCAAACCCAGTGCCTCACGTGTGCAAGGCAAGCGCTCTACCACTGAGCCATAACCCCAGCCCCTGAGGTCTTTTTAATTTCTTTCTTCAGTGTTCTACAGTTTTAATTGTCGAGATCTTTCACCTCCTTGGTTAGATTAATTTCAAAATTTTTTGAGGTTTTTGTGAAAGGGATGTTTTTTCTTATTTCTTTCTCAGCTGAATTGCTGTTGGAGAATAGGAAAGCTATTATTGTATGAATGTTGATTCTTATATCCTGCTACTTTACTAAATTCATTTATTAGCTCTGGAAGTCTTCATGGAATTTCTTAGGTCTTCTAAATATAGGATAATGTCATCAGCAAACACTGACAGTTTGACTTCTTTTCCTATTTGTATCACCTTAATTTTCTTTTCTTGCCTGATTGCTTTGGTTAGAGTTTTAAGAACTGTAATGCATATAATTGGTAATAGTAGAAATCCTGTCTTTTCTTTATTTAATACATTCTAATCAAATAGTAACAGCAGTAAATAAACACTTTGAAAAACAGGCAGGTATCCCCCTATATCTGGAAGAAAATTAAGTCAAAGTATTCTACACAGTGGAAGGGAGACAACTGCTGATGTCCGTGGTTAGACAATTCAAGGACTGGGAAATTTCTAAAGCCATTTCCAAAAAATTCAATGGCAACAGTTTGGGGCACAGCTACTTCAAAGGTAAAATGTTTATATCTACACTGGTTTTTATTAACAGAGATTGAGTTGCACCTGTAGAGCATGACATTCTTGTCTTTAGCCTTAAAGGAAAAGAGAAAGTCTTTTCCATTTGCACCAGTTTGAAATATTTCTGAAATAAGGCTCCCTTGAAATGGGTTACTACAGTACTCATTCACAGGAGAGTTCATACCTGTAGTAAAAAGACAAATACAGGATCTCATGGTCACTTTTTTTTTTTTTTTGGTTGATTTGGTTAATTGCATAAAATGAGGGATAAATACTCACAAGCATGATGTGTTTGACAAAACTATGTACACCAGAACACAACATATAAAATGTCCTTAAAGATACTGATCACCAGGCATATAAACTCAAGGAAAGCCTGCATCAGCTTGGTTCCTTTTGCTTCTTCAGTACTCCACTTGGAGCTCTTTGCTACTGGCACTTGGAGCTTGGACCTTTGACCTAACGCAAAGGAACTTCAGGAAGACAAGGCATTCTGATAAAATGCTCCCTCAGCCTTAACTTGGGGCATTTTATTTTTTAGTTAAAAGGATCAACTGATCTTAGTCAGCCTTAGGAAAGGAAGTATCATTCAGGTGAAAAGATCTAGGGGAATTTTAAATACCTAGCTACCTCTTTACGCATTTAAATTAGGTTGACTTCAGCTGTTTTTAGAATTCTGTGCAGTTATCCAGTCGCTCAAGTTTTGGCGTTGTCTTACATAGCTGCATTTGGAGATACTCTATATGATGATGTTTAGAAAAACAGAAACACTTATACCTGGAGTTTATATTCTTCCAATTAATCTTTTAATCTTGTTGGTAAAGGCAGTCCCCAGACGGTACCGGTACATTTGTTAATGGTGAGTCGACAGAGATGCTGAAGAGATGGTGCAGATGTGTAGAGCAGTTTGGTCAGATAAAGGTGAACAGTCCCATTCCGGGGGGCTTCTGGGCCCGACTGCTTATCCTTGCACATCTGAACATAGTAGTCAATCAGATGAATAAGCAACATACTGTCTGCTTCAGTAATTCAAATATATACAAAAAAAATGAAAAATGCTATGTTCTGAAAAAACTGACATAAAAGTTTACTCTAAGTTAGTGACAACAGTACTAGAATGAGATCTCACTGCTTCCTGGTCCTTTGTTTTCCATTACTTTTCATCAGTAGATTTTTCCTGCTGGCAACAGCATTTTAAGCTGCACTCTAGAGAAGTCAAGAATAAACTTCCGACTTCATTAATATGCAGTATGTATATGAGTAGTTTTGTTATTCATATATTTTACTGATATTTACGCTCAGTTCATTATGAACTTTTATAGGAGGGAATGTGTGATTTACAATATTTACTGGGGCTCCGTAACGGTTTTATTATGCAGGCACGGTTAAAGTAATAAAACTACAGCACCACCTCACCTTGAGAGCCTCTTGCTGTTGCTGGGTCTTTTATTAATTTTCCATGGCGATGGCAGTTAAGTCCAATGACAGGATTCCCTTGTGTAATAAGACTTGGGGCTCTACAAGTCAGAACATATAAAGCCATACAATTCCCCTTCTTCCATCATAGGGTGTAGTGGTTTCCAAAACCAGATCTGAGATTTCAGAAGTTGTTTTTTCTGAATGTCACACACTGGCACATTTGTACAGCTACAATGAGAAATCCTTTAACAATTATTCCAATGGCATTACAGGAAATGAAATTCAAACTTTCTGGCAGCGAGCTGTACTTTTTGGAAGCCAGCTTCTTCAGAATCTTCCTGCATCCCATAATAAAGGTCAACTGTGGATTAAAAAAAATCAGATGAACCACACTGTCAAATTGCTTAAGCTTGGACTTGACACATATGATAGAATCCAATCTGAATTTCCCATCTTGGTACTCAATTCGCAGATTAGTTGATCCTGCTGATGTTTTAACAGATATTGTTAGTAGGTAGTCTTGAATGCGAACTATCTCTAATCAAGAAAGTTCCTTCTGGCACCTCTTTTAATTTCTCTTTGGCTTCATTAACAGTCATACTTCCCCAGTACCATCCTGTTTGACGCAGCTCGCGCAGAGCCTTAGCCAGGCGTGCTGCCTGGGGGCTGGTTCCTCGGCTGACCCAGCGGTCCCCCACTGGCTCCACGTCCCATCCGCGCCCTTCCCCAAGGGCTGGAGGCACCGCAGGGTCATGGAAGAAGGGTCAGCACGACAAAGACAGGTGGCCGCCTGAGCTGGAGTCACAGAGGGGCTCGTGTCCTTCCTGGAAGTCAGAGGGAACTCCAAAACGCGTCCCTGCGGGGTGTCCGAAATGGTGATGGAGGGGGAGGGCTTGGGGAGCTGCTGGTTCTTTCTCCCCAAGTCCCAGAGGAGGGATGGTAAAATCTCCCACAGACGCGGTCACCCACAGATCGCCGGTCGCGAGCGAGCGATCGTGCTCGGTACTCCTAGGATCCTGAGGCTGTGCGCCCCAGCCCCCCGACTGGTACTGTCTGAGGCCCGCGCAGCGCTGGTGGCTGTGGGCGAAGAGGCTCAAGCTTCAAGGGAAACTCAAGGCCCACGAGCCGCGGCAGCAGCGAGACTTGGCAAGAGTTAAACGTCTGTCCCTTGTCTTGTTCTTGATTTCAGAGAAGAAGCTTTCTTTTTTTTTCCCTCTACTCAGTATGAAATTGGTTTGGGGTCTGTCATAAGTAGGCTTTATAATGTTGAGGTAAGTTCCTTCTAGCCCTGGTTTCTGCAGGTTTTTACCATGAATGATTGCTGTATTTTATCAAAGGATTTTTCTTTATCTATTGAGATTGTCATATATTTCTTATTCTTAGTTCTATTTCTGTGGTGAATTACATTTATTGACTTGTGAATGTCAAACCTACCTTGCATTCCTGGGATCAAGCCCACTTGGTCATGGTGTAATATATTCTTAATGTTTTTAATGTGATTTGCTAATATTTGATTAAGATTTGTTTTGCATCTATGTTCATTAGGGATATTGGTCTGTAGTTTTCTTTCCTAGATGTGTCTTTGTCTGGTTTTAGTATCCGGGTGATACTAGCTTCATAGAATGTATTTGGGAGTGTTCCCTCTCTTTCCATTTCATGGAATAATTTGAGAGGGACTGGGAATAGTTCTTCTTTAAAGATCTGGTAGAATTCAGTTGAGAAATCCATCTGGTAATGGAATTTTGTTGTTGACAGGCTTTTAATTGCTGTTTCAATTTCATTACTTGATATTGATTTGTTTAAGTTTCCTGTCTATTCCTGGATCATTTGGGCAGGTCATATGTGTATAAAAATTTGTCAATGATTTTGCAGTTTATCAGAGTATAAATTTTCAAAACAGTTTTCAGTTATCCTCTGGATTTCAGGAGTGTCTGTGATGATATCTCCTTTTTCATCTCTAATTTTGTTGATTGGGTCTCCTCTCTTTAGTTAGTTTGGCAAGCAGTTTATCAACCTTATTTATCTTTTTGAAGAACCAACTCTGGGTTGCTTGGATCCTGTGGATTGCTTTTTATTATCAATTTTGTTAATTTTGGTTCTGATCAGTTTTTATTTCCTGTCTTCTACTGAATTTCAGGTTAGTTTGTTCTTTCTTTCCAAAAGCATTGAGGTGGAACATTACCTTACTTATTTGGAATCTCTCTATTTTCTTGATGTAAGCACTTAAAGCAATAGATTTTATTAAGTATTTTTTCATACTGTCCCCCAAATTTTGATATATTATTGTTTTCATCTGTTTCTAAGAATTTCTTCTCTCATTTCTTCTTTGATCCATTCTTCATTTAAAAGAATATTGTTAAATCTTCATGTGTTTATATTTTTATTGCTGTTAAGTTCCTTTCATTTCATTATGATCTGATAGGATGGGGTTATATCAGATCTTTTGTATTTGCTAAGATTTACATTGTGGCCTAGAATGTGGTCTATTTTGGAAAAAGTTCCATGAGCTTCTGAGAACATAAATTGAGCTGTGTTGGGGTTAAATATTCTGTGGATGTCTGTTAGGTCCCTTTGATTTATAGTATTATTTAGCTTGGATTTATCTTCATTGATTTATGCCTTGGTGACCTGTCTATTGGTGATAGGGGTGTGCTGAAATTATCCAATATTATTGTATTGGGGTATATATGGGAGTTAATATCAACTAGTATTTTTTAAATTAATTCTGTGCACTGACATTTGGGGCATATATATTTACTACTATTATATCTTCTTATTGAATCATTTTCTTTACTGGGATTAATGGCTTTCTTTGTCTCTTCTGATTAATTTTTACTTGAAATCTGCTTTGTCAGTTAGGAGAACAGTTACTCCTCCTTGTTTTTGGAGTCAGTTTATGAAGAATACTTTTTCCCATCCTTTTACCTTTAGCCAGTTGGTGTCTTTGCCTATAAGATGAGTCTCTTGTAAACAGCACATAGTCAGATCTTGTTTTGGGTCCATATTTTAACCCATGTCTTCTGATTGGGGAGTTGAGTCCATTAACATTCCACGTTAGTACAAATATGTGTCTGTGCATTCCTGCCATTTTGAATTGTTTGCTATATTTAATACTGTCTTACTCATTTAGTGGATCATTCTTTTTTTGGTCTTGCTCTATTTGGGAGACTTGGGATTTGTGTTTGGGTTCCTCTGTGTGCAGTTTATCTTGGAGTATTCCCCGTATTGCAGGCTTGGTGGTCATGAACTCTTTCAGTCTATTCTTGTTATGGACAGTTTTTATTTCCCTCTTGAATTTGAAACTGAGCTTTGATGGGCATAATAATCTTGGCTGGCATATCTCATTCCAGGCACTCCTTGATTTTAGGGTCTGAGCAGAGAAATCAGAAGTGAGCCTTGTGGGTTTGCTTCTAAATGTGACCTGATATTTCTCTCTTTCAGATTTTAACATTCTTTCCTTATTTCTGTTAGACATTTTGATTATGATGTGTCTTGGAATACTTTTCTGGTTAACAATAGGGGGTCCTACTGAAGCCAGATTTAAAATTAGGTAGTCAGTGTAGTTAGGTAAATCGGGTCTAATACCGAGTAAAATCTAAAATGAAGGCCATGCTGACAATGATTCCGGAAACGCAGGACAACTCATGGAATGTTAATGAAGTCCCAGAAAGGCCCTAGGCCAAAGTCCACCCCAAAGAAATGTTAATGGAACCCAGGAAACAGCCCCCAACAGATTTGGAAATAGCCCATCCCAAAGAAGTGATAATGAAGTCCTTCCTGCCCAGATTACTTGTTTGGCCCACCTGTGTCCCAACCCTTCCCTCTTACATTCCATCACCAAACCTATAAAAAGGGGAACACATTTGCCCTTCAACAGATTCCACCTCTTGGGTCCCCCTCTTCCTCCGGGAGAAGTCTTTTCTGCTGTCCTTTAATAAACTTCTAATTTCTACTCTGACCTTGCCTCAGCGTGTTTTTCTGGTGTTATTCTTCAACATTGGGGAAGCAAGGACTCGTCACCGGCCAACAGTGGTAACGCTACTGTATGCAAATGTTTACTTCAGTTCTGAAGTGGGAAAAGTTTTCTATAACTATCTCACTGAAAATGTTCTTTATGCCTTTTGCCTGTATCTCCATATTCTCTTCTATTGCAGTGATTCTCAGGTTTGGCCTCTTCATATTGTGGCAGAGTTGCTTGTATGTTCTATTATTTTTCCACTTAATTGTATTCTGTGTACTCAAATTCATGTCTCCTGTTTTCAAAGCCTGAGGTTCTATCTTCTAATACTGAAGTTTTATCTTCTATGCTGTCAAATCTGTTGCAGATGCTTTTAAGCGAAGTTTTGATTTATTTGATCCATTGTGTCTTTCCTTTCCAGGAATTCCAATTGGTTTCTATCCCATATTTCTATTTGCTCTCATAATTCACTCCTTGGATCTTCTTTTGGTTCATTGAACATTTTAATACTCAAGTTTTTCATAATATTTCTCTGGAATGTCATCCACTTCTGTATCTGTGAGGTCCTTTGGTGGGGGGCTGTGACTTTGGTGGGGAGATCTCTTTGCCTGTTTCCTCAGGTTATAGAGGTACAGGACTCGGGTGTCACTGAGACGGAGGCCCCCTCCTTCTCCATGCTCCTGTTCTTCGCCCCAGCCACTGAACGGGTGGCCAGCGGGCAGTGTGCCCCCCGGGGAAGGGGGAGCCCCGCTTTCCCCAGGGTGTGGGCAGGGCTGCCACAGGGCGGCTTCACGAGGAGCCAGTGGCCCTGCCCACGCCCAGAGGGCTTCCCTCCTGTGGGAGTTATTTTTGGCTTTGCCCTCACTGATTCCCTTCCCTTACTGCTCTGTGCCTGTGCGTGTCACCCTTCCTCACTAATCCACCTTTCCTGCTTCCCTCCAGCCACAGGCTCCTTTGTGCACCTGCTCAGCAGCAGCCCTCGGCCCCGCCCCCTGCCCTCGGCCCCGCCCCCTGCCTTTCTCATCGCCCATTCCTTATTGGCAGGTATTTACATAGGCCTGAAGGTGGTACCTCATTGGTCAGGTCTCAACAGGAAAATGACATCTTCCCAGCCCTTATCTTGGCAGCTCGGAACAGGAACTTTCCCAGGAGAGGGCAGCAAAGTTTAGCTTGTGGTCGACCCAGCTATCAGATTCCAGTTGTGAATTTTAGTCACGTTAGCCACTTGTGACACTTTTTTCAGTTCTCCTTAAAGATCACACTGTGTTCCTTAGAGTCCCAAACTGGAAACACTCTAAAGGGCCGTCAGCAGGAGAAAATAAATCAATTTTTTATAAGTTTTTACAGAATGGAATAACACTACAAAGCAATAAGAAAGCGAGACCTGTGGTCCACACAACACGGATGAATTTCACATACATGATGCTATGAGAATGGAGTACCTAAAGCAATGCCAGATTTTTCATATGAACTTCAAAAATGAGCAAAACTAAGTGATGAGGGACCTCCTTTAAATGTTCGCTTTAAGGACACTGCTATACATTCAAATGTCACTGCACTTTATTGACACTATTGTATTTATGTATGTCAATAAAAACGTTTCAAAAAAACGATCTTTGAACTAATGTTTTGCAAGATAAGTCCACAGGATAATGGAGCATGTGCAGCAGCAGAGGTGATACTGCAATAGGTACTCCTTGTAGCTGCATGACCATGTGGCATTCCAGATGTGCATGCTTACAGAACTCCAGTGGATCCATGATGCTTGGGAGTTGAGGGTAAATAGGTTACCAACGATCGAGTAAGATGGAGGAGCAGTGGCAGCCCAGCCTCAGGACACAAACTTGTCCCTTTGAACCAGAAATCTCTTCAAATGTAGAAAGAAGGCAGTGGGTGCCTAAGGACCACAAAGGAGTGAAGAACTCTATCATAGCCTGCCTTACCTGTGTCCAGTGTTAGCCACTTGTGGGGAAAACAATGAATGACTGTGGAAGGAAAGAGGGGAAGGACACCCATAGTCCCTTTCCATTTCAGTTGCTTCTCATTCATCAGTAAATCAAAGGCAGAATATCAGTAGAAAGGAGTGAGTCAAGAAGTAAAGTAAAAACTAGTGAGTTAGTTTCATGCAGTGTGTCAACCATTTTGCTGAGAACATAACACACATGAATGTACAAGCCACAAAATAGAAACTGTATTTCAACAATTTTGCCTGAGTTAAAAGTTCTTGTGTTTGCACTTAAAACTAGAATTGCAGAATATAAAGATTTATGGTGAAATTTATGCTAATAATTTAAGTATTGTTATTTTTTCATTACCCAGAACAACATCAAATGGCAAATAAAAATGGTAAGGCAATTTGATAGGAGAGAGACAGACAGGGACAGATAGACGGACCATGACACAAAGGGAAAAGTTTTATATTTTGTGGCTTATAGCTTCATTTTAGTTCCTGCATTTTGATCAAGGAGCCAATGTTTTCCTTTTGCACTGGGGCCCACGAACTGTAGCTGGCCCTGGACTCATCCTAGGTGGGAGAACAACTATCTTGGGGCATCTCAAAAAGTCGTCCTGTTTTGAGAATTAGATTTTGAAAGACACATCATTGGTGGCCCATTCACCTTTAAATTTGTTGCACATTGTTTTTTGAAATGCTTAGTTTGCTCAACTGTGTTAGAGGAATTTAAGAAAGGGCATTTTCTCCATGCATAGCAAATGGGCGACATGACCCTAGGGCCATGCCACAGTGCAATACAGGCAAAAAGGGCTTGGGGACCCCTTTCAACCCAGGGATTCTGACCTGGGAAGTCCTTCTGCAGACTTGGGGAAAGGAGACTGATGCCTTATGTTTATTTTAATAAGAGGGGCCATTTGTACACATCCCAATACAAACAAGCCAAACACTTATTTGAAGGACCTAAAAGAATCTTGGAATACCCTATGATGTTTATGTCATCATCCAGCAAGCCAGACACTGGCCCTGGAGAAGAAGTGTCGGACTTCTTAGTCAAGAGGCTCATCAATGGCTGTCGTGACTGTTTGGAGAGTGTGGCAGAGCATTCACTCAGAACCACACTGCTTCCTTCTGCACAAGTAAAGGGACAACATAAAACCCCCTAGGCCCAAATGGGAGTTGCTCAAGAAGGCTTAAAAGAAAGGAACTAAACACAGATAACGCTACAGTGGTAAAAGAACACAAAACTCAGACAGCTTCTGAAGGTTCTTATTTAGCATCACATCAGCAAGAAGTTGATCCAGCTGAAGTGACCCCAGTCTCTTGACTTTCTGTAAGTGGTCTCTGCTTCTCATGTCTCTGCAGTGACCAGCAGCATTGCAAAGATGGAATACCATGGCTGGAGGGGCAGGTAAACTCCCGTGACAGCTGTCCTTATTCCTGTGATATGCCTGCCTCTGTCGAGTATTCTGCTTGGACTTAACAAGTGGTAGAAAAGAAAACAGGCAATGCATAGAAACTGTATCATCCAACAAATTAAGATGCACAGGATCACAGCTGATGGAATCTGGACATTCTTTACCAGGCCATGTCCTCTGCTGCCTCCAGGATGCTGCCTGTTCTTGCTGGGAATGATATTCCTTCCCACCTAGACTGACTGACTTACTTACTCAACTATAATATTAGACAATGGTTGCTACAGGCCCCATCCTGTCTTACTGGGGATATAGCACTGGAGAAGCCTTGGACCTCCTGGAGCTGACATTCCCTGGAATCTACATCCTCTCTGGAAGCACCATCTTCCCAAGGGATTTGTCTCCCTCTAGTTCCCTGGAGGAGCTCAGATTAACTTTTATCACTCTTCTGTGATGTTTAATGCTTCTTTATAGTTCTTTGCACAACCTCCTATTTACTTAATTATTTACACTGATGCAAACAGTCTGACTTTCCTGGTGAATGGCCACTTTACAAGGGCAGCCCTGTTGGTTCCACCCCCCTGCTGTATTTCTGAGCCTCTTGGCCTGTCATTGGCTGCCTCGGATGTTTGTGGATTGTGCTGGATTACAGGCTTCCTGCTGAGAGTACTTGCATGTTTTAAAATACACTTTTAGCCAAAAGGTGGCACTGCAGGAAAATGAACCAAGCCAGAGACTAGCTGCCTGCAGCTTTGGATTCTGATCCACTGATCCTAGTTATTGGCTAATGTGAACAGCTAGGAATAGAGAATTCCCCACCTCATACATACTCATGTGCTTACACACATCTGAAATCCCTTGAGAAGACCAATACAGGAAAATCACTTAGACTTACTAATACATTAACATTGCCATGATCACGGAAGAAATCCTGGTGGTGTGACTTACTGGAATTTTAGTTAATCTGAAACGTGTGTTTATTAATAAATAAATATCTAAGAAGACAGAAAAGTCTATTTTTCTTATTTCATTGGTTACAGGTAAAGAAAAGTATTGCTATATATTTTGTTTAGTAACTTGCTTTGAATTATTACTACATTTCACTGCAAAATTATTCCCCCAATTCCAGTTCCCTTCTGCAAAACTCTTCCCAGAATTTGATAGCCTCTCTGGATAAAATCACGTTAAAACCAGCAACCTCTTCAAAGGTTTCAGGAGCAAATACACAGAAAACAGCTAGAAAACCCCAAGATAAAAATCTGCCGTGATGTTGGTTATAAATAATGAATAGTGGTTTCCATACTTTACTGTTGTCACCTGGGTGCCTGCAGTGCCCAAGGCAAGTCACATCTTCAACAGAGCACCCTCCCCACAGATTCACTATCTCTTCCTCCATGCATTTACCTTAAAACAACACATAAAATTTTACATGTTCCTTTATTTTCATAGGTGTCATTTCTTATCAAGTTATGGATGTGTGTGTGTATTTGTGTGTATGTGGTGGAAACATAAATATAATACAATTCATTTGGAAACAACATTTTGCTTTGTAATCTACCTTATAAATGAAATCTTGTCCACATCCTCAAAGCCTACAATCCAGTTGGGAAGTATCTTCCCATACACCATACACGTCAATGCATACACAACAGTTAGCTGACTCTTCAAAATTCTTAAACAGCAGACATGAAATCAGTGGTCCGCTTCAGATTCCTGATCCATATTGAAACACATAACCAAAGTATAAATCTAATGTAGAGCCAGCAGGCTGTGATTTTTCATTGTCAATTACTCTGGCAAAGATTGTGTAGGAATAACCACTTTAGCAGAAGTATAACGAGGGGCATCTTGCAAATTATCAAAAGTTGTCTAAGTCCTTAAATTTTGGGGATCTTGTAAATACTACTGCTGTATATCTTAAATTGATACATTCAAAAATTGCAATCATAGAATAGATAGTTATCTCTTGGTAGCTATGGGTGATTGTTTCCAGGACCACCACTCCCACCCTACATACATGCCAAAAATCTGTGGATGCTCAAGTTTCTTATAGAAAACAGGACAGTATTTGCATCTAACCTATGCACATCCTCCTGACCACTTTAAATCATCTCTAGATTATTCATGATACCTAATACAATATAAACATTGTATATTACTCTACTGTATTGTTCAGGGAAAATGACAAGAAAAGAAGTCTGAACATGTTTAGTATGGATGAGATTTGTTGTTTTAGTACTTTTGATCTGGAATTGGTTGAATCCATTGGTGTGCAGCTCACAGGTATGGAAGACCAACTTTGTCAGCAAAAGGAAAGGCTTCCATTTAGCTTCCAGATTCTCTTAAGTATAAAATCTCCAAACCAAGTGGACTGTAACAAAACTGATTTCCAAGTAAATGTGCCTTATAACATAAATAAAACTGAGTATAGATGGAACGTGGAAATGAACGTATCTAAAATGTTCTATTAGTACATACTAAGGCAGACATGTTGCCAGTGCTGGATGGCACCCTCCCTAAGCTGGCAAGAGGTCCACAGTCTCCACAGGCTGGATGGCGCCCATGGATCTTGGCAGATCTCACTGGAGGAAGAAAATGCCAGGTTGACAAGCTTTATGTTCCCTGTGGGAGACACTGCTTTGTAAGGTTGCCATTTGGGAAATATCCATCCCTGAGATCTCTCAAAAGAAGATCTCAGAGTATCTGAGAGGATAATTGAGGATAATGGGACTAAAGATGATATGGGACTGAGAAAGATTATTAGCTCTGTATTGCCTTATTGAGCTGGATAGAGAAAATTAGCATATGGGACAAAGACGGCATTTCTGAATAACACTGTCAATCAATGCCGCACTAAAGCAAGTTCAGAAAAGGCAAAAGATACATAGGTGCAATGCAACTTGCACCAGGCATGAAGCGCCACGTTCCTTGCAGCCAAAGACTTCAACACTTGGGAAAATGTCCACCACTCCTCTAGACCAGTTTCTGAACATACCTGAGGGGCCAGTGTATCCTTCTTGAAGTGTTACAGCAGGTAAAGCTTCAGCATATCAGTTTCAAAAATGAAGAACCAGACCTTGTTTTCCAATAACAATGATAGTAGTCATAGTAATTATTATAGTCATAATAGCAGCCAGTATTTGCTGAAAAATTGCTATGTGCCAGGCATTTCTCTAAGGACTGTATATATGGTTTTCATCAGTTAGCACTCCATATTAGATAGGTTTGATTATTTCTTCCATTTCTAGATGAAAAAACTGAGGCACTAGTCAGTAATGATGCAAAGAAGTCATCATTTGACAGTGTAGATTCAGAGCGACACGGAGTAACTGGTATTTAATTCATTCCCTAAGCTAAGCTGGTGGTCATGTACTTCAAAGGGCTATGTAAGTCAGCTTCTGTTGATGTAATAAATAATTAAGAGAACTCAATTTAAAAAGAAAAAGGGTTTATTTTGGCTCACAGTTTGGGAGGGTTTAGTCCATGAGCAATAGTCTTGCTGCTTTGAGTCTGTGAAGGCAAAGTGTACGATGGCGGCAGAACCTGGCGGGGGAAGGCAGTTCACCTCAGGGCTTGGTGTGAATTCAATGGCATTCTCCCCGTGGCCAACTGTTGAAGCTTCCACAGTATTTCTAGAGTCCTATGGGATGGGGGAACCAAATCTTTAAGTGTCTATAAGTGTACCCCCAAATAAGCCTTGGGGGACACTTATCCCAAACAGCAGGTATTCACCCAATCAAAATGTGCACTCATGTGGCTGAGCACTGCAGGCACTTTGTCTTCTCACCAGAGCATTCTCTAACTCTTTCAGAATTCATTCCCATCATGCTCAGATTGGAGATAAGTTTGCAGAGCAAGCAGAGCTCCTGAACACTGTTATCAGAACCCTGGTGGGCCAGTGGGGTCCTTCAAGACAGACCTGTGGAGACACCAGTCCTGCCCCTCAAGGTAGGCGAGACAGAGGAGAAAACAGCAGTTATAAACACAACACCATTGAAGGGCGATCAGAATAGAGGACAGGGACCAGGGAGTGGGAGAGGTGGAGGGAGGGGGAAGCAATGGGGAGGGATATTGGTCAAATTATTTTGTTACATTGTGTTCATGAACTACTATGTAGTGGCATAGCCTGCCACTTGCACCACTGTAACGCACCAATAAAAAGATAAATAAAAAAACAATGCCACTGGCTAATGACTGGTGTGCTCCAGTCAATCTGGTATGGAAACCCAGCTCCAGAAGGCTGGATTTGGTCCGGCCATGTGGATGTTGGTATTGAAATCCAGGGGAATGTTTTCTGAGTTCTGATGTGTGAAAGAGGACTCTGGTTCTCTACCCTGGCTGCATACCTGAGAATCACATGAGAGCCTTAAAAAAATATAGGTGTGGGACCCCAGACCCCAGACCAGTTAAGTCAGGATTTCTGGGAATGTGGAGTAGGAGCATTTGGATTTTCAAAAACTCCCCAGGTGACAGCAACATGTGGCTGGGATTGAACACTTTGTATTAAATATTGTGGAGACGACTGAAGTTCCTTGGAGAGTAGGCATTGGAAGTCTCAAAACTGGGATGGAGCTCTTGACATCTCTGGAACTGAAGGACTAGCTTGATAGGCGTGAGACAGGGCAAGCAGAGAGGATGCTTGGTCAGGTGCCCTGTTTGCTGGGACGGTTGTGTCTCCTCACTAGGCCTCCAGAATGGTAACTTTTGAAAAACTCTGGGCAGTCGTTAAGCCTGGTAAGAACATGGAAGATATTCAGAGAAAACAATATTCAATTAACAACACAGTATTATTTAAAACTGAGGAGTGTTTCTTCACCTTTTAGTTAGGACCCCAAAATGAATTATATCAGAGAGAGGGAAGGGGGGAGGCAAGCACAAGCTCTGAACATCAAAATTAGCGTTGTATTTATGTCAGCGTTCTGTAAAATAAATATTTCTTATTCACAATCAGTAATTAGCTGCTAATTTAAAGCTCTGTCCTCTTCTCTGATCCTGCTATTAGACTTATGATGAGTTTGGGTTTAGAGGCTATTTAAGTTTCTTTTTTTAAAAAAAATTTGTTTTTTTTTTTTGTTGTTGTTGTTGTAGATGGACAGCATGCTTTTATTTTATTTGTTTATTTTTATGTGGTGCTAAGGATTGAACTCAGTGCTACAGCCTTAAGTTTCCTGAAGGTGGCAGCACACATAGGTGGACTAAGTTTCAGGGTATCTGCACAAGATTTAAACTATCTTGAGTCTTTATGAAAGGAAGGAAGGAAGGAAGGAAGGAAGGAAGGAGAAAAGGTAATGGATCACATTACAAAGTGCACTGTAGCTCCCAGAGAACTTGGGAGGGCATCTGAGTTCAAACCACATGCTTACTTTATGTCAAAAAATCAGTACCCACACAGGTAGTTGTTATGGTTAAGGAGTCAGGACAGAACCATGTTTTGCCTGCTTTTTTCATGGATCCACGGATCCCTCCTCTCCAACCAATGTAATCCCAGGTGCAAGTCCTGAATGGAGGTTAAATGCTCCCACCACTCCCTGGATGGAAACGCCAGTTCTCCCTGGTCCTCTCTACAAATCCTAAGATCCTCTGCCTCCTGGTCCTGGGATTCCCCTTGGCCCCAGCAGATCCCTAACTCTTGGATAATCTTAACACCAGGGAAGGGACAAACTGGAATGTCACAGCTTCAGCTGATTTCTCTAGATGTTGTTTCGTAAATAAGCAAAGGGAGGTTATTGGAACATTCTAGGTGCCAACATACTCTCCTCTAGAGCTACGACCAGCAAGAAACAAAGCCTAAGAGGAAAAAAAGAGTTCCCCAAGATATACAAAGGGGATGCACATCTGAGTTTTTCTGTGCATTCTGGAGAAAGGCTAGCTAGGATTGGTCAGACCCCGTTCAGAGTTGAAACTTCTTTGGTTAGATACGGACAAAGCTTCTGGAAGTCCAGCCTTATTCTTCTTGTCAACGCAGGTGGATAGTTACTTGTGCGCTCATCAGCACTGACTGCCCACAGAGTTAATCAAGCCCCTGGCTACTCTCCTGTAGGGCTTGTGCATTGTTCCTCTGGCGTTGAGTGATTCCTGGGTTTGGGCAAGCTCCAGGCGCTCCGTGTGTACAGGATGCCTCTGTTCGCAACTAGAAACACAGTGCACGCAGAGATAGGGGTCTGCGGAGCCAATAGCAACTCTCGGCGCGAAAGAAGGAGTGAGCCAACGAGCGAAGCCCACCTGGTTGGCAAGGCCAGGCCTTTCTCTGCGTGCCGGGTGCAGATGGAGTTCGCCCTTTGCGCGGGTGTACTGCGCTTGCTTCAAGAGTCGCTCAGGGGCGGTCCTGGCGGGCCAGCCCCGAGCCGCCTTCCCATTGGCGGGAGGACACGCCCGTCCCCGAGTGAGGGCTTCCAAAGTTTCATTGAAGGTGGAGAAGTGTGCGCCCGCCGGGGAGCCCTGGCTGCGCCGCGGCTAGGGCGAGGCTGCACCGCGGCGGGCGGGGGGCGCGCTGGGCATCCGGACGGCGTTTGAGTTTTCTTTTTAAAATTGAGACAGTGGAGGAGGGAATTGGCATCTGATCTACCCGTTTTGCGCTTTCGTCTCGATTCCTGCCCACGCTCACACGATTCCTTCAAGTGCGGGAAGGACTCGCAGCGCCACCCGCGGACAGATAACTGGAGCCCAGCGGTGTCGGGAATGGTCCTGTGCGCCTGGCTGCTCCCACCTCGGTCTCTCCGGCCCAAAGCTGGGGGGCGCAGAGGCTGAGCTGCACCACCACTCGGGATCCACAGCCTGCTCCTTGAGGCCGCGGGCTGTAGGACGAGACTCGGGGTCCGCGGGGCAGCTTCGAGAGCCAGGCGCAGGGCGGCGCGCGGCAGCCTGCGTGGGCAGAGGGGCTGGGGCCGGGCAGCAGAGACTCGTTGGCTTCAGAAAGGTTCTGCGCAAAAGGCTCCCCGGCCTCCCCTGAGCGACGCCCCGGGAGCCCAGCCAGAGGACTGCACTCCCTCTTCGCCCCCTTTCCGAACTGCTCCAGGCCCCTAGGACTCTCCCAAACTGTCCTCCTCCAGGGCCCCCGCCCCGGCTGCCCCTGAAGAGGCCGCCGCCACCGGAACCTGAGTTCTACACTTAATGGGCCGGCCGCAGAGGGTCGGGCGCCTGGCTAGGTGGCTGCCAAGAGCCTGGTGAGCGGCTGCCCAGAGCCCTGCGGGCGAGGGGCAGCTGAGAGCGCGTTGAGCGCGCCCTCGGGGCGGAAAGCCCGGCGGCCAGCGCAGAGGCGATGCCTGGGCGGCTTCCTGGTGGCAGGAGGCCCTAGGCGGGCATGGGCCTGGCGTCCCAGCCCTAGGGACCCTCGAGCCTCGCCCCTGCACTCGGAGTCGCCGAACCGACGCGATGGCCTCGGAAGTGGTGTGCGGGCTGGTCTTCAGGCTGCTGCTCCCCATCTGCCTGGCAGTAGGTGAGTCTAGTGGGCTCTCCAAGGTTACTCGGGGACTGTGAGGAGGGCTTCTTAGCGGGGACTTCCTAGCAAAGTTAAGGGCACTAGTGCTCCCGGATTCGATTCCCGAAGCGTGATCCAGGTGGCAACAGCGTTAGCCGCGCTGTCCCGGTGACACAGTAAGTCTCTCTCACTTCCCGCTCTGGGGCAAAGGACCGGTGTCTCCCCTCAACGTCCAGCTGCAGAGTCCCGGTGACAGAGATCTGCTGCAGGTGCTGGAGACGGTTGTGTTGAATTTAGCCACGCGTGGATTTTTTTTTTAATAAGCACAGTACTGCCTGTGCACAGAGGATGCAAGTCGCCTGGAAGGCGGCAGTGACCCCCGCGGTAGGAACCTGAGCTTAGACCTGAGGCCCCCTCCTCCGGGATGTCCTGGGACAGGCAGCACATGGTGCTCCATCCAGACCACCAGGGGCCATCTCTTCCCTACCCCATATCCCAGCCACCCTGTAGGGAGAAGTGAAAGATCCAATGGAGTTTTTTAAAAGAAAAACTGGGACTAGGCACCGGGAAAGCCCCCTTTTACAAGGGAAGTGTTGGATGCTGAGGCTGAGAACCTACCTAGTCCCGCCCTCCCTCTCCAGGCACTTAGAGGGTTGGAAGCAGGCTTGGAACTCCTTGGGACTGGCGGGGTGAAGATCCGGCCACCGAGAGTCTCAGGGATGCCCAGAGGAGTGCCTCACTATTCTACAGGCTGGCAGGGTGTTGAAAGGATGTAGGCGTTGGTCTAAGGACCAGCCAACCTCTAGTAATGAGGGAGTTTCTGAATTTCTTCTCAAATCCTGCATGTTATGCTGAATCCCACTCCTAAGACTGATCATGGGGCCATGGGACTGTGCTTGGCTTTTCCTCTTCCCACTCCAGAGCTAGAGAGTAGAGCACTTTACCAAGTAGCAATTGTGTTTACAAAGAGAGGGTGGTCTTTGCACAAAAGGCCACCTTTGTGCACCTTGCCAGAGGTTGATGAATCGAAATCACACCTGTGTTAAATGTTTTCTTTGTTAGAGTATGAAACCCGATGCAAGCTATCGGCAGAATATTGTAGTGGAGTACTAATTAACACCTTTAGATAGCAAAGTGTCTGGGAGACTTGAGCAGGAGAACCCTCCATGGAAAAGCCAGCTTGGGCAGCAGAAGGGACTCCTATGGGGTTTGCTGGCCTCATCCTCAAAACTGCATTTCAAGTTTCAAGGCAGGACCATTTTCCAGGGATCTTTGTTGTCAACAAACTCACATACAGGAGGAGCTCATCTTCAGCGAAACTGACTTGGAGCTTGGTTTGGGAAAGGTTCTCTAGGCGCTTTCAGCACAGTGGGTGTCTCTGTTTGGCAGTCACCTCTGCATCTGGAGCCTGGCAGAGTGCCCGGCACATTTCGTATTTGCTGATTGGAAGCTAGTGCCTGAGTTAAGGAGGGGCTTTTAGAGAGAGGGCCGACTTGTGGCCAGTGCTGACCAGAAGGGGTCCTCAGGAGTGGCGCTGGGGTCAGAAGCTGCTCCCTCCCCTCTCTGACCCACCATCTCCTCCTTGTTCCCCTCCTCCCTCTCCCTGGGCACTTGCTGGGTTCTGTGACTGTTAGAAGAATAAGATGTGGTCATCTGCAGCCAGTTCGGTCCATTCTGTCAAATGACAGCAGGGAATGACCCGTTGATTGCCTGTGACCTCTCCCTAACCATTGGCTCCTATTGGACATCTTGCTTGTCCCTAGTCTGGGAGGCTGGAGCCTAATTATCCCGACTAACCTCGGGTTTTCCACTCCGGGAGGCCCTTTACCAGGATTGTTGCTCTGGCACAGAGTGGGTGTTGCAAAGCCCTGGGCGGAGGCCCCAGAGCTTCCAGAGCCCCCAGGGGAGGCAGAACAGGGGCTGCTGCCCGCAGTCTGGGGTCATCATCCTCCTGGCCTCTTGTCTCATCCTGCCTCTTCCATGGCGCCCACCCACCATGGAAGAGTCACCTCCTGCCAACCTGAGCCCGCAGGTTGTGGGCTTTAGATGTGAGTCCACCTTGAGCCCCGGGCTTTCTTAGGAGAAGCAGGGCTCCCAGGCACCAGGATAGTAGTCCCGCCCCCTCCGTTTCCTGGACCACAGAGTCAGCCCAGGGGATGTTGCAGCCTTAACATGGTCTGCTCCTTCCTGCTTGCTCACACTTCTCTGTGGGAGGGTGTGTGTTCATGTGTATGTATGAGTCTAAGAGTGTATGTTTGTGTGCATTTGAGTGAGCTTGTGTTTATGTGATTCTGTGTGTGTGAGCAGGTGTGTGGAGTGTTATGAGTGTGTGAGAGATGTTATGGATATGTGGTGTGTTGTTTTTTGTGTGTGAGATGTTACGAGTGGGAGGGTGTGGGGATGTTTTGAGTGTGTGTGGTGTGGAGCCTAGTGGTGTCCCCAGCTCAGCCTAGAGCCTGTTGTTTTCCCAGGAGCCTGCAAGGCATGGGTTCAGGGAGAGCAGGGGCTGGCTGCTCCAGGAAAGTGGAGGAGGAGAGCATTAGGGGATGCAGCCCTAAATCTCTGCTGGACTTTCGCTGCTGTCTGGAAGATAACCCACACCTGGAAGGCTAATGGTGTCTTCCAATGACTGAGCTTCAACAGGGTGGTGGCTGCCACCTTGATTCTCTTCTTGAGGAAGTGGAGATTTCAAGGTTATTGAAGGGTTTTCTGGTCTATCTACTCCCAGGGGGCTGCTAAATCAAGCATGCAACTTCCTTAACATCCTGGGCAGGGAGTGCAGCAATCTGCTTGCCATTAGAATGGATCTCACACCTTCCCCATCTATTTTGACCTTGGACAAGGCAGCCTTCAAAGTCAAGCCCTGGCAGAATCCTGCGGCTGGCTTCCCTTTAAGCCCCCATTTCTGTAGCACTGGTGTGGAAGCCTCCACCCTCATGTCTTCACCTAGTGATGGGGGTGAGAACCAACTGTCTTGTGTTTAATCTGTTGCTAATTTTTTTTCCCCTGTGGAAGAAATGAAAGGGCAGTGATAAGTGATACCAGGGCTCTTCTATCCAGGTGTTATCTGATTCTTGAGTGTTAAAAGCAAACAAAACCATAACAGAATGTGGTGTTCATCATCCAAAATGAACATGTGCTGACAGATGTGCCTATATCTATAGCCACCGCAGATTTGAATATCTCCAAAACGACCTGTGACTTCTTGGTGGCCTTCAGAGTTTTCCTTATGCATAATATATGAAAAATGGCAAAAACCTTCTGTAATATCAGGCAGCCTTTCATAATGATAGCAGTAAATGGTCTTTGTTGAGCACTTTACAAATATCTTTTCTTTTTACACAATCGTTTTCCCACCCATCTTTAAGTACATGACTGAGTTTGTTCCAAAGTTAGGAGGGACTAGGGATATTTTGATCACTGGCTCCAACTGGTTTATTCCATCTTGCCTAGGGTTGCCTGGAGTTCCCCAAGGTCTTGTCCAGAAGAGCCAGCATACTCACATTCAGGGAGGGAAGAGAAGGGAGGACACTGGACTTGGACAGTACCAAGGGAGAACAGAGGACAGAGACCTAGGTAGCTCCCCACCCCAGCTCCTGCTCCCCCTAAATGGAGCGTAAGAGGTTAGGAAAGAGCAGAGAAATAAAGGGCTGCATAGGCTAAAGTGTTCCCAGGAAAAATTATACTTGGAAAATATTGCAATTCCAGGAATATTCTCTAAAATTCCCTTTGGAAATAGCTGCATTAAAATCATAGTAAAAATATGTGGTCACTTTTGAAATATGTCTAGGTCTAGCTCTCTACACACAATTTCTTTCTATAGTATATTTATTTTCTCTATGTAGCAGATGTCTTCTTCTTCTTCTTCTTCTTCTCCTTCTCCTTCTCCTTCTTCTTCATCTTCTTCTTTTTATATCAGGGATGGAACCCAGGGGCACTTAACCACTGAGCCACCTGCCCAACCTTTTTTATTTTTTATTTTGAGACAGGGGTCTCGCTTAGTTGCTGAGCCAGGCTTTGAATTCATGATCCTCCTGCCTCCGCCTTCAGAGCTGCTGGGAATTCAGAGGTGTGCCACTGCACCTGGCTTCCAGATGTAATTTTGAAGTCCCACTTAAACACAGTTCAAGACTCACAAATGAAGCTAATTTGAATCTAATCAGCATGGATTTTTCTTGATCAGTGGCTTGCTGCTGCCACCTTGCTCAGTGGTTCCAGCTGCTGAAGGATCCCTGGAAAGCATTTAAAGTAACTTTGCTTTTAGCCACACCTTCTCGGCCTTGTAGAAGTAGATACTATGTCCCACTCACAAAAATAACTGAAAGGATGGAAATAGCTGAATGGATTTGACATGTATAGTATGCAGAAGTTTTCTGATTATGACCTGCTTTTTTGAATTCTTTGCACACTATTCAGCATGAAACCAGGATATTATTATGATGAACGGGTTTAGACTCTTGTATGTGAATTTGCAAATACTAAAAACATTTTATTAAAGCAGAAGCAGATCTGGTCTGTGTTGTTTTTGCCAGTCAGTATTTGGGCCTTCTGATATCATTCCACTAGTTATCTGAGGGT
The DNA here is from genome assembly GCF_047511675.1 of Marmota flaviventris. Lineage (NCBI taxonomy): Eukaryota > Metazoa > Chordata > Mammalia > Rodentia > Sciuridae > Marmota > Marmota flaviventris. The sequence continues at coordinate 66,726,889 of NC_092513.1, forward strand.
GAAGATTTTTCAAAGACTAACAACTGATTTCTTAGAAAGTTAATGGTTTTATGACCCTGTCTGAGATGATTGCCCCCCTCATAGTTTTCCAACTCTGAGCTCCACAGCCTACTTCAGGTTCAATGGGGACAACACAAAGCACACCGTGTCCCCTGCAGCCTCCTCTGCCCGCTCAGGCCTTCTGAGTGGAGTGGACAAACCATTTTCTACTCCTTCACCTGCACGTTTGCCAGGAGCCTGTCGATGCCCCTGCCCTCAAGGGCAGGCCCTTTCTAACCAGGAGCCGCCTTCAGAGCCGTCCCTCTGGGTTCATCCTGCTCTTTCTTCTTGGCCCACCAGGGAGCCGTGGCTTCCCCTCTGGGTCCCAGAGCAGGGAGAGTCTCAGGCCTCCTTCTTGGCTCCTTTCTACCTTTGCTGCGTGTGAAGCCCAGGGTGCTTTCCTGTGCTCTGAGCTCTCCAGGAATTTCTTCAGCAAAGGGTCCTGGGCTTCTTTGAGGGCTTGAGTGCTTTTCAGCCTGAACCTCATTCAAAGAAGGCAATCCCCTGTTGTCTTTCCCCTTAGGCCCACCAGCAGGCCAGTGGCCTACCAGCTGGTATTCCTATCTTGGCAGCAGGTGGGCTCTTTCCTTTTGCTGACAAATGGTTCTAAGCAGAGGTGGGTCTCCTGTTCCTGAGTTCTCTTATCAATATGCGTTCCTCAGGGCATGAGGCAGATAAGACCAACATGAAGTGAAGGTGTAGGCAGTCAAGTTGGTGCGCTTGCCCTGCTCCAGGAGACACCCCAGGGATGCAGTCCTTGCTCTGCCATCTTGCAGGACATGCTCAAGGCAGCCTGTCATTAGGTCCATATCAAGCTGAAGGATGCAGGAAGCAAATGCAAAAAGGACCCTTCTTTCCACCATGTAAGGCTGCAACCTGGGAGTTGCATGAGTGTGCTAACTAGCTAATGTGTGCTAGTATGCAATAAATAGCAGCTTTTATTCTTGCAGTCTGATGCTAAGCAACCATGTTAGTTGGGTCGGATTTATGGGCTAGTTTGAGGGCCTGTCCATCAAGAGCTGCCCCTTCCCATGGGCAGAGAGTTCAGAGTCACAGTCAGTGTAAGTGGTGCTTTGAGACACTGTTGAAGGCTGAGGATGACCCTGTCTTGTTCCCTCCCCACAGTCAGACACATTGGAAGGTCTCTGTGCCATTGCTCATTTTTATCTCTGAAATAACGTGACAACTGTGACATCTTAATTTCCCTTCCCTAGCAATAGGGTGCTTTGTTCACGCTCCTTACAAAATTCTGTGCTTAGTTCTTCCCTTCTCTGTGTCTGCAAGTTCAGGAACTCTGTATAAGGGGCTGCTTGTTGCTATCCCCAGCACTAAATGACTTCCTAACATAGAGCAGCCATTTGAAAAAATGCTGGTTTTGAATTGTAGGTTTTTGTATTGTGCCTGATCACTGTATAAGGGCTGAGCACTGAGCACATAGTTTCCAATTGATTAATTAAAATATTCATTGGCTAAATTTCTTTCTCTTGAATATCTCAGAAATTTGAACCTAGAGTTAAGGTCTACCTTCCTATAGCTGTTGGCTTCTAAGTCTTTGAATATAAAATTCATAATAGCGTGTAACACTCTCCCTGACTTTCATAAATGAGCATTTTATCAGTATTGCAATTAATGCATTTTACTTGCTTTGCAGTGAGGAGAGAAGGAAAAAACCCATTTGACAATGTAAAGTTTGACCGGAGCATCATCCTTGAAGTGCATATTATTTTTTAAAATGTTTTCAGCTCTTCTGGAACCACACGAATCGATCTGTTTTCTCTTGTGGTCAAATCCTCTAGGTCAGCAGTTTTGGCCACAGATTCAGTAAAGGAGGAAGAACACAGGGCTTTAACAAGATGGTGATTCAGAACCAGAGTGCCATGGAGTGTGCACATTGAGTTGTCACACCCTTCCCTTCTCTGTCCCCCACTGTACCTGTGTGCCAGCTGTGTTGGGCTTGGCATTGCTGCAGGAACATGGACCCTTGTTAGAAATACAGGCAGTGAAGAATCTGGGAAGGACCCTGGTCTGCAGGTCTAGTGAGAAAGTCTGGATCCTGTTTGTAATACACTCATTACTCTGCCAAGTCACAGAAACTCTCCATTCTTCAATTACATCATCTATAGAATGAGATATTCAAAGCTAAGAAACGCTTTCATGGTTTAACAGGGTTATTTCTGCACACGCATTTTTTAATGTGAGAAAGGTACGACCACAAACCACCATCTCATAGCCAGCATTTTTACATCTAACTTTTCTAGTCTCTAATACCCATCCAACTTATGTGGCTAAAGACTTGCTTCAAAGGAAGGTGAGGGACTGCTAAGTAAAATAGCTTTTTATCCCGTTAGCTGTGGGAGTGCAGATGTCACACAGAGCTGGTCATGGGGACAGAGATTCTGGTCCAGGCTTTGCAGCTCTTCCCTCACCTGCTCTGCGTTCAGACGTGGAAGATACCTCACCTCACCAGTGACAGCAACAGGAGCAGCAAGAGGCATGATTGCATTTGGTCTCTGCAGAAGTAAAGGACTTGGAGTGCCCAGCTTGTGCTCAGTCATGCCTGTAAAGACAACCAAGCCACAGTGTGGGGTAGCTGAGGCTGCATGGTCTTGTAGGAACATAGAGTTATCTAAATAAGATTTGAGTCAGGAAAATAAATTTTGAGTAATACACTGAATTTAATCAGCATGACATTACAATGACATTGTAGACCTTGGGCGAACTTAGCTAGATAATTCCATTATTCATGAAAGAAAGGGGAGGCTGCACAGAATCCTTAGATGCCCATAGAAAGGAGTCCCAGGGGAGGCCCCACGTAGGTGTGCTGCAGGACCTCAGCACCAGCTACAGAGTGTGAGCTTCCTGCATTCAAAGCCCTCCACCCTCCTTCTCCTCTTTCAGACTAAAAATCAGAGCTGGTTCACACGCACCAGGCTAATTCTGACTTATGTTGGTCCTGGGGTCAGTCTCGCTGGTAAGCACTGGAATGTTCTCTGCTAAAGCCAGGCGTGCTACCTGCATGCCAGATAGGCTTGCTGTGGCTCCAGGCCTCTGATCACCCATCTTCAGCCAGGAGAGAGGACTAGAGTCAGGTTACAAGGCTTTGGGAAGAGGGAGAGTCATTCAATGGGATTTGTGTCTTGTGAGCCAGTGTTTTCCAGAAGCCTCCAACTACCTAGAATTTTTCATTAACAGCCACAAACCACCTTCAGCAGTAGTTTCAAAGCCTTGTGGGCTTTGCTTGTGCATCTCCCTAGGGCTCACTGCAGTGTCTATCCATAGGGGCACTGCCGGACCACCAGCTCGTTCTCTGGATTCAGCTCAGACAACTCTGGGCTGTTCTCCCACGTTAGAACCCCCTGCATGTTATGCCAGTCTCTCACCTGGGGCTACTGTAAAGGATGCCAGGTAGTCCTCAAAGGCATGTCTTAAAATCATATATAAGAATATTTTTAGCAATTATTTCTAGAAAAATAAAGGCATATCTTCCCCAAATTATTCAGAAGGGAACAAATTGCAGATATGATCTTAGCTTATGGTATGGATTGGTCATTTGTTCCAATATGTTCCTTCTCAGGTGTTAACTCTTCCTAGAATGCAAATTTCAAATGTAGTGCTGATCTTCCCAGGGCAGAGCAGTGTGCTGCTCAGGCAACCTGTCTGGGCTACTTGAGTAACAGGAGCCACACTGTGATATTCCATAGATTTGAACATGCAAGGAGAGCATTCTCTTTACAAGAACACTTTTGAAGTGTGGCTTGGATAGTCCACTGCTGATTGTTTATTTCAATCTGTTTATAAAAATCATCCTCTGTCTGGTTTTGGTCAAGTTTTTCCTGCTCTTCTCATGGGATCCATGTGCATTTTCCAGAATCTGTCAAAATTCATGCAGTCACCTAAGACAATACGCGTGCCCCGCCTTTGCTATCTTAAAACAGGCTGTTCTTTACTCCAAAGACCAGGGGAAACCTAGGTCTCTTTCTTGATTGCTCTCTGTGTTTGTAGGCATTGATGCTTTTTCTAGGCTTCTTTTCTGGCTATTGCTCAAGGGGAATTTGACCTTTTTTAAATTTTTTATTTTTTTTAATATTTATTTTTTAGGTATACATGGAATTTTACCAATTTTACAAATCTTATTGTGAAGGTCTCCAGGTATCTCTGTAGTTCCCATCTTTAGACTCCTGGGTCAGTGGTTGGCACTATTCCGATCTTGGTTCTTAATAGAAACAGAAGAAAAAGGCTTTGTTTTGCATGCCTTGTTTTTTCTTTCTCCTTCAAAATTTAACAACATAGGGGGAGGGGCTGGGGATGTGGCTCAAGCGGTAGCGCTCTCGCCTGGCATGCATGCGGCCCGGGTTCCATCCTCAGCACCACATACAAACAAAGATGTTGTGTCCACTGAAAACTAAAAAATAAATAAATAAGTATTTAAAAAAAATATAGGGGGAGGGATTTAAAGAGTGGCTGAGGAGGTACCCTGGAGTCTGCAGCTCAGGGCTGAGGCCCTAAAGGATTTTGTGTTCTCCATTCCCCACCAAGTCATTGTTCATGGGCTCTTTGAATTTATGATGCAATTCCTATTGGGAAACATTTTTATTTTGCGAAGACTTTCAATGTCTTAAGTCAGCATTTTGTGTCAGCGAGAGATTAAGAAACTTACATGATTAGGTATTTGTGAGAAGTGCCAGCTAAATAAATCAGATGTTCTGCACAGCAAGGCTGGTCAGAGGCTTGTGTCTGCTGCAGTTGTGAATCTCTCTGAGTGAGTTTGAGGTGTGCTTCCCCGTCCCACTGCTGGACTCCTGCTCCCTCCTATGGCGCTCATGTTTTGGGAACGTACATTGGACCGTTCTGGATTTCTGGAGCCTTACACTCATGGAAATGAGGAGGGTTTTATTTTTATTTTTTATTTTTGGCATAAGGTGGCCTTTCAGAAGACCCTGGATCTCTTTAGAGGGGTAGAAATGAACCGTAGCCAACGCTGACTGATATTCACTGTCAAAACTACCAGAAGAAAGAATTGGACTTCCCTTGTTAACCTCTGCTTGCTGACTTACATGTACTGTAGTTCATTTAAAAAGACAAATCCCTGTGTAGTATAGTCCGCTGTCCACATCCAGGCCAGCTTGGGCTTTGGAACATTCAAGTCAGATGTCATTCCTCTGCTTTAAACGTCCAGTGCTTTCTCATTGAATGTAAACAACAAACACTAAATCCTTAACTTGGCCCGTGAAGCCCAGGGCTCCCTGGCCCTCTAGCCACCCTGGCGTTATTTCTATTATTCAGATGAAGCTATTTTTTGTGTTGAAGCTTTTGTACTCGCTCCTTGATCTGAAGAGCAGTCTTTCCCTGGACCTCAGCTTGCACATGGCCCACTCAGGGCTGTGCTTGCACACCACCCAGACCACCCTGCTCACTCACGGCACTGCTTCTGTCCTTCTCCCCCATGCTGGTTCTGTCTCACTTCTTTCATGCCAGTGCATGCTTATTTATTACTTTCTGACTCCCATTCCCTCTGATTTCCTAAGACTGAAGCATCTGAGCCCAGAAGAGAAGATCCTGTTCCCTGCTATCTCCCTGCTCTGCCCTCAGTATCTCAGGTGGGGCCTGGCCCACGGGAAGCAGCCGCACACTCAGCACTGGCCTTAAATGACCACCCAACAGCCATGTTCTTTCATTCCTCCATTCAATTAAGGCTCAGTTACTTATCTGTAAAACAGAGGGAATAATATTGCCTACCTTGTAGGATCACTGGGGAGGCTAACCCAAATTGATCTGGGGCCAGGGGAGTAGCTCAGTGGTAGAAAGCATGAGGCCCTAGGTTTGATTCTCAGCACCACAAAAATATAAAAATAAAAATTAATGCCCTTAACACGTTGTTAAACACTAGGTAGCATTTATTAAGCACTTAATATAAAAAATTTTTGTGATGGTGATCTTTTATTGCTTCATCCATCAATTTTGGTCAATCAATATGGCTAGATTCTGGCAATGCAAAAAAATTGTGTAAGGCTTGGTCTCTGCTTCTGAGATTCCTTTCAGACCTAAGGTAGCCCAGGGTCTCCACTGAAGTCTGAATGGAAAGTTGCAGATGGTGTCCGTCAGGTCTCTGCCTCTGTCCTTCAGTACTTTGAATGACCTGGGAGGTGGTGGAGAAACTGGTCTTTGCAGAGGGAGGAAGAGCTCCTGGTGAGCCAACCGTGGCTCTTTCCCAGGCCCAGGGCACAGTAAGCTGAGAGTCAGTCTGGAGCAATGCAGTGAGGTGTGTCCTGAATTGAGGATGTGAAGATGGAGGGGAGTCCTGCTGGACCAGTTAGAGGCCACCCCTTGCCATCAAAACCCACTTTCAGAAATGATCAGCAAACAAAACTGTGACCAAAACATTTAAAAAAAATATGTTGATACTTCTGGTAATATCTGTTTAAATAGGGGACAATCTTTAAAGCAAACTGTGCATGGAGTTGTTTGGGCCAGTTCTCTGTGCTGTCAGCCTTTGGTGGATACAGAATGAAGGAGCGGACTGGTCTCCAGCCAGCCCTGATGTCCTAACCAGTTGGCTGCTAGATTTAAGATCAGTCTGGGGGCTGCAGGTGTGAGTGGTAGAGCACCTGCCTGGCATGCACAAGGGCCTGGGCTCTATCCCCAGCACCAAATTTTAAAAAGCAATAAAAGAACTCTAATTTAGACCCAGGAGTACCTACCAGCTGAAGATGACTGTCGTTGGGGAATACCTACGGTCACGACACAGACTTGGATGCCACCCTAGCTATGTGCCTCTTGTCTGTTGGTCTTCCCGTGGCTATATTTCCTCCAAAGTGTACACTGTAATTGCGCTGGAAGCCCATGAGTCGGCGATGGAATGGCTGTCCTATATTTCTCTTGCCTTATCTTGGACATGCCTAGCCACTTCATGCAATCAAGTCGATGAAAGCCAAGGTTGGCAGCGACATCTAAACACTTGGGAAAAATTGGCACTGTTCAAAGAGAGAGTATGAAATTACTTCAGCCAGAGCTATAACATCCCGTCTTGGGCCAGAGTCTCTTTCTGGCACAGTGCTTCTCAATCCTGACTTTGAAGTCTTTCTCTCTCTCTCTCTCTCTCTCCCTCTCTCCCTCCCTCTCTCTCTCTCTCTCTCTCGTTCATTATAGTTACAGCAGGACTTTATAAATACCAGGACGCTCTTCCCTGAAGGTTTGTCCTTCATTTAGAATGGAGTGCGTCTTGATTTCCTCAGACAGATTGAGGAAACGATTCAACAGCTTTATGAAGTGCGCCGTCTTCAGTGTTACACAGGCATTTTGTCAGCTGAACAGAGTCCCCCAACTGTGCTGTGACAGCAGTGGCTCATTTCCTCCCTCAAGCATCTTAAGACAGAGCTGGGTTTTAAAGTTGCTGAAAGGCTGTATTCAGCTTTGTGAATTCTGTAACAACACTGAGGACTTAAAGACAATGCCCTTTATTTGTTGGGCATGTTGCAGATTATAACATGTTCACATGTTTTTTGCATGGTAAGCTCAAGAGGGCTAGGATTGTGGTTTTCTTGTTTTGTAGGATACTGCATCCCCTCTTAGATGCCTGGCAGATGGGGGGTGTGCACATACTATATTAGTGTGTGTATATATGGGGTGGGTGGGTGTCTCATTGAATAGCTGCAAATGCTCTGCAGAATAGAAACTACTCTTGAATTTACACGGTAAGGGTGGAATGAAGAAATAGATTTCTCACAAAAACAACAGAAATTCATAAAAATTAAGTGACATTTATTTATTTGGTGGGTCAGTTATCAGAAAGGTGCTGGACTAGAACCTGGACATCAGATACTCAATTTTCATCTAGTATACTTTTAGCAACACAAGTGCTTTTCTCAAGTATTGGTATTTGTAAATGCTCCTAATCTGGATCTTTCCACCCATTTTCTCCATTTCTGCAAGAGTGATCTTTTAGAAGATAACTCTGACTGTGTATATCTGACCATGCTTAGAACAATGCTTAGAGCAGGGTGTGTGCCATTTATTCTGAGGGGCAGGCAAAGGGCCCCGGGTCTCCTAGGTTTTCTCAGACTCCACCAGCAGAGAGGACCATGTCCTTTTCTCTCCAAGGCTCACCTAGGAGTTTGAATCCTGTGCAAGATTCAGCTTCTCTTGGGTCCAAGGGTGCCCTTACCAGGGTCCTAGAAGTGCCTCCTCTTGAACAACTCTCCACTTTTAGGAAACCATCAGTTTCAGCTCTTCGGGGTCGAGGTGCTGAATGTTCTACACATTTCTTCAGAGGAGATATGTGCTCTTCTGCGTTCCCTGCGGGCATTTTCAACAGCATTTTTGGATTCTTTTTTCAGTTGTACAGTGCTCTTGGGTTTCTGTGGCCTGACATAATAAATGATTATGCCGTCTTAACCCACAATAAACTTTTGTGATTTGTTGGACTTAATTTTAACTACTTTGAGTTTCTTAGGAGTGAGTTACTTTAGAGATGTTATGGTAAATGACATTTTCTTAGAAAGAATAGTTTGGTAAATTCAGGCATGGTTATTCCAAAAGGTAAATATGATGCTTACTTAAAAAAAATTATATATATTTATTAATTCTCAGGGCATTAAATGGCTAAGATTTATCATTTTTGTCTAATGTCTAAGGATTTCATAAAATTAAGCTATCATTTGTTAAAATGACCCTTCATGCTGCTTCCAGATGAAGGAAATGTCATCCAAGCATCTTATGCAGAAACCTTGCTGTATTCAAGGCCAACGTCTAGGAGACATCCTTGCTCACTGTTGTTACTAATAAGTTGCACCTCATTTTTTTTTTTATTAGAAGCCTCTTATTGTAAATAGTTACTTTGAATTTTTTCAGAACTTTGGTTTGTTTCCTATATAATATGGCAGGTCTAAACTAGAGATGGAAGCTGTGGGTGTGAATAGTTGTCTTTGAGTCTGTATTTAGAGGAAGCTTTTTGCTTTTTAGATAACATTTGTCGATAGAATTCTTAGTGATGGCATTCATTATCATTTGCACCTGCTGAGGAGAAGGCTACAGAAAGATTCCCTGGCTAATTGTTTATAGTGAGACCGTTAGAAGTTAGACCTTAATAATGTCTGTCTACTGAGGGTTTGCAAATGCCTGTGTGAGATGGGAAGAAGACCTTTGGTTTGGTGCATGAACTTGTGATGGTGCTTATATGTTCAGTGGACATCATAGCTAGGCTTCCTGGGAACAGAACAAGGAGGACTTACCTGCAGATTAAAGGGAGATTGAAGTCACTGGCATTTTGGTCATGAGAACAGGTGCAAAGATGCCCACTCATTGCTGGATTTGAGTCTGGGCTAGAGATCATGTCCGCTGCTGGCCTACCTGTGCAATCAAGGAAGACTCTAACCTATAAAACCTTTTAGAATTCCAATGAAAGTCTGGCAAAGAGGTAATTGGGAATGTCGGGGAATGCAAGCAGCTAATGAACAGAGTGAGTTCTTCAGATATGTGAAAGTGAAAAAACACTCCATCAACTTTATTGATTAATGGAAAATAGAGTTGATATGAGTTTTGTATTTTTAATATAATTTTATATTTCTTCACAAGGTGATTTGTTCAAAATGAATGGGATTTAATTGGCATATATTTGAACTTTTTAAAATGTACATTTAGGAAGAGGAAACACATATTCTGTCTGACCACAGGTTACAAAGCTACAGACTCTATAGGATCAGCCACATGGCCAGGCATAGTCAGGCATTTGACTCTCACATCCTCAGAATCCTGTTTCTAAGATTATGAAAATGTGTCTATAGATTTAGATAACTAGAATTTCCATATATTGATGAAACTTTGGTGCTTTCTTTTTTAAAAATTTTATTCTCAAGGCCTTAAGTCTTTGGATCAGCGTCTTTAAGGCAGTGGTGGGTGGAATCAGTTGTTTTTTTGCTGACTCGGACACGCCCTGGCCCATTGCTTTGGCAAGGTGAGGTGCTGTGTGCACAGCAGGTGCCCACTGAGACCTGGGGTCAGGAAGGGGGGATGCATTCATCCTGTTGAAATGTGGACATGCCCAGCTTCCCTTGGGAGGAGAGGAATGCACTGCAGATGATTTAGCCAAGATGTAAGTCAACAAAACATATCTTTTCAAGGAGAACCTACTTTGTGGCAAATATTTTTCAATGAAGAGACTTCTCTTCAGCTTGCACATGGCTCGTGGTGATCTGACCTTGCAGGTGCTTTGTGACATATGTGAAGTGTAACAGAGGGCAGTGGCCTATTGATCTTCTCTGGTAGGCCATCTCTGTCGTCATTGTAACCATGGATGGTTCTGGAGTGCTGATTGGCACTTGGACTTTGAGGCAACCACATTGTTGAGGGTATTTGGGGCTCTGTGTAGTGTTGATTGGTGCCGTTGGGTTCAATTTGATTATCCTGAGGGTAACCGTTAAAATGATGATACAGAGGTAAACTGACCTCTCAAGCTTGTCTTTCGAAACAATATCCACTACAAGATCATGAAGCATCAAGCGGTCACTAATTCCAAGTGGCGGTTGATTTTTCATTGCTTTCATATTTACACAATTGTTTATTTGCTGTAAGAAACTCTGAGTCCAGTAGCCTAGTACATTTAAGCCATAGAGAGGAAAGTTGTTTTGAAGAGTTGCCTCTCACATCCTTTCCCTTCTGCACTATGGCTGGCCTTGACAGGAGGTAACATTTAAATGTATTTGTAATAGAGCATTCGGCTACATGCAAGTGAGCCAAGTTTGCCTTTACGCTGAAGAACCCAGTTTTGTGGCTTGTCCCTGCTCTCAACCCCGCTGGCTGCTGGGTAATATTTCACTGTGCTAATGTAACCCATAGGGGTCAAAGCAGCTGTTAGCAGAGCAAGTCATATAAGTCATGGTTGTTTTGAAGAATAATTAGGCAAAGACAAAAGTTGATGCTTTCTAAATGGAATCACAAAAACCTGGTTTTATTTTTAATCAAATACAAATATTGTTCTGTTGTTTTTTTTCCCTTCACACAAAGAACTATTCTTTCCCCTCTTTTTAGCATTATTATAATTCAGTGAAATTGTAGATTGTTCCAACTTCATCCTGCCGACCAATTTATCACCTTTTAGAGATTCTACCAACAAACTGCAACTATGTAACTGCAGGGCACAGGTGTCTCCCAGGGTGGCTTTTCTATATTCCATATATTCTCAAGATAGACAATTGGAAATTCTTGCCTTGAGTCTAACTGCCTGTGATCACATCCAAGATATTACTTGAACTGTATGTTCTTTGTACAGGCTCGTGGCTATTCTTGGTATGATTAACCTGATCTGATGGATCAATGATTTTTATTTGACCAACTCATTCATTGCAAAACTCATAATTAAACAATGTATGTTTTTTTAGTTATTCATCCTTAAGAAATTATTTTACAATAAAATCAGGGCTTGTGCGAAATTTCTCATACTTTTCATTTCTTCCCCCTCCTTTTACTTTCTTTTAACATTATTTTGTTCTCAAACATTTGGCACTGGGTGGCATTTAAATGCGCCCCACAGGTCAGGTGCAATAGATTGTGCCTTCCTGTGTTGTCTAATGGCCTGATGCCTTTTGGAAGAGCCTGTTCTCCTCGGGGCTACTGGGAAGGGAAGGGTGCTAGCACATCTCAGAGTCCTGTCTCCTGGCATCTCAGTCAGTCCTCCAGCAGGATAAGAAAAGAAGCAGGTGTGCAGGAAGGTCTGGCCTGGGACAGCACAGGCATCTCTGTCCCTCCTGGTAAAGCACTGGAGAGTGAGATGCACCCTGGGATGACCCCATGGGCTGGATCTTCACTCTAGCTGGGCTTCAGCTACACCTATTTACATGACAACAGCACCCCAAGAAGTCATTTACACAAGTACAAGGAGAGGCAGTGACCCTAACCAAGGTAAAAATAATGTCCCTGCTATGGACTGTGTCAAGAAGTTTGCAAGGACTGAAGCAAATATAAAAATTGTCACATGCATGCTGACAACATAAAGTTTCAGCCATCTAACTAATAAACAAACAGGAAGCACAGTGTTCTCAGTCAGAGTTTGAAGCCATGATGCTGATCTTTCAATGCAGCCACTGTATCCTTTGGCTCCGAAGCAGCTGCCCTGGAACATGAACATCCTAGAGGAATTCCATCCAGGGAGGCAGAGGCACCTGCTGCACAGCCCTGTCAGACCCCTTAACGCTCCTGGTAAAGATGACACCTCAGAACCCCCTCTGCTCAACAGCTCGTCAAACCCAGCCTTTAATTTTTAAAATTTTTATTTTTGGTACTGGGGATTAAACCCAGGGGCACTTATCCACTGAGCCAAGTTCCCGGCCCTTTTTATTTTGTATTGTGAGACAGGTTCTTGCTAAGTTGCTAGGGCATGGTTAAGTTGCTGAGGCTGGCCTCGAACTTGGGATCCTCATGCCTCACCCTCCTAAGTCACTGGAATTGCAGGTGTGCACCACCACACCTGGCTTCCCCAACTTTTTAAAAATGCTACTTGTATCTTTCAAGTCAATACCACATTTTTATCCCATATGCAAACATTCAAAAGCAAACTTTCTGTCCATCTCAATTTGGAAACTTTAAGATTTACTGATGTAGTAATAAGTAAAATTTAAGGAAAACTTTTTTTTTTGGGGGGGGCACACTAGAAATTGCACCCAAGGGTGCTTTATCACCGAGCTACATCCCCATTTTTTTTTTCTATTTTGAAACAGGGACTTGCTAAGTTGCTGAGGCTGGCCTTGAACTTGGGACACTTCTGCCTCAGCCTCCCAAGTCATTGGGTTTACAGGGGTGGGCCACCATGCCTAGCTGGGGAAAATGTTCTCAACAAAATCATTCTTGCATGTTGCATTTATATAAGTCAGCACATGGTCAGTATCCTCTTATTCACACGGAAAGCTGTACTTCATGCCGCTAGTTGCATCTTAATTTCAGGAATGCTGTGACTATTCTGTTGATGGTTTGGGGCTGTGAAGTTGGGAGTTCCCAAAGAATTGAGTGAGTGTTTATCAGCCAATCAGACAAACCCTTAGTGGTGATTATGGTTCAGATTGTGAAGCCTGTATCCTGGAACAACTTTTTATAGTGCCCTTAGGTGGCAGTGTCATTTTTTTTTTTTCTGAAGTGCTCCATGAAATCATGGCTCATGACACTTCAGCCATGTCCATTCTTTCCTTCAGCTTAGGTTGTCAGTGTCTATCCCAGGGTGAATTTTGAAATTTTTCCAATTTGAAGATCTCCTTGGCCTTTAACTAGAGTTCCTTTAACTTCTGGAATCATATTTTGCTCTACAGCAAAAATGGCTTTCAATTCAGTGTCACTGGGTAGCAAAGGGAATTTGCAAATTTTATTTATGTGCACCCAAGGGACAAGCAAACAAGCCTTGTACTCAGGGGTCTTAAGTACATCTCCTGTTAGTGTCTCAGAGGCTCAGGAGACTCTCAGGGGGCCACTATTCTTAAGAAACTTCCAAAATCAAATACCACGTGGGACCTGCCAGGCTAGGCACTGACAACATTGGGCATATTTTCACTTTTAAAATTATTTTAAAAAATCTTTATGGTGAATGTTGGAAAACTGCAGTTAACATGGAGACTCATTTTATAAAGTACTTTCTCAAGCCTACTGTTGTGTCTATTATTCAGCTTTAAGTTGTAGAAATAGCTTTCCTTTCAGTTATTGATATTTCCTCCTGAAATTAGACCTGAGATTTTCATCCTAAACTAACACAGAAGTGAAATATCTGTTGATCCTTGAAGTCTCTTCTCAAAATGCACATAGGTATTTGTATTTATCAAACTGAAGCATACAGCTTCTTTTTAATGGCTGTGATGGTTATTCATATACTTTACTGGAACACAAACTTAATTTAATTAAATACAGCACTTGAAATATTTGGAATGCTTATGTTTTAGTGCAAGAATTTTGTCTAATATCATGGTTTCCAGAAAAAAATAAAAGATTCCAAGATAAATTTGAATTTCAGAAAAACAACATACACATATGTAATTTTTAGCATACTATACTCTTGCAGTATTTTGAACACTTAGGGCTACATGTGATATTCTCTGTATTCATAGATTTTTGCACAAAACATGCAATTCAATACCTATGTAAAATTTGCACTCTTCTCTGTTTGCATTATCTCATAATACTACTTCTATCTTGCTAAGTGGGCTTTGGAGTTCTAATTTCAATGGCTGTGTACCATTACCATGAGCTCATTCCCATGCTTATCGATATTTCCCTGTTTTAGATATATTGGATATTTCAAGTATTTTCATTTAATTGATTTAAAGCTCTACTTTCTTGAATTCAAAAAGATTTTGAAGGGACAGAGATAAATCTAAACAAGGATTTTTGTTCTTTTGAAAAATTTTAAAAGTAACTTTTTGTGGGCTATTTTAGTGTTAATAATCACTTATAAAACTTAATTCATAAGTGTATAGCGCATGAGCATATTGACTTGATTATCTCACACACTTAGAATATGAGCATTTATTTCTGAATTCCATGTTTTGATGAATACTTATTGAAATGTCATTGTCCAGTCAGATGTCCCAAAACTTCAAAGCTCTTAAATACTCCAGAGGAAACAGCTGACTAACCTGTAAAGCATCATCTCTAGAGAGTGGCAGATGAATAAAAGGAGGGGAGGGACCTGTCTTAGTGGTTCTGGGTTTCTGAGTGTGCCCTCACTGTTGGTGATTCCAACACTTTGGCTCAGTCACTCTAACTGCGCCAGGTGGTGTGTGACCTGAGCAGTACTTTCGTCCTTGAACTGACAGAACCAGCCTGTGAGTTTCTTTGAGCTTCTCTGATGGCTTTGAAGCCCCTCAAGCTTTTTTTTTTTTTTTTTTTACTCTTGGTGATAATTTGTGATATGTGAAAACCTGTTGCTGACACTCGCTGTCTTTTTCAGATACATGGGGAAGAAAAAAAAAACCAAACACAAACCCCATTTTCTCTTGATTGCCACTGTATCCATTGTATCTACAGAATTTCATTGCTTCGTTTACAAGCAGAGAGCTAGCGGAGGCCTAGGAGATGGTGAGTCTCCACTCTGAGCCAGGAGTCTCACCACCTCTGGCATTGGCTGGGAATGTGCCTTCTAGCCCACCCAGCCCTGCTGGCTTCGAGGGTGGGAACCAGCCCAGCACCTGCCTTGCCAGGGCTCCAGGTGACTTGAGCATCTCAACATAGGTCTGGCCAAGTTTCCTCTCTCAGCTGGGAACTTTAGGGGGAGGAAAATGGGTTGGACTCTTTGTTCTGTTAGCTTTGCACTGATGTTGCCACTTACATAAAAATCCAATCCCACTGACAGGAAATGAGGGTTGGGGTATTCAAAAACTCCTCCTCAACTTTAAGACCAATCAAGAAGGACTGTGGGAGAAACAACCTTGGGCTGTGTGGTCTTCATTCAGGGATCATGGTCTGAAATATCTTGAGCATAAAAAAGCAATGGAAGGAGGTCTTTTTAGATATCTGGTTTTTATAACAGTACATGGAACTTATTTCTCCTTAAATATACTTTATCTTTTAGAAGCAGTTTTAGGATTCACAGCAAAATGAAGGCATAGGCACAGAACTCTCATGTGACCCGGTTCTTACACATAGCTCCCCTGGGACTATAAGGTGTACACAGGTGTACACAGGTGCACACAGGTGAACAGAGGTGTACATTTGTTTAGAACTAGTGAGCCGACATTGATACACCGTTATCACACAAAGCTCGTTGTTTACATTATGTCGAATTTTAAAAAATCATAAGTATAGTATTGATCATCAGAATGGATCTTCCTCTGTTGTTACAGTATGACATAGTTTTCTACTCAACCCTCTGTGTTTTCTCCAAGTGAAAATATTTAGTAAAGTTTTTATAAAATTGCTCACAAAGTAAATCTCCACATAAAGGCATAGAAAAGTTTAATAAACTCCTCACCTTTATAAGTGTTCAATTTAAAGCATCTTTACACTAGTTAGAACATTTTTAGTTCTGAAGTATGTAGTGGATATCAGTTTGATGAGGAAGGAGTCTAGGAGTCAGAGATATCAGGAACCCAGCCAGGGATTCATTTATCCAATGCTATAAGCAAACACTTTGAGTCGTCTAAGCTCTTGTTTAGACTCAGTAAAGTTGACTTAGTCAATTTGAAATGGCATTCTCAGTTATTTTTGTTTCATGTATTTAGGAGGATTAAATTTTCTGAAATGTTTCAATCATATGTTCTTTTTCCTGTGCTTTTATAAAAATTAATTTTAATAGTGCATTCTGGAATAAATCCATTTTACTCCGATTTATTTTGGCTCTTTTAATATTTTTTTAAAAATTTTTTGAATACCTTTATTTTATTTATTTTTGTATGTGGTGCTGAGATGGAATCCAGTGCCTCACATGTGCTAGGCAAGCGCTCTACCACTGAGCCACAAACCCAGCCCCGGATCTTTTAATACTGATATGCCATTAATTATTTCCTTTCTTAGGGAATTTGTTAAGAATAACTAACTGCTGTAACTGAATTCGACACAGACAGCCACAGTTTGCTAGCATTCCACATGGCTTCAGCTTACTAAGCGTTTTTTTTTTTTTTTTTTTTTTTCTTACCAAATGTTGTTTTGGTCTGTCTGTAGCAAGGTCCCTAAGTTTCAGCACTGCTTGGACCTACCTGGATGGTGCAGACTGAGTTACAGCATGGAAGCATCTGGATTATGCACAGTTTTCCGACAAAAGAAAATTCCCATTCTCCTGAGCAATTGAAACATGCA
The DNA here is from genome assembly GCF_047511675.1 of Marmota flaviventris. NCBI lineage: Eukaryota > Metazoa > Chordata > Mammalia > Rodentia > Sciuridae > Marmota > Marmota flaviventris. The sequence goes on from NC_092513.1 coordinate 66,743,689, forward strand.
TGTCTGAGCATCCCATTTGTGAATTATTGGTCCAGAATTCGTTAGTCATGTACATGGCATTTGTGTTTATGATGCTTGTGTATGTTATGATATAATAATCTGTGAGATGGGTGGAGAGTTATGGGATGCAGACATACTGTCTCAGGGAGACTTTGTAGAAGTCATTGTGTGTTCCTGGACCCATTTACGAGGTGGAAAAGCAGAGAGGCCTGGAGGGGAGAGCACAGGTTTTGGAGTCAGGCAGATCTCAGGCTCCAGTTGACTATTTGCATGATCCACAGCAGGGTTCCCACCACTCTGAGTCTCTTCTCTGTCTTCATTTTTTTAATATTTATTTTTTAGTTATAGGTGGACACAATATATCTGTTTTATTTTTATCTGGTGCTGAGGATCGAACCCAGTGCCCCATGCATGCTAGGCGAGCTCTACCTCTGAGCCACAACCGCAGCCCCTATCTTCAGTTTTTTGATATGGAAATAAGAATAATAAGCATATCATAGGTTCTCATTAGGATTAGATGATATCTAAATAGTGTGCCTACCCATATGGTGATAAATGACAAAAAGGATAAGAAATGCAGCAAATATATGTCAAATTACATCCAAACAGAAGGAGAGGTGACCCAGAGGAGCCATGTCAAGGTTTGCAGGTGCCCATGGAGTCACACACCAGTGCTGTGACCACTGGACCCAGGTGCTCATTACTCCATACTGACGGCTGTTATGGCTAATAGAGGTGTGTGTTTGTTTTGCAGTACAGGAAATCAACCTGGGCCTCGCACATGCTAGGCCAGTGCTGTCCCACTGAGCTATGTCCTCAGCCCTGTTGCGGCTCACATAAAGAAAAAAGACATAGCTTTGATCTTTAGGTGGCTGATCATTTCATCTAAAATGAGATAGACTTTAAGTACTTTGTTCTTGATTGAGTGTTATGAATAATGGTGCTCTTGTTTTTTAAGAATCTCCTGAAGGTGTGAGTTAGGTTTCTGCTGAATGTGTGGGTCATCTATTGTAAGTGAGCCAAACTTTTGCATAGTACATAGTATTTGGGTTGTTTTTTTTTTTTTTCCTCTACCTTTGTTTTCCCTTTGCTTACTCTTCCTCAAGAACTTCTGATGAATGGTAATGATTCTGATCTTTGTTCATCTGTGATGAGTAAACTTGTGGCCACCTGCAGTGTTTTCTGTTTGGTGTCCAGCCATTCTTGTTTATGATGTTGAAAATGTGCTCCCATCTAGGCTTCCTGAGTCCTTTCAGGAAGAAGGCAAAGTGCATATAAACAGACCAACCACACAAGGTGGTGGGTGAGAGCAGAGGAATCTTTAAGTGGATGACTTCTATCCTAAGAAAGCAACGCATGGGATCAGCAGTACTGAGTGGGGTTCAGGGCTTGGGGGAACCAGACAAGTGGGCACTGGGAGGGGCAGCTTGTGCTTGCTTTCCTACCTGCCTGGGACTAACTGGTGAGAAGGAAGGCAGGAATGAGAGACCCTTCATCCTAGAAATGAACCCATGAATTGCTTCCTGAAAGGAACCACAGGATGTTTTCCTGCATAGATCATTTGAGGCTCATGCCATTCCTTTTGAGTATTACCAATTCCACAGCTATATCTGGCCAATCATATAGTGGTTCCTTCCCGACCCAAGGACAGCTGTATCTAGGCCAGCCGTATGTGCAATGCCTCCTGAGTGGCCTGGTACAGAGTGCCGGCCCCTGGAGACATCCACGCAGGTGGTGACAAGCTGCCTGAAGGGGTCATCTCTTTGGGGGTTTCCAAATGGGAGGTGTGCAAAGAGAGGAATTCACCCAGGAATAGGGCATTTTGAATGCTGTCAGGCTGCTGTCTGGATTTCTCATGAGAACTGTTAGGCTTGGCATCCAGTGTTTGGGGATAAGAAGGTGATTCCCACATGATCTCATTTTTTCTGGTAGTTTGAAAAAACCCTGTATTACTGCATGTAGTTGTGTGAGCCTCTCTCTTGTGGTTATATAAAGAGCCCCATTGTAACATAGCTAGTGTCCTAACAGAGAAGCTTGACAGTCATCTGGGAGGGAGTTTCCTGAGGACCTTGTGTGCTGGGCTAAAAACTTTGAAGGGAGCATTTATTTGATATAGCATCTCCCTTGGTCAACATTTTTAAGGTTCTATTCTAAGCTATGTAATGAAACTAGGCTGGTCACATAGTTTTTGAAGATTATCAATCTGGAAAGTCTTTGATCACCCGGTGCATCCATTACATTAATGTTGGAGGCTCCACGTACATTACCCAGGGTGTCCTGGCCTTGGCTTTGCTGTAGCTTCTGAAATCCCATGAATATTTCATCATAGTCAGGGTATGGTCTGATAAATATTGAAAAGGACAATGCTAATAGTTCTGTCTGAAAGGGTTGTGTTGTCAGGGACACACGGAGAACATCCGGGCATAGGCGTGGGCACCTCTGCACCTGGCTTTCCTCCTTATCCTGCCTTGGAAGTAGGTTGGGGTGTGGCCAGGAGGGCCTCCCTTCTCAGGAGAATGTGCTGAGAGGATGACCTATTTGATGAAGGTTGAGTGGCTCCTGATGTCAAATAAAACATTAGATCCATTAATCCATTTCATTAGTGGGTATCGTGACCCACTTGGTCCAGCTGTGCAGCTATAAATTCATGAAACAAAGGCTGGGAACATGGAGGGCTTGCACCTGGCCTCCTCTTAGGCAGGCTGTGTTTGGAGTCCCACCTGGGCCACGTGGGGAAGTGGGGAGGGGATTCTTTGCCATCACCTGTTTCCTGAAGACACAGATTCATCTGGGGGACGAGGGAGGGGAAGGAGAGGGTCTCCATCATTGCCACTTCGAGAGCTCAGGGCTCAGGTGAAGACCAGCATTGTCCCTCCTGGCAAAGGTCTACTTCTGGCATTGTGTGAATCAGCCGGTTCATGTCAGCAGTTCATATACTGTGGCCCGAGCCTGCAGGGTGTGCACCTAGAGGTCCAGCCGCTCCTTCTCTGCAGGGCGCTGTCTTCTGCTGTGTGCTGTCAGCTGAAGGCAGACATCACCCACCTCTCCTCTGGACTCCAGGGCGTGGGGCCTTTCACAAAAGAAAGTAAAACACTCTGCGTATCATTTTTCAAAATTTATTTTAGGTTCTTTTCTGTACCTAATTTGGCAAAGGCTGATTCCAAGACTTGTGACTCTCTTGTGCGGCTGTCACTAACATGCTGTGTCATGTGGCTCTGAGAGCTGCAGCAGGGTCAAGCACCATGACCCTGGTGACCTCCAGGGGTCATGGGCCCTTGTGAAGTTTGGAGATTGGAATCTCAGTGGTGCCCTATGATTAAAGGAGGTCACTGGAGCATGTCTTGCTGGTGACACCTACTTCAGCGTGGCCGGCCTCTGTGCGTTCTGAGGGTTGCTCTCAGGAAGTCGTGCCTGGGCCTTTCCTTGATGGACAGATCAGCTTCTCTCTAATCCACTACTGTGGTAATTTCTGACAGCTGTTTTAATCGATTTTAAACCATCTTCCTGATACCCAAAACCCAAATGAACAAAACAACCTCAATTACTCAGAGTTCAAAAAGCAACCTTGACCCTTTCTGATCCAATATCCAGATGTCTGATCCTGAAGATACTAAATATCTAGACTATCATATTCTGATTGTATACTTCAATGTGAGCATATACACAAATGGGCGTTGTCCCAGAGATTCACCCAAGGGGACCTGCTGTTTGCCCCAGTCATGGAGTTCCCTGCCACAACCCGCTTAGGACACAAACCTTCAGGCTCAGCTTTCCTTACACAAGAACCACAGAGGAGGACCGCCCCAGATACCAATTTCAATGAGTTTTTGTATTTAATCTTCTGAGAGACACATTTTTCGTCTACTTTATCATCTATCCTAGTTGTTTTGTTATAAAAATAATACTTGAAGCTGCTTCTCATGAGCTGGTGATAACACAGGCGAGGCCTCAGGGATGTGACTTTGGGTACTGGGGGTAGACTGCGTGTCCCCTGGGATCCACTGCTGCACTTCTGGAAGCCTCGTGAGGGTCCAGCACATGTGATCCCATGTCATCGTGAGCAGGAGGGAGGCAGCGGGGCTGGCAGGACAAGAAGCAGGTTACACCCAGAGGTTCAGGTGCCTCTGGGGTTGCAGACAGCGCAGGTGGCTGTGGTCTAGAGAGGCCTTAGTGTCACACATGTGGGGCCACTGGTCCCTGGAGGATGCATCCTTCTCCAGAAGTGTCTGCCAGTTATTGCCATGAGGTGTGAAAGCCTGATTTTACCAGATGTTATATTTTTTTTGAAAGAATTTTTTTTTTTCAAGAGAAACAGAAATCTACGACTTTTATAAGAAATCTTCTCATGACAGTGCAGGGCTTGGTCAGGAGATAAAAGCTACCTTATGGGTTCCAAGCACAGAGTTTTCTAGCACAGGGTCTGTGGGTCCGCACCACTGCAGAAGAGCAGGAAGACTCTTGGATGGTAGCGGTCCCTGGTGGAGGTGCCTGGTGCAGGTGCTGCTCACAGATCCTCTCAGAAGCTCATTTCTGGGCAGCTCTGCAGTCTCAGGGCTCATGAGCCTGAAGCGGCCATCGCTGAAGCAGGCACTGCCCAGGGGACGGGGCCTCAGAGACCTCCATGTTTGTCTTCTGACCTGTATGTCCAGGTGTTGTTTGCAGCTGCTCTGGCTGCCGCTAGGCCTCCCTCCCTCCTGAGTCAGCCCAGGGCCTCCTGTGTCACTCTGACTCAGACACCTGGGCTGAAGCCTGACCTGGGGCACAGCGAAGGCCTTGGAAGCCAGGGGCAGCAGCACCAGAGGACCACAGATAGCCGGCCTCTCCTGGGCTTTTGTGTCTTGGCAACTAATTCAAATTTAAAACAAGGTTCTGGCCAAGACTGAGTGCTCCAAAGAAAATGTGTGAGTGGGCCAGAGCTGCCTGTGGTCACCCAGAGGGGAGCCACTGCAGGAGTCCAGGGCAGGCATCCAGGGCCAGGCTGGGTCAGAAGGGACAGCAGGGTGCTGTGTCAGACCTGCAGGGCTGTGTGACGAGGCCAAGGGACAGATCACTTGAGCCTATCTCCACCCCACCCCAACTCCCTGCATCTCTGGCAAACAGTGGAGCAGTTTCATCCCACCATTGCCGTGAACCCTGTTTTATTTGAAGAAAGACCCAGACACCTACGCAGGGTGAATGAGAGGACTACTAAAATTTAAGTCCCCAGCACCCTCATAAAAGCCCCAGGAGCTAGAATGTCATGGGGGTTGGGTCTTAGCAAAGCAATGAGGGCTCTTTATTTTGTTGTTTTTTTGTCTTTTTTAGTGGTTTATCTCAGATTTTATTTATTTTTTTATATATGACAGTGGCATGTATTAAAATTCTTATTACACATATAGAGCACAAATTTTCATATCTCTGGTTGTATACAAACTATATTCACACTAATTCATATCTTTATACATGTATTTTGGATAATGATGACCATCACATCCATCATCATTTCTAATCTCATTTCCCCTCCCACCCCTCTGCCTTATCTAGAGTTTGTCTATTCCTCCCATGCTCCTCCTCCCTACCCCACTATGAATCAGCCTCCTTATATCAGATAAAACATTCGGCATTTGGTTTTTTGGGATTGGCTAACTTCACTTAGCATTACAGAGTGGGCATGGGAATAAAGTCAGGTAACGCATCATCAGCCCTCTGTACCTGAGGGTTCTGCAGCCATGGGGCCAACCAGCCACAGATCAAAAGTCTGGAAAAAATTGTGTCTGTACTGAATAGGTGCAGACATTTTTCTTATCATTATCCCTAAACAGCACAGTATCACTATTCCCATAGCATTTACATTGTGCTAGATATGATAGTGCTAGGCATCGTGTTTTAGGTATCATGTAGTAGGCATATGGTAGTAGGCGTTATAGTACTAGTATTATGTACTGGGTATTATAGAACTAGGTTTATGTACTAGATATTAGGGTATTATGTACTAGGTATTAAAGTACTAGGTATTATGTACTAGGGATTATACACTAGGCATTTGCATTGCACTAGGTATTATTTACTGGGAATTATGTACTATGGATTATATAAAGGTATTATGTACTGGACATTTACATTGTACTTGGTATTAAGATAGTTACATTGTACTAGGTATTATAGTACTTGATATTAAGTACTAGATAGTTACATTATACTAGATATTGTAGTACTTGTTATTAGGTAGGTACCAGGTATTATGTATTTAATATTATGTACTAAGCATTTAAATTGTAGTAGGTATTATAGTAATAGGTATTATGTATTAGGCATTTACACTGTACTAGATATTATAGTGCTAGGTATAATATACTAGCTATTAAGTACTAGGCACTAGGTAATATATTAGGTACATTGTACTAGGTATTATAGTACTAGCTCTTAGATACTAGGTATTAATGTACTAGGTGTTACATATTAGGCATTTACATCGTACTGGGTACTATAGTACTAGGTCTGATGTACTAGGTATTAAGTACGAGGCACTTGCATTGTACTAGGCATTATAGTACTAGGTACTATACTTGGCATTTACAGTAGGTGATAGGTATTATAGGTCATCTTGAGGTGATTTAAAGTGCACAGGAAAATGTTCCTGGGGTATGTGCAAATATGATGCCATTTCAGAGATGCTCCTTGAGCATCAGAGATTTTGGTGTTGGGGCCGGTTCCTGCAACTGACTGCCGATAACAGAGGAGGCCTTCTGGTGAGAATGTGCTGTGGACTTGAAGACAAAATGTGGGTTCTACTCTGATGCTTTTTGCTTACCCGCTCTTCTGCTCAGCTGTTGGACTGTGAGGCTTTCCCTTGGAAATTTTACAGGTGGATTCTGACTGTTTTTTAGAATCAAAATATGATGATGTTTACTTGAGGCACATTTATTTGTTTCATATTTTTCCTTGAAGAAATCCAGAGCACCTTGATGCTGTTCACTGGACACAGAGATTCCATGAGAACTTCCCATAGGTCATTTACGTGGCACAAGGTGGCCCTGAGTCTTGTATCCAGTCCCGTAGTCGTTTAATGTGAGTGAGAACACCTGTGCATTCTGACATTGGGCAACCCGCTGGCTGATTTCTCCTGGACCCGCACCCCTGTAGGTCAAGGTCCAAGTGCCCAGTGCACACTGACACGCCACATGCGTGCATCTGAGCTCCCACTTCTCGCAGCAGCTCTAAGGAAGTCCTCTGCTGCCCTCTGCTTTGGTGTCAGTGTTGGCCCTCACAGCTAAATGACAGCACCAGCTGCTCTCATCCTCCTGTGACCTCATCCTAGGATTCCTCTGCACCTGAGGGGACACCACGGGGATCCTAATGAAGTGCTGCTGAGCCTTCGGGCAGGGCCAGTGCTTGAGCTCTGCAGCCCCAAGCCCGTGCCTCCCTGGTACTCAGCGTTCTGAAGGGCCCTGGCGTGAGGGTGGCTGTGAGCAAAATCAACAACTGGCCCACACGACACTTCACATAAAATGTTAGAGACATTTGTGAAATGGGTGCACACTTTACTTGGAGAGAAGCAGGAACATATTCTCTTGAGTGCTAGATTGTCATATTTGTTTTATTCAAATACTTAAACATTCTCAGGTTGATCTCAGTTCACTGCCTTCCCCCAGAGTTCCCAGGGCCAGTGATCCCGTGATGCCTTCTGGTGTATTTGGCACAGACAGGAAGCCCAGGGCAAGCCTTTGGTGCAGCAAGAAGGGCCATCCTCAGGGCGTGCACACTGCTGCACACTGCTGGTCGCCCGCTGAGCCCCAGATTCTCACTGTGGCCCCACAGGCGCGGGGGGTATGCACAGCTCTTCTCACCCTGGAAAGATCTTCTCTGTGGCAGAGTTGAGATGGCTTTTCACCCCACATGCCCCCTCCCCCACACCCATCAGGTTGCACAGAGCCACCATACTGAGCTGGGAGGAAAAGCACATGGGCGGTCCTCCCCAGTGTCTCTGTTAACTGATATCCCGCACAGTGGTCCCCATCCTCAATATTTTGGGTGCCCCGGGCTGAGTTTCCTTTACTCTGTCCAGTCCCTAGGGAGCCACAGCAAGCCCCAGAGCAGTAATGCAAGTGTTTAAAAGCTGCTCACAACAAATCCACTCCTAGGCCGCTTCTCCCCAAAGATGTTTCAGGGAGAATGAACAGGTGTTCTCTCTCGGGGAAGCAGTGTTTCTCTCTGAAGCATTCCCGGGGTACCACCTTCTTTGTACTGAACACACACAGTACAGGAGGGCAGTCCCCGAGTGCTCATGAGGAGTAGGACTGTTGACAGAAATAGGTCTGTTGACACAGGAGATTTGGGCTAAAGGTAGCCTTTCTGATGTGGTTAAGCACAATGACCAAAAGAAATTTTAAAATTTTGTTCAGGAATGACTTTTGTTGCCATGTGCCCAAAAAATCAACTTAAGCATCTCAGGTAAATAGAAGGTTTTTCTGCTTTTAATGATGACCTACATCAGTCAGGTACCCCACAGAAGACACTAGGTTGTTCTGCAGTGAGTGTAGTCCCTTGGGCCGTGGATTCTTCCAGCTGACTCTTCCTAGAGGGAGGCTTCATCCCAAGGTGCTGCTGGCTGTCGGCAGCGGGTCCTGCCTACATATTGTGCCTCATTTCAGATCTCCAGAAGCTCTGGCATCCAGTGGGATGCTCCCCTGTTCCCTAGCTGCTTCCGACCTCTGTGGTCCTGGTGGGACTCAGCACTGTGTAGAAGGTGGCAGTTACATGATGAAGGGGGATCCTGTCAACACCTCCCACCTGAAGCTTTCAGAGATCACCATGAGCAGGAAAGACGAGGTAAACTGGGCTGCAGGGCAAACGTGGACGTGTGTCGCGATTAGACATCTGTGGACACGTGTGACAGCGGATACGCTGTCATCAGTTGAGACCAGTTCAGCTGCTGTGTGTGCAGGGTAGGACAGAGACTGTCACATTCCCTTCCAGTCCAGATGCTGGCTCTCAAACAGCACACGCAGCTCGATTCTGGCTTGTTGTGGTTTGACCCATGACTGGTTTGGGTTGCAAGTTTCAGAAACAAAACCAGGTCTTGATTCAAGACAGTAGGCAGTGCATTGGCACTTTCCCCACTGTGGCGAGGCCCAGGGGCCACATCTCATCCCCTTCTCCATTTCTGGTCCTCTTTTCTTTGTCCTTGTCACTCTTTGTCAAGCTGTTTCTTGCTGGATGACAGTGAGTGGCAGTTCTAGGCAGATGAATCCGGGATTCCGTGAAAAATATCTATCCTTCCTATTCACTCCTCGTGAGGGTCCTAAAGTTCTCTTCGTGGTTCTTCTGGGACCCCTGTGCCAATCACTGTGCCTGGGGAGGGAACTCATTAGCCACCCCCAGGTTCCACCTAGGAGTGTGGTCTCTGAAACATGAACCATGATGGAGAACAGTGGTCCTCAAAGGGAGGAGATGCCATTTGACTCAGCACCCAGTGGGCCACCCCAGCCGGCCATGCGTAGCAGGACTGGCTTCTTGCTTGCTCTCTGCGGCAGCCCTCTTGGTTGTAGGTGGGCTGAGGGGCAGCCTGGTACTGGGCACAGCGGCCTCACAGCAGAGGGAGAAGGGAAGGTGGCCGTCCACACAGCAGTACTGCGAGCTTCTGCTGCTCCCGTGATCAGCCAAGCAAGTTAGAAGGGCAAGTCGCCTCCAGTGTTTTGGGGGCATGCGGTTGTCCTATACCATGAGGGCTGCCTGGGGACCACAGCTGTGGTCAGGAGATGCACAACCTCCTAGAACAGCCACCAAGAAAGTGGCAGATGAAATACTCCAGTGTGTGAGAGAAGCTCTCCCGCCCTGCCCTGGGTGTTTCTGAGACCAGAGGACAGGTGTCCCGTGGGACTTTCCACCACAGCCATTTTGGGGAACAGAGACAAAGGGGGCGTGAGAGCATGAAGAGTGGGACACCAGTCTGGAGCAGCCGTGGGAAGAGAATGGCCTGCACGGGGAGAAGACTGGGGCCGTGGCAGACGTGTCCGGGCTCCCAGAACCCACGGGACTTGATGGGAGTGGCTGTTAGAAAGGGGGTCAACAAAGGAGGCCCGTCTTCCATGTGAACTGCTCCCTGCTGGAAGATCCTCCCCGAGGTCTGTGGTTGCCTCGTGTTGGAGGAGTCTGGTGGGACTTACGGTGGGAAGTGGAGCTGGAGGCTTTTCAGGCCCTTCCACGTTGAGGCGCTTTGATTGAGGGTCGCAGTGCTGGATTCATCATAGCGTCACCAGTGGTCCTTCTGCACTTCGAGGGCTGGAGGAGGGGCTGTGGCAGGGGCCACATGCTGAGAAGTCCACTTCCCGTGAGGTGCACGACTCACAGACGTGAGCTTCCCCGCCTGCACCGGGGACTTGCTCCTGGAGGTCCTGTCCTGCTCAGGGCTGCCTGCTGCAGGAGGAGCAGAGCCCAGGCAGGGGGTCTCCTCCCTGAGGGTGACGGACCCATGCTCCTGCAAGGCTTCCTCTCAGTCACATGTTTGTGTAGAGTTTCTTTTTTATTAACCAGAATTGTTGCCAGTTGCTGCTCTCAGAAAATGGCTGTTTGAGGTAAGAGAATTCCCTAAGCAGGTATTTTGGGGACTAAGAAGAACTGGCAGTTACCTTGGTGGGTCTCCACAGAAACCCCCCTGTCTTAAATGAGGCCCAGAGGTGAATGGCCCTGCCTGGTTCCGCCCCGCTAGGTGGTTCTGGAGTGGAGATGCTCCTCAGCCAATGAGGCTTGACGTGGCTTCCCGCCCCACCTCTGATAAGTGTCCTCTTAGAGATGTGAGCTCCAGGTTCAGTTTGTAAGTCACCATATCAAGTGACCTTTTCCTCACTGCTTTCTTTCATGAATCTTGATTCCACTTCCAGTTCAGTGAGAATGTTCTAGATGTCTATGGAGTGGTAACATCATTACATATATTACTGAACCTGCCTCTGACTCTGTTTAGCATAAGCACATAGGGCTTATTTTGTCACACACAAGTCCACAAGGGCACTATTGGCTCCAAGTCACAGCTCTCTAGTTTAGACACAGAGAAGGAAGTTCTAGAATATTTGTGTGGCTGCAGGAAAGTCAGACATACAGTTGGCATCAGTGAAATTAGAGCCAAGAATTCCAATGCCACAGAACTGTCCTTTGACTTTCCTTGTCCCTGCTGCCCTCTGTGGGAAGAGCTCTCCCCATGACCCCGGTCACTCCCCTTCCTGCCCAGGTGAAAGAGCATGGCTAACCCTGGAGCAGGGCTCTTCCAGGACTGCTGCTGCCCCCCTGCCCCCGGAAGGATTCTCGTGGGCCTTCTGAGGATCAGGTGTCCACCCCGGGTGGAGCATCCTTGGCTGGGGGCAGGGAATACAGGATTGGGACAGTCACTAGGGAGAAACTTTTGGGAGGACAAGAGGGGAGCTTCCCCCCCATGTAGAAGGCAGTTGCTTCCTGAAAGGCAGGAGCATGAGCAGAAGGGCGAACTCTTCCCGCAGGAGGTTGTGAGATGATCCTTCAACTCTGTGATGCTGGGCACAGGGCAGTGTGTTCCACAAGCTGCGTACTTAGTAATTGACGCTGCGTTAACTGAACGTACAGCTTACAATACTGCAAGTGGAAGGAAGGCGAGATCCTTTCCTGTTACCCTTTCTCAGCAACTGGTGTCTTCCCACCTCACCAGCTCCCTCAGCCAGGGTCAGGGGCAGGCAGCAGGAGGCCCACCCTCTTCACCCTTTGTGCCTCTGGTCTGGAAAGAACACCAAGCAGAAATGCAGAGATCAAACAAGGGTGCCAACAGATTTCGAAAGCTTGTGGCCTTCATTAAAAAGAGATGCTAGGGGGCTGAGGTTGTGGCTCAGCGGTAGCACTCGCCTTGCACGAGTGAGGTGCTGGGTTCGATCCTCAGCACCACATAAATTAATAAATAAAATAAAGGTATTGTGTCCGTCTACAACTAGAAAAATATTTTAAAAAAGGAGAGGCTAGGTGATTTTTATTCACTTTTTAAATATTTGGGGCTTGCTTGTAGCTGCTGGCTTCATGTCTTCACTCACAGGGGTGGACAGTAGGATATTCCAATGTTGAAATGGGTTTCTCATTATCCCAGCTTTGACCGAGGTGGCTGCAGAAAGACATCAGGTAGCAAGTGCAAGTCCTCTGAATGCACGATCCAGAGGTGGTTTCTGTGACTCCGGGGCCTTGGGCGTGGAGAATGTGAGAGTTGGTCGTGTGGAGGGAGGTTGTGAGGAGGACTCCTGGGGAAAGCAGTGCTGAGACCCAGCCACCTACCTCGAGCCCACAGGGCCTTCTAAGCCTCCCATAAAGCCATGGTGCCTTAGGATGAGGAGACATAGTGCCTAGCAGTTTTCTCCCCAGAGGGATCTGCCTGGCACTGGAGGCCAATAGAGGGGAGCTGCGCCTGGAAGTAATGACATGAGCATGAGGCAGAGGTGACCTCCTGGGACACAGGCTGACCTGTGGAAGTCCTGCCCACATAGACCCGGTGGGGGCTGTGGGGTTGGGCCCTGTGAGGGCTGAGGGCAGCCAGGAGGAGCCGCTGTGAGAGGGCTTCATCCTGGGGTGGGACCAGTGGAGGCCCAGTGGGAAGGGGAGACACCCCCAAAACCCCAGGTCAGGGTGGATTTCTGACATTCTCTAGGCAGAGACAAACCAGTTGGCTTGGTGGTTCCAGAACCTCTGGTTCTCCCTTTCTGTGGTTCCCATCCTGTCGTCTGTCCCCAAAGGGCCTGCAGCTCTTAGTCACTCAGGAAGGAGAGGGAAAGAGGAGACAGGTCGAGGACGGCCCCCTGGCACTGTCCTGCCACAGTGGAGAGAGGGTGAGACGTGACCTTCCTCAAGGTCAGCATTGTGGTTATTGTCAGGAGGTCACTCCTGTGGTTTCCGAGCTGGCACTATGTAGCTTATTGTGAATCCAGAGGGTCACTCGGCCTGCCTGGGCTTTTATCCCAGGCAGGGAAGACTGGCCAGTCCATGGCTGGTACGTGCCATCTTGCCTGGCTTCAGATCACATTTTGGCTACACTCCAGACTTGGTGTGTGCTCCACCCTGGGCCATGACAGCTGAACCCTCACTCTGCTTAGTTCAGAAAGCTGATTTCTGTCAAGTCTCTATGTTTGTTACCACTGCAGCCTCTCAAAGGCAAGAATGGGAGATACAGAATTAAGCCCAAGACTTTTTTCTGAATGCTTGAGTTTACAGATTCCAAGAAGGGTCCCAGGATTTCTGGGATTATGATCAATGCTCCCATTTCTTGCTTCATCAACAGGTACAGCATTAGAGGTTTAAAGGTCAACAACATCCAGAAATGTTGACGTACTCATATCACAAGCTAGGGTATGGTATCAAATGTGACAGCCTAGACTTAGGATGCCAAGTGTGACAGGTGGTGTGGGAACTCGTTGACTTAGTGATCTTCTTGGCCCTCCTCTGTGTGACCCTGTGGCTCCCAAGGCACCTGCGGAAGCATTGTGGGAGTGAAAAGGTGGCAAGCAGGACCCTGAGAACCCAAGGGGGCATTGTTAAATAGAAAGAAACGCCACTGACAGCGCCAGTCGCCCGCAGGCTCCGGAAACACTGCCAGCCTGGTGTTCACCATGGAGTGGCCGGGTCCCAGGAGGCTTGACCATCTCAGTCACTGCTTTAGTTTCAATGACTTTTGACTCTATTCCATGAGCACTTTTGTGATAATTAATTACATTTCTTAAAAAAAAAAAAAGCATTCAAATGGAAGGAAAAAAAATCAAATGGAGCAAATTGTTGAAACCAATTATTTTAGCAAAAGAATCAAGTGATTGTGGATTCAGGGCAATGGATGTATTCAATTAAAAACCTCATTCTTTGAATAATTGTGAAAAATCTCTTCCAAGTCAAAATGACCACATCTTCCCTGCAGAGCACCTCACAGCCTAATGTACACTCATTCGGGAGAAGGGGTCAGCACCATGGATGCTTCGGCTTCCCACTTTATCCATAAATGCTCAAGTCAATGGAAGTCTTCAGAAAGGAACCCTGTGGCCTCTTTCTGCTTTGGAATGTCCATCGACCACAGAGTACTATTCCATGTGTTTAACTTCCAAGTGATCTTGCCGGTGGGTAAGCAAGAGTGTTCGTGGATGAAAGTCCAGCTGTGGGAAAATTACTGAGGGGGACTCAGAATCAAGCTAGCATGCAGAAGGGGGCCACCAGGTGATGGGGACTCCTTTGGGTGGTGGAAATGGGCAGACTCCTCGCCAGCCTCTGCCCTTTCCACACTGTAGACTGGTTATGGCTGAGTCTGCATCTCTGGCCAGAGGTTCCCAGTTCACCACCTGCTCCATACTAAATTCTGGACTTGATCTCCCTCTCTCTGGGACTGGCTCCCCCTTTCTTTTCTATGAGAGGATGGACAGTGGTCGCATCTGCTTTACACCCTACTCTAGCTCTGCTGCAGCCTCTCAGCTTTGCTACAGAAAATTCTTAAAAGGATGAGCTTGACCAGGTCCCAGTACAACTCCTAGGATGGACACCAAAACTTGACTTTCGGATGATTTTCAGGTTCCATGAAGTGGTCTTCCTTGACTTTTTCCCCAGGCACCTTTAAGTGATTCTCAGCTGGAGGGATGCGGTCTGGTGGAGGGTATTTGCTGACAACTTGTTTGCAGAGAATGGAGATCCCGGCCTGGGAACACACTCAGCTAGTTGACTGTTTTCATCTGAGTGTCCTAAAGCGGGCAGAAACCATTCCATTGGCTTTAGATAATTGAGTCTTTCTTAACAAAGCAAGCGAAATCCCCTGCCAGCTCTCTTCTGCAGGTGAGATCACAGGGTTCCAAAAGCACCACCAGAATCCCAAGTTTCTCCAAGTTTGCTATCAGCAGGCAGCAGGAAATGCAGAAGAATGATGCTGTTTAGATCATTTTGGTCTTCCTGAGCTGTGTAGGTGACTCATTGCCCCTTCTTCCATCTTAAAAGTCTTCCTCTTCCCTAGTTTCAGACATATCTTATTTGAAGGACTGGAGACAGATGTGTGTGTGTGTGTGTGTGTGTGTGTGTGTGTGTGTGTCTAATATGAGGACAAAAGGCAGGAAATAAACCATAAATCTCAGGAATTCAAAGATTGATCATTTCCTGTTTCTCTTGGAAATCTTTGCAGAGAACCGGGAATGCTGCAGAGATTGCTTAGTAAAGCTTCTTATTTTTATCAGTGAGGAAACTGAAGCCTAGGAACAGTGGAGCGTTTGTCTCCACGAGCTCTCAGATGGCAGACCAGGTGTGGAACTCAGGACCAGGCTCCTGCATCCTGTTCTGGCCCTCAGCTTGGTAAGCGTGTTGACTTTGGATGGGGCTCACCATTCAGAGGCAAACGAATATTGCAGATGCCAGCCATGAGGTGTTTGGTAGCAGTCATGGAACCTCATGCATGGGGACAGTAGGGTCCCTTTGGTGGTCCGCTTGGTCTGACCAGGGAATGTGGGCCTCTCATGGCTTCATCACCCGGGGTTCTGTCAATCAGCCATGCACCCCAGCGTGGAAGGCCCTGAGCCTGGCGGGGCCTCAGCCACCTTGGGGATAAAAGTAATGGACTTGAGTTGGCTGGCTGAGAGAGGTGAGCCATTTCAGGACAGTGAGTTTGCTCTTCGATTCCTTCTGGACAGAGGGGCACTGAGTAAAGGCCCAGGGCTCCTGTGACCTGTCCCTCAGCACCCAAGCAAGACAGGGGTTCCAGTGTTGGACTGGGAAGGAGTGACTTTCCTCCTCATGGCATCTGAATTTAATTTATAGTCTTCTGCTTCAAATGACTACAAATAAACTAAGGCCTTGCTAACCAGCTGGGCCTGAGTATTATTTTTGGAAGGGGAGACCAATTCATTGCTGTTTCTCTCCTAATCCATAGCGATTCCAAGGCTATTTTGACGAAAGCTTCCAAATTGGTTGCTGATCCGATTTAGGATCCAAGAGTCCTATGCAGGGGGCTCATGTTGAGGTTATTCTTACGAACCACACGGCAGGCTCTGCGTATTTCTCACTCCCTTCTGATTCTTGCTTAGTCCGAATAAAATAATTTTCACTGGTTTTCTGTGAGTTTGTTATGATTCTCATACTGCTCAGGAATGTCCTTGGCCACATACTGAATTAAATAAGAGGGGAAGGTGAGGCAGCATGAGATCTGGAGGGCAGAGCTTTTGTGGCCTGGCTGCTGGTCCAGCACTGATGGGGGTGAGTCACCTCCCCCTGCCAGGTGTCCAAGTCCTCACTTCTAGAAGGAAGGCTAGGTCAGATCAGGGCGGGCACCAGGTGTCCCCTCTGAGCACACCACAACTTCGGGACATAAACGCCCCTTCCAGTGGTGACTTTCAGGTCTGCAGGAAGAATTGACAGAGCTCCCTAGATGGCCGCCAGTCCGGACAGCCCTGTGGCGCTTCCCCGGGTCTTTTATTAAGTGCTTCTAAATTTGCAGACTAATGTTTACAAAGAAGAGACGTTTTTACGAGAGCTGGAAAATGATTCCAAGCAATGTTTAGAGATATTTTATAATTTATGTAGAATAATCAGCTCTTCATCCAGCTCCTGGTTTTCTTTCCGGTCTAGAATCTGTACAGAAAAATTCACAAGGCATTGGTTCACTTGATTGCAGGAACCTGGAGGAGGGCTGGAGCTGGGCGGGAAGGGTTGGATGCAAGTGGAAGTCTTTGGTGTCTGGCTTCAGAGGTGAGTGGCAGAGCTCCTGAGTGCCTGCAGGTGACATCCTTGGCCTTGGGAGAGCTTCTGGCAAGTGGCTGTTACCTGCACCTATGGCCCCATTCCTGGATGTTGGCCCTATGTCTTTAAGAGAAAAAATTTGCTTTGCCACTTAGGCAGCTGTAAGAGAGTGAAAAGTTCATTGATTTGCAGCGCAAGGCCCGAGTTCAAGTCTTCCCAAAGCTGCTCTCTTTCTATGTGACACTGTGAAAGTCACTTAGCCTCGGCTTCCAGTTGTGAAATTGGAATGACAAATGGCCACTCCGGGGCTTTGGGAAGATAAACCACTGTAGGTCTGTGGAAGTTGGCCTCTAAAGGAGTTAATGAAATTATTAAAAGTTTGAATTGTTTCAGCCATGAAAGTTAGTAGACTTAGATGGCTGTACATTTGATATTTGGTCACTTAATATCTCCTTATTGAGCACCTGTGTGCCAGCAGCTGAGGATGTGGGGTGGATGGGAGACACTCACTGCTCACCTTCACTATACTTAGTCTGGAGTGAAGGCTTCGACATAGCCCATGGATGCTGACGATTTGAAGCCTTTTATATTTCTTTTATGAGTTGAGTGAATTGATTAGAAGCCAAAGAAAAATCTATCTCTTTGACATCTATTCAGAATCTGTAAAGGAAGAATTTTATAGAAGAGACTCTATGGATTCTCAAACTGGTTGACTGGGATCATCTGGTCACATCTTCAGAGCAAGCCTGTTTCTTCTTGCTGAAACTATATGGAGTCTGAAAAAGATGGAAACTAAATATTTCATTTGAAAATATTTCATTTGATATTAAAAATATTTCATTTTAAATTATTTGCTCATTAAATTGTTAACATTGGTACAAAACAAATTTATTTTTTCTTCTCTCTCTCTCTTCTTTCTTTTTTTTCTTTTGTGAGGTAATCACTCTAAACTCCTGGGTTCAAGTGACCCTCCTGCCTTAGCCTCTGGAGGAGCTGGGTCCTGCAGGTGTGTGCCACCACACCTGACTTGTGGAATGGTTCTAGATATGAGAAACTCACACGAGACAAACAGGGTGGTGGGGGGTGTTGACTGGGTTCTAGATGGGGCCCTGCCTCAAAGCAGCTGGCCCTGCCTTACTCAGGATGACAGTGTTTTCAGAAATGAAGGTTACTTCTAATGCAGAGAAAATGACAGTGTGTTCGCTAGGCTGCCTGACAATCTACCTGTGGGTCTGCCTCAGTGCATCACCAGGGTAGGCAGAGCTGCTAGACCTAGAGTGGTTTGCTTCCCAAAGCCCTGGAGTGGCCATTTGTCATTCAAATTTCAAAATGGGGTAAAAATGGGAGCTCATAACCCACTTGAATCAAATTGTGAAATATGATATATCAAGAACTATGTAATGTTTTGAACAGCCAACAATAAAAAATTAAAAAAAAAAAAAAAAAAAAAAAAAAATTTCAAAACCATTCTCTGCTGCAGTCTCTTCTGGAAACCATGGGGCTCTGGCTCCCAGGCCCGCCATTCTGTAAGCTCTGGGGGTTGCTCAGTCTGGGGGAAGAGAAAGAGGTCCATAGACACATGTGGAGCCAGGTTCTCTGGGAACAGGATTTGACAGGAAAGACTGGAGAAGATGTGAGCTCTGCTACTTGCTCAGAGGATGGGGACATGGACACAGTGGGTGTCAAAGCCGGTAGAGAAGGTCCATGCCATGGCGCTCTCAGCTCCAGCCCCAGTGAAGAGGCGGGTATACCAATGGGCGAGGCCCAAACCTCGTTATAAACCACTCTCCAGGTGCTTCGAAGCTGATAGTTCAGAATTTGTCAAAATTTTGTGCAGATTGCCTTGCCCAATTTATTCTTGGTGGGGTAAATATATTTTTAATGTATCTAGTTATTTTTCATGATAATTAAAAAACATAATTTTTAAAATTATTTCTCTTCTTGGTTACAAAGATAAGGATGTCAGTTCTAGAGAATATAAAAACAGACCCAAATCCATAAAAATATAATACAAATCAGTTGTTTCTGTGTTAAAGTGAGGTGACTACTGCTGCTGGGCTTTTTTTTTTTTTTTTTGTCTCCTTATTATAGCTCTTATCAAATGGATATTTAGATATCTTAACAAAACCGAGTCATATGCTTCAGGTTTTTATAATTTGATGTGTGTATGAGACAATCTCTTGGTATATACTCTCCATCAGCCTGATTACCAGTGCACTGGCCACAACGTGGACTTTCCTTAGTGTCTTTAACCGTCTTTCTACAGTCATTTCCAAGTTTTGCTTTTATAAATAGTGCTTGTGATGATGTGCTCTTGATCTGGGACCAGAATGCACTCCATTCATCTCCACCCTCAAACCTCTTCCTGTGGTCAGGCTTCCAGGCAGCCTTTCCAAAGGTGCCTTTCCAACCACCTCTTGGAATGAAAGTCAGCTTTGCTTCAAGGACCCTCCAGGGTCCTATTTCCTGGACCAGCACCAGGAACCCCAGGGTCCTCTATTTTAGGAGGCCTCAGAAGGAAAGAGCAGCTCCTCCCTCTTTGGTGGCTGAGTGGTGCCTCTGAGAAGTGGGACTCACTAGGGTCTTGAGCTGGGGCTGCTGCCTTTGGAACTGGGGCCCTTGCTCATCCCAGATTCAGCGGGTGGAGTCAGGAGCCTGCTGCGCTGCTATAGGACTTCATCCCAGAGAGGAGGTCTCCACGACCAGCAAGGGAGCCAGGAGCAAGAAGGCAGCCTTCTGCAGCGCTCACCTGGGCCAGCTCAGGCTCCCTTCTTGGTGTCCCCGTCACTCACTCCGGAGAGTTACCTTCCTGTGCTACCAGAACCAGAGCAGTCCATGCCAAACACGCCGTTGCCTAATGACTTGTTCGTTAAATAACTTACCTTGGAATGACTTTCCCGTATAAAATCCCTTATTGAGGCCTGTGCTCAATACCCTCCGATACTGTAGTTTTCCTCTAGCATCCTTATAGATTCAGTAGAGGATGCTTCTCTCTGCACACTCTCAGAGCTAGCCCGGAGGCCCCATGCTTGGCAATCTTAACTTCCCAAGTTTATCTTTTCTATGCAAATGTACAGAGATCAGCTTTTTGGTTGTTTAAGAGCAAAGTGCCCTACACCTCCAGTTAAAGGAAGTGGGGGATGTGTTTATGAAACTCTGATTGGGAAGATAAAATGGTTGCACATCTATTTTTTGCCTCTTACCGGGCAGTTTGCCTAGAAGTAATTGACTTCCTTGCCCTCTTCCTCTCCTCTGACTCCCCCACCTCTTCAGGTCGAAAATAGGTTTCTGCAGCCTTCAGTTAGTCTGGCCAGTGGATTTTATACAGCCATTAAGCTGTGTCAGATTTGGTGCATCCTGCAATGAGTGGTCTCTCGTTCACTTCCACCTCCTAGCTTAAAGCCAAATCTATCCATTATTTGTTTGTTTATTGCTGTGGATCAAACCCAGGGCCTATGCATGCTCTACCGCTGAGCTGCACCTCAACCCCTCAGTGTTTTTTTTTGGCAAAGCAGTTTGTGTTTCTTTCCCCCTCCTTCCCTTTTTCCTTCCTTCCTCCCTCCCTACCCCTCCCTTCTTCCTGGGTATTTAATCTGATACAGTGGATTTGGCAGCCAATCCACCAAAGGTCAGAGGGGACTGCTGCTTCTGTTCCAGGAAGGGACGGTGCTACAGATGCTCTGTGGTGCAGAATCAATAGTGAAGAAGGACCTTGGTGAGATGCTCTGCACCAGAGGCTGACCCACAGACTCAGCGTCAGGAGGGCCAGCAGGCTTCCTGCTTCCCCACCAAGTCCCTCTCCTCGGCAGGGTGTGGCCCAGCTGGTCAGCACCTTGAGGCCCACACCAGAATTTCTAATTAAACTCTTGGGTACTTCCTTCCCCACAGTGAGAAGGGGGACTGGAAATTTTTGACATCATTTGCCATGATTTTATTGTCCCTTTTGAGAACATAACTCATAAGACCAATAGGTTCTCAAAACCCTCTGGATTTGTGTCAGAGCCCTAGTGGAGGCTGTGTGAAGGGCGGGGACAGGAACTGCCCACTGGACAGATTTGGAAGAGATCCATCTCCTCCTCAGACCCTGCAGACCCAGCAGGGAAAGCCCTTGTTCAACTCTGGAGGGCTTCCGACGGAGCATGCCTGGGTCAGACAGAACATCTGAAGAGACGTGCTCTTCTCCCTCCACCCTCTCCTGCTCTTGGCTCAAGGAACCAGGAGCTCGTCCAGGAAGTCCTGGGATGGAGTCTATGGGTTTAGCATACACCTAACACACAGTGAGTGCTCAGAAATGCAGGCTGGTGGCTTTTCCTCGGGAGAGCCATGGTTTCCACTCTCTTACTCTGAGACCTGGCTGCTGAATCTTGTCTTTAGGGACACACTTCAAGAGCTGAGAGTGAAGACTGCCTGCACACCCTTTTCCTACTCCTTCCAGAATGCTGGGGCAGTAAAGCAGCTCGGGAGGCTCAGCAGGCTGTCAGAGGCTCCAGAGGCCCCATCAGTATTACCTCTGTTTACCGGTGACAAGTCCTTGCTTCCCCAATGCTGAAGTATAACACCAGAGAAGCACACTGAGGCAAGTTTAGAGTGCAAAGTTGAAGCTTTATTAAGGACAGCAGAAAAGACTTCTCCCCAGAGGAAGAAGGGGACCCAAAAGGTGGAATCTGTGGAAGGGGGAGGTCTTCCCTCTTTTATAGCTAAGGTTTACTTTCAGATTTCCCGCATTTC
The DNA here is from genome assembly GCF_047511675.1 of Marmota flaviventris. Lineage (NCBI taxonomy): Eukaryota > Metazoa > Chordata > Mammalia > Rodentia > Sciuridae > Marmota > Marmota flaviventris. The sequence goes on from NC_092513.1 coordinate 66,765,088, forward strand.
TGTCAGCATTCCAGTCTTTTGTTCTGTTACTTGCAGTGATAGAATGTAGGTGGGGAGACCCAAAATGTGAGGGGCAGATGGGCCAGAGGAGTAATGTGGGCAGGAAGGCTCCCCCCCCCCCCTTCTGATTAGCACCTCACTGTTGCTGGGAGCTGCTCCATTAACATTTCTTTAGAATGGGCTCTGGGCCTTGGGAACACTAACATTTCATTTTCCCAAGTGCTGCTCTGCTTTCCTGTGCTCCATTCTCAACAAGGCCTTCATTTTCGATTTTACTGGATTTTAGACCCGATTTACCTAACTACACTAACTACCTATCTTTAAATCTGGCTTCATCAGCACCACTTGATCCCCAGCTCTGGGTGAAGTGGATGATTTCTTGAACTCAGTGAACTCATTTGTGTGTTTTCTGTTGACAAGGTCTGATCACACACTGTGCCTCCAGTTTTAGTTCAACTGCACAGTAGGTTGTTAGTCTCATGAGGTAGATTCTCAGCATGTCCTCTAAGCACCTTACTGTCGAGGCCAATTAGTGTGAATGAAGTATTATTTATCATTATACACACATAAATTGCCTGGAATTCTTTGGAAAAACATGTTCTTGAGTGCTGCTTCTGGGGATTTGGATTCAGTAGCTGGGGATGCCCTCCAGAAGATTCTGACACGTGGCCAGTCGGAAGGACCTCTGGCCAGTGAGGAGGATGTGCACCAATGCATCCACCACTGACACTGGGCAGATGAACAGCTGTTGTACCTGACAGACCAGCAGGGCACTGGGACAGTGTGGTGACTGAGTGTCATCAGTGTTGTTACCTGGCTGATTCCCACGAGAGTCTATGTCTCTAAGCTTCCTTTTCTCAGTACCCAGGTCTAGTCACGGGGTTAGACGGCTCCCATTTGCTTCTCTAGACCACCTGCCACAGTTGTGTGACCAGGAGGCTGGCCACACTGAGGGACCACACTGAGGTGCTCATGTGCCCCAGGCTCCTCGCGGGTGTGGCCAATGGCATGTGGCAGGAGGTAGGTCCCTATTGGCACCCTTGTTGAGAGCCTGTCTCTCAGGACTGTTCTTGTGGCTTTTCCTAATCTCGATCAAACCAAAGAGTAGCAACCTTCAGGCACCAGTTTGAGAGCACATCTATGTTCTGCAGGACCTGAATGCCATGGTCTTCCTCATTTGGAGCTAACAAGTGGTGCGTTTGATAAAGAGAGAAATTGATACATCAATTGTGCCAGGGATAAAAGAATTTTAAATTAGAACACAGCAAAACATGCACCAGTGTAATGCTGCCAGAGAACTCAGGGCCTTAAGGGATTCTCCCGGGAATAGCTCTGCTCCACTCACTGCAGAGGGGAAGGATGGACTCATATGGAATCCCAGTGAGCAGAAAGCCATAGAATTTTCTATCTCAGGACATGTACTATAGCACTTTGTTATCTGTGTTTCCTCAATGAAAGTTTCTAGAAGAGTATGGAACCGGGAGGCCCCTGCTGTGCTGTGGACTGGCAGCCTACCTCCATGCGCTCCTCCCTGGTCTCTTCTGGGTCAAGTCCCTGGGGACTCAGGAGTGGACAGCACAGGTGCCTGCCTCTGGGGGCTCACAGTTGTTGGAAGAGTGGGACCTGGTCTCTCAGGTGCTGAGTGCTTGTAGTGGAGGTGCCTCACTGAGCACCCAGCGTCCAAGTGACGACTTCCAGAAGGAGCCATCTGAGTGGAACTGTGAAGAAACACAGGAAGCTGTACGTCTCAATACGAAGGCCAAGAACGAAGCTAGGGAAGCGGGATGGGAGCAGAGGGCAGTGCCTGCAGGCCCAGGTGTGCATGGTGACTGGTGGGGGGGGGCAGGGGCCAGGGCACAGCTTTGATCCAGATGCCCGATTGGCTTCCCTTGGAGGAGCATGGAAACTTCATGCAGATGGAAACTGGGAGGAGAGTTTCATGTGCCCTTGATGAAAGGCTGTGAAAAGAGTGAGGAAGCAAGGACAGAACACAGTGTGCCCTGGGTGTCCAGAGGCAGGCATGCAGACAGAGTGGGAAACAGAATGGTCCCTGTCCACCGAGGAGCCAGGCCCAGAGGTGCTCCCTGAGGTGGGAGCTCCCCAGGAGTCGCACCACACTCTTATTTATTTGCAGAAGAGACACACTTGTGTCATCGGAAGTCAGATGAATATACTCAGGTTGCAGAGAAGGAGACAAGGGCCGGGCCTGGGTCGGTGCCCGGGTGGGTGCCATGCTGCCTGCACCGGAGCTCCACTGGTCTGCGTTGACAGCCCCAACCCCGACCACCCAGGGCTGAATGTGACACTGCAGGTGGTGCTGCCTATTCAGGCTGCTATGATGAAATTTTATGGACCGAGCAACTCAGAAACAGCAGAAGCTTATTTTGCACACTTCTGGCTGGGAAGTCCACCTTCCAGGCCCAAAAGTTTCCATGTCCAGCAACAGCCCATTCCCTGGTTCACAGATGCAGCTTCTCGCTGAGTCCTCAGGTGGTGGAAGGAGGCAGCCTCAGGGCCTCTTCTGTGGGGGCACAAATGCCATTTGTGAGGGATCCAACGCATGACCCCCTCACCTCCCAGGGGCTCCACCCAGGACTGTCATCAGGAAAGCTCAGCGTGTGAATTTGGGACCACGCAGGAGGATTTGCTCAGTTTCCCATCATGCTGCAGAGTACACTGGGTGCACATTCATTTAAAACAGAAGACTTCTCTATGCCCTTAAGAAAAGCTTGGATAGTCAGGGACAGTTTTGAAATTAAAGGCCTGTGCCTCTTACATATAACATTTTTCAGCTCTTTCTCCTATTCCCATTAAAAAAGAAGCTAAATTATTTACTTGCCTCATTTTATTTTATAGTGAGAAAGATTGAGTAGAGAAGCAGGGATCCATTATCACACATAATAGTGCTTTTTCATACATAACATTTCCTTCAGAACACCTAATGGCAAATGCGTAAACTTATTTTCATTGTGCAGATATTTTATAATAATACCTAATTTTCATCTTATGTGTTTTCCTACTTACTTAGTTGTATTAGCTTCATATTAAGACTTCCATGCTGAATTTTCATTTACTAGAATAAATATGAAAGTGTTTTTAAAAAGTCAACTTCACATTAATTTGTTTAATGAAACTAATTTTCATATTTCCCCTTATTGACCTATTTTGGAAAATCTGTGTACATCATTATAAATATTACTGTTTGTAGGTCATGTCGATTCAGTTCAGTGCACTATAGACTTGTGGACAGCTCATTATCCCAGGCACTGTGTTGGTGCAGGGAGAAGGGGCATGGTTGGTAGTCTGCCCTTGGCAGTCCACAGGCATCAGAGGCCTGAGTGTACCATTTTTAACCCTAACCCTAACACTAACCTTCCCTCTGTGCTTTTTCTCTTTCTTCCCAAAGTAACATTTTGTGTGTGTGTGCCAACAAATAGTGTAATGTCCAGGAAATTTCAGCCTTAACAGAAAGAGGAAGAGGGTGCTCAGGAAGAAAGCAGGCTAGGAGATGGGCTGTGTCATCTGTTGAGATAGGAGCATATCATCAATACATAGGAGCATATCATCAATACGTAGTTTAAAGGCAAACCAATAGTCTACATGTCTATTTTGGTGCCAATAACATGCCGTTTATGTTACTATAGCTTTGTAATATAGTTTAAGGTCTGGTGTTGTGATGCCTCCTGCTTCACTCTTCTTACTAAGGATTGCTTTGGCTATTCTGGGTCTCTTATTTTTCCAAATAAATTTCATGATTGCTTTTTCTATTTTTATAAGGAATTACGATGGGATTTTAATTGGAATTGCATTGAATTGGTATAATGCTTTGGGTAGTATGACCATTTTGATAATATTAATTTTGTCTGTCCAAGAGCATGAGGGGAGATCTTTCCATCTTCTAAAGTCTTCTTCAATTTCTTTCTTTAGTGTTCTGTAGTTTTCATTGTAGAGGTCTTTCACCCCTTTTGTTGATTTCCAAACAATTCAATCAATAAATGGGCTAAGGAGCTGAACAGACACTTCTCAGAAGAAGATATACATTCAGTCAACAAATATATGGAAAAAATATTCAACATCTCTAATAATTAGAGAAATGCAAATCAAATCAACTCTAAGATTTCATCTTATGCTAGTCAGAATGGCAATCATTAAGAATACAGACAACAATAAATGTTGACGAGGATGTGGGGGGAAAGGCACACTCATACATTGCTGGTGGGACTGCAAATTGGTGCAACCACTCTGGAAAGCAATATGGAGATTCCTTAGAAAACTTGGAAAGGAACCACCATTTGACCCAGCTACCCCATTCTTCTGTCTATACTCAAAGGACTTAAAATCAGCTTACTATAGCAATGCAGCCACATCAATGTTTATAGCAGTTCAATTCACAATAGCTAAACTGTGGAAGCAATCTGGATACCCCTCAATGGATAAAGAAACTGTGATATATATATATACACAATGAATATTACTCAGCATTAAAAGACAATAAAATCATGGCATTTGTAGGTAAATGGAGGGAGTTGGAGAATATAATGCTAAGTGAAGTAAGCCAATCCCCCAAAACCAAAAGCTAAATGTTCTCTCTGAAAAGTGGAGCTGATCCAAACACCTATGTGAACCAAGAACTCTCCAAGAAAGAGTATAAGAATTGCAATTTGTAGAAGATAATTAGAATCTGTGAGATATATATTTTCCTCCATGGCCCTCCTAATGAAGTGGTTAATATTAAATCTCACTAGATTTCCTATATTAATTCTTACTGATGAAGCAGTTGGATACAAATTACCCAAATCACTAATGTTTATTTTTGAAAAAGTTCCAGCCCTATTTTTAACTAGAGGAGAAAAGGCAGAAAGAGCCAGAGCCAGGAGGAGGGTGTGTCTGCTCTCAGTGGCCAGCAGAGAAGCCTTTGTGCTTCTCAGTGCTGTGCTCTGGCCTCTTTCCACAGAGCAGTCTATTTCCTGCCCCCATGGTAGGCACCGGAGCCTGGTCCTAGACACCTTGGCCTTAATACTGTCTGAGTAGGAGCTCAGCCCCTCTGGCTGAGAAGTGGCCCCAGCATGGCTCAGGAGGTCAGGGAGGCCATTAAGGTATCCCATGCATTAGTTTTAAGCAGTTCTGATTGAACCAGCCTGCAGCAAGGTTAAAAACAATCATGAAACCCCGAGCTTGGACTTGCTCACCACTGACCTACTGGAATAAAATTTTGATTCATCCCTTGGTGGCTGCCAGTGGGGCTCCTGCTTGAGGCTGGGTGTTTGCTGAATATGGCCCTTTGAGAATGGACGTTCCCACTTTCCATAGGTATATGTGGCTGATGGATGTCTTGCACCCTCAGAGCTGACCAAAGCCCCCAGAGCTTCAGGTGGAGACACAGAGTTTACATTGAATCATTTGCCAAAATATGGTTATTCCCTGTTTTAGCTTCTCACACCCTTCTTCTTCCCAGGGGAGCTCCAGAGCTTAACTTCTCTGTGACAAAGACACATGATGCCAACAGCTCTCTTGCTCCTTGTCTCTTTCTGCATACTGAAGTGGGGGTTATCATGTACACATGATGATGATGGTGATGATGACATGGGATGATGATGGTGATGGTGGTGATGATGGTGATGGTGACTGTGGTGGTGATGGTGGTGGTGATGGCGATGGTGACAATGGGGATGATGATGACTATGGGATGATGATGGTGATGGTGATGGTGGTGATGATGGTCATGGTGTCAGTGGTGGTGATGATGTGATGATGGTGATGATGATGATGGTGATGATGAGGATTATGATATGCTGATAATGATGGTGGTGGTGATGGAGATGATGATACTGATGCTGATGGTGATGGTGATGATGATTGTGACAATGAGGATTATGATATGCTGATGCTGCTGGTGATGGTGATGACGGTGATGGAGATGATGGTGATGTGATGATTTTTGTGGTGCTGGGGATCAGGCTCGCGTGCTATATCAACGTGCTCTACCACTGAGCCACTCCCCCAGCCCTCACCCAGATACTATTTTTTCACATTTTCATCTCATTCTTTTTTAATGTTGTAGCAGCCATGTTGCCATGGTAGCCAGTTTAATGTTGCAGGGTAACACATTTGTTGAAGCTGAGGGACATTTGCTCCATTGGCTGGACATGGCGGCCTGGCTCTGCTGACCCCCTGAGGCAGTAGGACCTCATACCTTGGTTCCCTCACAGGTTCTACCCAGTCGCCGGTGCTGGTCATATGCGAGCTGCTGCAATAGGTTCTTTGAAGGCGCACAGTGACCAAGTCCTGCTCTCTTACAGGGCTTGAAGTTGGCATGTTTCTTGATGATGCACCCCCACGCTGTGTGTGATGAGCTCGCAGCAGCAATAAAGCCCAAATACCATGGTGTTAAGTGGTGAGAGACATGAATTCTCCCTTAGATTTGATTTTATCTTTAAATACAATATCCATATAGTCATCATAAAAAAAAAACCTTCCATTTGTTAAAGTAAAAATCCTCAGTTTTCCCTCTTCCCTGAAGCGACTGAAGTTATGTCTGCTGCATTCTTAGAGAGTTTTTCTGTGTGTAACTGAGGTGCAGCAGTTCAAAGTGGGGATTCTGGTTTTCTTTGATGGGCGGATGCTAATCCATAATGGGGAAGAATGAAGGGACTTTGGATTGTGCAGAGGGAAGTGAGGGGCGGGGAGGGGCTATGGGGATGGGAAGGACAGTGGGATGAGAGACATTATCACCCTATTATTACACGTATGATTACACTACCGGTGTGACTCTGCACCATGTTCAGCCAGAGGAACGAGAAGCTGTGCTCCATTTGTGTGCAATGTGTCAAAATGCATCCTACTGTCATGTATAACTCATTAGAATAAATAAATACATAAGTGGGGATTGTGGCACCAGCCTGAGTGGGCTTCACTGCAGTGCCCCCTGGACACTGGGCTGCCTGTGTGTTCTCCTGAGCCTCAGTGTCCTCTAAGTGGACCTCCTTGACCTGTCACAGCATGTATGAGTCTGTGGTTTATCTCACCTGCCATATTGCGCATGTTCCAGGGTTGCCTTGTGTGCAGCCTCGTGTGCAGCATTGTGCTGTGCCTGGCAGACTCCCGCTGAACAAAAGCCCTGGGGAACTGTTCCCTTACTGCCAGGCATGTGGGCTTTTTTTTTTCTGGACACACTGTTGATCAGAGGACATTGCAGGTTGGCAAAGAAAGAGGCAGGGAATTATTTATTTCTTCTTTGAGTAAATATTTACTGCATGTTGACTATGTCCAGAAGTTGGAGTCAGGACTGGAGTAGAGCAATAAGTAGGAAGCAGCCCCTGCTCCAGAGTGGCCAGGACCTGGTGGTTCACACATTTGGGCACAGCTAGTTGGGGATTTGGCTTGAATTGGGGGTGCACTTAAGAGGGTGCATTGTTGCTTGATTCTTCAAGTGTAAGCCAAGAGTGGCGGGGTGCTGCAACTTCCCTCCCCCAGGAAAATTTGTCGAGTGGCCAGAAAAGACAGCTGATGTGTTCTTAGAGGTCTTTCTGTGTATAAGAGGAAACGGTTGCTGCCACCCCTGCATAGTATCCATGGAAACCATCTAGCTGAGTTGCTTGATGGTGTGTGCATTTTGGAGGGTGGACTGTGACATCAGAGCAGGCTCACTTTGGGTAACACAGGGAAATTCCTGGAACATTGTGTATCATTTAGCAAATGCAGGGCCTAAACAGTGGGCCAGGGAAAGCAAAACACCATCTGGGCTTGGACATCTAGAAGACCTAATGCTTCTTTATCTAGCATCCAGTCAGTCAAAGTCCAGGCCTATGAGCTGAGGAACACACCTGCAATGATCCAGAAACCTTACTGGCATGGCTTCTCAAATCCTCTGCACAGAGCAACCCACCAGCAATTCTTCAGCTACCCTAAGTTTCTTGTGTGGGTGGGTGTGGTGTGAATTGGAAAGGTAATAAGAGGAGAAGGCGGAGGCAGCCTGGGCAGAGGAGGTGCATGGCTGGCAAGCTGCAGTGTGTCTCTCGACGATGTTCACTGAAGGAGTCCTCTTCTCCTTACCCATCCCTGGCTACACAGACTGCAGTGTTGACTAAATCCATGGACACCAGGTAGGTAGAGCACAATCAAAGAGATCTGGCGAAGGTGGCTGACTTGAGTGAGGCCCTCTCCTCTCTAGCTCCTTGCTGTTCTGGTGGCCAGGGTTCTGTGCTGGCCAGAGGCTGCTTCTGCTCAATGTGGTCCAAAGTGAGACCACCTTACCAGCAACAGAAGTGGGTCAAAGCCATAGCGATTGTCCCACTTATATCAGGGAAGAGGATGCTCTCAGGAGGAAGCAGGCAGGACGTCACAGCAGATATATCAAGACAAAATCTGCAATTTTAGTACGTTTCAGTCCTGTGAGCTGTTAAATAGGATGCAGAACTGGGTGATATCATGTGCTGAAGATGGAAGAAATACGTCTTCATAGCTGTGGAACTGATTTCTTTTCATGTTGATATGCACATGGAATACTGCCAAGAACAATATGAAACATTATAAAGCCTACAGAGTATCGACTTTTACTAAGTTTCTGAAAGAAGGAAACTGTGGCAGGCAGTAAGTTAACCCTATTACTGAAAAGCCACACTCATGTGATGGTGTGTATTCTGGGCTTTGCTGGCAATCTCTTTCCATGGCCTTTTCCACATGTTTAGGGATGGGCATGTGGAGGCATTTGAACTCTAGGGGACTGATCGGTCAAGGATACCTCTTGTTTATGCAAATGAAAATGACATTTAATCTCTACTTTCTAACATGGTCCAGTTAGGCCATCCCAGTTCATTTTAGGTTGGACCATATGAACTTGCTGCTGTTTAGCTGATTTTGATGTATGGAATTATGCAGTTCAGCTACTCCACCTAATAGGTTAATAATGATATTAAAAGAAACGGAGAGGTGGCATTGCGTATCTGAAGTATCCAAGCCTATAAAGTTAAACATTCCATAGAGAACAGGTGACCTTAAGAAATCTGCAGAAGCAGTGGCCGAATGGGGACAGCTGTCATCTTCCCAGGGTCCTGAGCGCTATGAGGTATCTCAAGAACTCTTGACATGCAAATCTACCTGTGGGGAATGTGTCAGGTACTAGCATCTACGTGTATCGGGAAGGTTATAGAAGAGTAGGGTTAATTTAAAATAAGACAGTTAATAAAGCCCACATTAATGAAAAATCAAAAATGGGGGAAACTGGGAATGAAAAAGTTGGTATAAAACTAAGCATGATAAGTAGCCAGCTTACTGCAAAAATAATATTTTTACTGAAAAAAAATAGGCTTTAAATCCTTTGAAAATCTTTTCTAATAAAATATGGTGACTTGATATATGCATACAAGGTGTAATAACCAAATCGGCAGAATAAGCACTTCTCTCTTTAATCATAAATGATGCTGGCAACATTGTCTACACATGTGCAGAAGAATGGCCCTAGATCCTCTCTCTCACCACACGTGAGAATCAACTCAAAGTAGACCCTGGATCCAAACGTCCACCTAGAAGCATAGGCCTAATTGCCTAGGGATACTTCAAGATGTTGGCACAGGTGGTACTTTTCTAGAGGACCCCCAAAGACTCCAGCAATAACAGTGAAATAGATATGTGGGGTTATAGGAAGCCAAAAAGCATCTCCCCAGCCAAGGAAACACTCAGCAGAATCCTCAGACAGGCTGCAGAGGGAAGAAACGCCCGCAAACTTCCACCTGAGAAGGGAGTGCTGTCCAGAAGGTGCAGGAACTCCAACAGCACACAAGCTTGTTGAAAAGGGTCTGAAGAATTGAACAGACACTTCTCAAAAGAAGGTGGAGTATACAACGAGTATATAAATTCTTAATGAGCAATAGCTCTTCATAGGTTATGGCTTAATTGCAATGAATAATTGCAATGAATAATGAATAATTAAACTAAAATAAGGTCTTTTGCATTCTGCTCCTATGGACCTCTAGAGAGAGAGGGTGATCTACAGCTTTTCTTAATTGTTGAATTCTATAACAGTTAATTAAGACTTAGTTGACAGTTACCTTCTTCACATGAGAATGAGTGTGTGCACAAAGGCTGACTAGTAATTTACCTGTCAACAAACGCAGACCTAGTCAACCCAGCAAGTTATTAATTTTCAAGTCTCTCTGTCTGCAAATCCTGACAGATCACGAAGATGATGGGTCAGTAAACAGTTTTGATGTTTGACCTGTTCTTACCTGTTGCTCTCACTGACCAAACCTACTCATCGCAGTGGGAAGAGAACAAGTTTTGTTTTTGTAGGCCCAGGAACTGCGGACTTAGAAAGCAGGCCTCTATGTTGGGATGAGGTTTCCTTCCTTCTTCCTTCCCTTCCTTCCCTCCCTCTTCCTCTTTCTTTGTTTCTTCTTTCTTTCTTTTGTACTGGGATTGAACCTGGGGCTTCTGCATGCTAAGCATGTGCTCTATCACTGAGCTACATCCCCAGCCCATCACATTCCTAATTAATTTTTCAGATAGTTTAAGAAATTATATATCAGCATAAAAGCTTTCTTTCCCCATTTGCAGTCATGAGAGATAATCCATTGTGCTCTTCTCCTAGATCAATAATGTAGCATGAACACAGCTGAGTGAGTATAAGGATTTGAGTTTTAATGCAATAACTTTTATGAGTACATTTGCATTTAACATATGAAAAGGTATTTTTCAAGGAGGAGAGAGCACCATTATTCTTTCTGTACGCTTTCTGCAAACTGTTCAACCATCAGGATGAGTTTAGAAACGTGAGGTAGTGGTACTGACACTTGATCTGTCTATCCATGTTAAACTGGAAAGCAGAACCCTGCCTTTTAATTCTTACTAAAAAGGCAATGGATTTTTAAACTCATGGCCAACAAAATCAAATAGATAGTGCCTATCTATTCCAGGTCATATTTTACCAGATGGCCTCTCAACTTGTTTGAAAGAAGCAGAAAATTCAGACCAAATGCTTTTTCCCCATTGCACATAAAATGTTTTCATCTTTTTTTTCTTTTTAAATTGGTTTATGTTTTTACTAAGTAAGTAGAGGTTATGATTTTATAATGTAATTTGACTTTAAGTTATTATAATCTATTACCCTGTAAACATCATATTTTCCTTGAGGTTTCACCCTAAATTACATTCTTTGAACCAAGTTCTTTGATGACATTAATGCACAATATGATGTTCCTTTTTCTTGAAGTAAAAAACATGCAGGACTGGTTAGTTTACACACTGTTGCAACAAAGTCAGTTTTCATACAGCTCAGGATAAAGATGTAGGGTGAAACAGGGACTGTCTCTTAATGTGAGGGTATATTTTCTTTTTTGAAAAATATTTTTATTAGTCCTGTGTCACGGGTATTTGGGTTTTCTTCTGGTGTGCATGGAGAGAGAGTGCAGTTGCTTGGTTCACTGGATGACCCATGGGAAAGGTGTGTGAGCAGTTGCTTGCTCTTCTGCGTGGTACAGAGAGACTGGTGTCCTGTCTCTGGAGACAACTGTGGCTGCTGTGGTCTGAAGGAAGCATGTGGATGACCTCCGGTGGGTGGGTGAGAGGCCAGAGAGAGAGACAGGAAGAGAGTGCTCCGGTCTGGCTGTCGCTGGGTCAAAGCATCAGTCTTTGAGACATTTACAGAGCTAACGAGAAAGAAAGCCCAGGAGTATATAATGGGAGGAAGAATTCCACACAAATAGACAATGAATCAGGTGATGTAACTGCCTTTTTCCTGTCTCCCCTTTCTTTGATATTTTACTTCCCTAGGAAAAAATCTACGATTGTTTAATTTATTTCCTGCTCCATTATAAATACTTCCCAGCTGTTTCCCTCTCTCCCTCTTAGAAATTTATAAAATAACCAGAATTTTAAGAGGTCATTCTTTGAAAAACCAATTGATTGCTTCAGAGCACAGAAGGAAACGTCTTAAAAATATAAACAAAAAAATTCTAGGATCCCTGAATTGACAGCTACTTTGTCACTTGGTGCGGAGGATACTTCTTCTGAGTCATGTGTATCTGTCACTGCTCTGGCAACTGTTGAAATAAACAAAGCTCCGTGGAGCAAAATAGAGCATTTGGAGCTCACTTAGTGGAGATGGGAAGGTCTGAATGTTCAAGGGCGAGATGTTGCCTGGCCTTGCAGAAGGGCTGCAGGCGTAGGAAGGACACAAGGTGAAGGATTCCATAGCAATCTCAGATGCTCTCCTGAACTGCCACCGCAGGCTGCCTGAGAGTGTGCAGTCTCTGTGATCCCACTGCAGCACAGGAACGCTGCCACACACGTCCCACAACACGGGTGTTTTTAGAAATGTCACGTGTCCCTCTTAATGATTCCATATTTGCAAGAGATGTCCCCTTTTATATGGATAAATTGTGAGTTGACCAATTGTTTTTCTCACTTTTCTCTCCAAATCCATGTGCCAGGTTTTGTCCTTAGAAAACAAAATTTGTGAATGAGGGGAGTTTGAAGTTAAAGGCACTCCATCCACATGGGACCTCAGGTTGCACTTGTGAGCTCTCTGGGCCTGGCCAGGGCCTTTGAGAACTCACTGTCAGTTATTGTCCTCCTTCTGGAGAAGGCTTTCCTATGATTTTGGATGGTGAAAACCAGCTGAGAAGAGTGGCAACCAGAACACCTGCTCAGCTAAAGCAAATCATCTCTTTCTTTGACCAACTGGATCTGTGTATTTATTCCTCCGGCAGCAGCAGTGTTCTTGAGGGGCTTATGGAAGTGAGCCGGGCTGATGGCCTCCTGGGGGTGGAGGGTGTCAGGCCTGCTGTGCACAGGGATGTGGCAGTTCATCATGAACAGCAATGAGTGTGCAGTATCCTTTTCTCCAGGTCCTGGACCCAGGCAGCACCGCACTTGAGAGAGGAGGGTTTACCTTCTATGGCTTTTCTAGCTTGGATGTGCTGTATTGCCAAGTTCAAAGACATATTTTGCCCTAGATGGAGATAGCTCACTTAGATATGTCATTTCATGCCCTCATAAGCTTGGATGACTTCTGAGTAGCAGCTTCGCACACGCGAAGCCGAAAGTTTAGCAGTTTGATTTCTGTCATCAGTCAAATGGGATTATTTCAGACAAATAGTAAATGAGTTAGTGGTTTGGGAAGTGGCTTATTTTTTCAGTTTGGGTATTCGTCATCTGTTGCTGCATACAAATGAGCTGAGCAGGTAGCAGCTTAGAACAGCGAAGGGTATCTTGGCATTCCTGGGAATCAGGATACCAGGCGCGACCTGGCTGGATCTGGCTCAACACCTCCCAGGCTGCGCTCCAGGAGGAGCGCCACACGTCAGGGCACAGCCACACGAGGACCTGTTCCAAGTGGCATGTGTGGCTATTGGCTGGTGAGGCTGACTGTTGACTGGTGAGGCTGGCTACCCGTTCCTCCTGTTGTGTGCCTCCCAACAGGACAGTCCACCACGTGACAGTAGGTTCCTTCAGAAAGAGGAGGAAAGAAGGAGAAGGGGCCCGGCACAGTAGCACAACGTGCTGCACCTCAGCATGGTACCCCAATATTCTCACCTTGTTCTGCTCATTAGAAGTGAGTCACTAGGTCCAGCCCTCCGTCAAGAGGAGGGATCACACAGGGCCGAACACCAGGAGGAGGGGGTGCCAAGGCCCATTTTAGAGTAGGCCCCTGCTGGGTCATTCTCACCCTCTCCTTAAGCTCCTTGGACTTTGCTGTCAATAATGGTAACTGAAGGTCGTGATGTGGGAGACTGAAGACGAGCATCTCTCTCCCACCTGTAAAATTAGTCACAGGATATTTTCTCTGTACCTGTTGTTCAGCCATGAAGGATATACAGCTTCACAGGACTGGTTTGTGTTAGGGAAGGCCCTGTATGGAGGCACGGGGGCATAAAGGGGCCTGGGGCCATGGTCCTGAGTTCAGAGAGAGAGAGGCAGGAGCATATTCTGGGGAGCAGAGGTCATAGGCCTGGTGACAGCTCAAGAACTGGTCTGCTGGGCTCTAGCCTCACCGGAATGCCTCCTTGGCCCCTCTTCACAGGTATAAAGAGAATAGTAGGTTCTCTGTAAAATGGGGACTATATGTAACTTGAGCTGATAGTAAGAAGAGCACAGATGGAGGCTTGCCTTGTAAGCACCAGGTGAGCCATCACAAAGGTGGAGGCACAGATAAGGGCCCTGTGGGTACTCTTCTCTTGGAATCATGCAAGTGACTTTTATTTTTCTCTTTACCCAGAATTAGGTATTTTGACTGCACAATACATAGAAACATTTTTTTAAAAAAAATGAACAACTGGGACAATAGCAAAGAAAAGTAGTTCTCAAGTTCTGGGGGTTTGTGCCACATGTCTTGACAACCTGCATTTTCTTTGAGGCGTTGCAATAGCTCGGGTCCAAGGCCAAGTGTTGAGAGTGTGGTCACCAGTCCGTGCTGCTGTTGAGGGGCTGGAAACCTTAGGAGGTGGGGCCTCAGGGGAGGAATTTAGGTCACTGGAGGCGTGGCCCTTGAAGGGGACATGGGGATACTGGCCTCCACTTCTCTCTGATTCCTAGAGCCCTGAAGGGAACAGGCCTCCTCCAGCCCTGCCTCCTGCTGTGACACACTGTGCCACCAAGGCCAGAAGAAACAGGGCCAGGCACCCATGGACTGAGAACTCTCAAACCATAAGCCAAAATAAACCTTTCTTCCTTCCCCTGGCTGCGCCACCCTCCACCCAAGCCCGGCCCCCTTTCCTGGCCCACTTCTTGTGGCCCTGGCTCTGACCTTCCATCAGAGTCTGGCTCTTACCAGCTGATCCTTCATCCTTGTGTCCTCACCAGGAGGACAATCCGGAAGGTGGGGTGGGGCTGTTCACACTTCGATTTTGCTCTCCCACGACTCCCACGCCCGACCCCAGCAGCCAGTACAGGGTCCACAGGTGGAAAGAATGACCTGTGTGTTTGGAGTGTTGTAGGAGAAACTTCCATCCTGGGTGAGAAACCAGCAGAAAGGGAAATAATGACAAGAAAGACAATTCAAACATGTGCCCTGCTCTTTTCACTTGGGTCTTTTCCTGTCTCAGATCTGCTGAGGGTCTGGATCTTAGGGATGGTACAGAAAGCTACCGACACGTGCTTGACCCTTTGGGACGGAAAACTCCCCTGGACGCCCTGCCCCCCACCCCTCGCCCCCTTCCTCACTTCAGCTCATCTGCTGCTTTTGCTGCCAGCTTCCAGAGCAAGGCACTCAGGCAGGACCCCTGTCCTCCTGCCGGCCTGGGCTCGTGCGCTGTGTTGCATTGTACAGATTCTGGCTCAGCCTCGGGGCTTCCTGGTCTGGACTCCCCTTCTGGGTTCCCGTCCTCATCCCGAGGTGCATCCCAGTGGCACACCCAGGTCCCCCAGAGCTCTGTGGCCGAGAGCACCCAGGCCAGGCCACTGTCCCAGCTCCCTCTGCTGAGCTGTCCCCAGGGGTCTTCTCGGTTCCTTCTCTCTGGTTCTGGTGGTGCTGTTCCTACTCCACACTTGGGCATTCTTCTTTCCTCCCGGGCAAGTCCTTTCTGCACAGGCTGCGAGGACGGCGGTGCTGGCGACCTTGGCCAGCTGGTCTCTCCAATGCATGGACCCCTTCCTCCTGCGGGGGCTGGGCCTTCCTGTGTCTCCGCACAGCTGTCTGCGACCATGCGCTGCTGCTCTGCTCCTTCGTCCCTGTGTCTTCTGGCCGCCCTCACCCTGTGAGCGCACAGCAGCGGCCACAGTGTGGAGCACACTGTCTGCTGGCTGTTCCCAAACAGGGTTCCAGGATGGTGTGGACAGCTGCCGCCCCCTTCACCTCCGCGTGTCCCTTGTGGACCAAGGCCTGGCCTGGCCTGGCAGCCTTGGTGGTTCTGTGGGAGGCTCCTGTCTCCTCCCACGGTTAGTGACAGAGGGCCCGTGGTTCGACCTACTGCGTCCTCATTCATAACCCGTCACGGCCACACCTGAGCTTTCCTGCCCAGCTCTCCTGCTGCTCAGTGATCGCCAGACTAGCCTTTCTATTGTCGCCTCCTGAGGAGAAATGGTCAGTGGTGCTGCAGTTGGACGTACCCACATGGCACCCCCTTCCCTCCACAGCCTCCCCAACGCCAGCATTCCCCATCCTGCGCCATCTGTTCCCTGGTCTCCACCGCACAGACCCTGCCACTCCTCTGTTCATCTAATGCATTTATGTTTGTGAGCCGCTTTGGTGTGCTCATCACCTCTGCACGAGGAATGCTGGAGGCTTCCTTTACCCTGTGGAGTGGGGACCGCTGGGGATATTCCCCATGTTTCTGAGCATTTCTGCCTACAAGCCCCTGAGCCAAGTGTCTTCTTATACTTGTCCCTTACAGTAAGTCTACCAGTTAGAGACAGTTGTAATGTCCACTCTGCTGATGAGGAAATGGGGAGAGGTGTAAAGTGCCCAGCTGGGCACACCTCTGAAGATCCGTCCTCCAGTCGGGTAGGGTATGCCGTGGCAGGATCACAGGCCAGGAGCCGGCTGACCTGATTCAAAGTCTCCATGATATTCTCCCCCAGACCAAATCCTGGCTGGGAGGACCCTGAGCTGGAGTGCTGTCCCTGTACAGCCCAGTGGTTTTTGCAAGGCCCTAACAATAGCATTTGGAAGTCTCTTCCTTCTCTTTCCAGCTCCCTAGCCTCGCCCTTTCCACTGGCGCTGATGACTGTCTCAAACCTGCCCCCGACCCATTGTCCTCTGCATTTCAGTAGGGATTTTAATCTCCCTGGTTTAATTCAGAACTTAATTGTGGCCTATCTTCAATTCATGTATTTTAGTTTTGCCTTCATGTTTGGATTTTAGTAAGTTTAATTTTATTTTTAATTGACAAGTACAATTACATAAGCTTGTCACACAAAACATGCTGTTTTAAAATATGTAAACGTTTATGGAATTGCTCAGTTGAATTAATAATACTTGCATTATCTCCTGATCTCGTTGGGGGTGAGGACAAATTCTACTCTCTTAGCAATTTTCAAAACACATTGTTGGTACATATTGTCACTGTGTTTTAAAGCAGAACTTTTGGATGCATTCTTCTTGACTGAGCTTTGTATTCTTTGGCCAACATCTCATCCTCTGCCTCCCTAGTCCCTGGGATCCAGTGTTCTGCCCTTTACTTCTATAAGTTCAAAAACTTTAGTGATTTGAGCATATAGAAGTAAGGGGTGAGTGGGAATGAGCACTGTTAGTCTTTCTGTGCCTGGATTAGTTCACTTCACATGATGTTCTCCAAAGTCACCCACATTGTCCCAAATGACACAGTTCCCCTCACTTTGAACGCTGAACCACGTGCCACTGTATGCGCAGACTCCATTGCTGAATCTGTTCTTTTCTGGGTGGGCACCTAGGCTGATTCCCTGCCTTGACCACAGTGGATGCTGCTTGTTGAGCTTGAGAGCGCTTGTGTCTCTTGGACATACTGGTTTGCTTCATTTCAGTGTATGCCTGGTACTGGAATTGCTGAATCATAGTCATGTCTTTTTTTAAAAATATTTTTTATACCTTTATTTTGTTTATTTATTTTTAATGTGGTGCTGGGGATCGAACCCAGTGCCTCCCGTGGGCTAGGCAAGCACTCTACCACTGAGCCACAACCCCAGCCCATAGTCGTTTCTTTTTAGTTTCATGTGGAACCTCCACGGTGTTTTCCGTAGTGGCTATACTCATTCACATTTGCACCAACAGGGTACAAAGATTTCCTTTTTTTCCTATGTACTCCTCACCATTCATTATCTTTTTTCTTGTTTGTAATAGCCATTTAATACACGTAAAGGGATATTTTGGTTTCAGTTTGCATGTCTCTGATGATTAGCAAAGTTGGCATTTTTTTCATGAATGTTGGATATTTATTTATTTTCTTGAGAGAAATTTCTATTCGGGTCCTTTACCAATTTTTTATTTTTTTCTAACTGTTGAGTGTTTTGAGTTCCTTTTACATTTTGGATAGTAGTCACTTACAGATGTACAGTTCGCAAAGACGAAGGTTGTATAGACTATCTCTTCACCCACCCTTCTTGCATCTTGTCATTTCACCCTGTTGATTACTTCCTTTACGGTGCAGAAGCATTTGGCTTGACCTAATTCCACTTGTTTATTTTTGCCCTGGTTGCCTTGCTTTTAGGGTCGTCTCCATGATATTCTCCCCCAGACCAATGCTGTGGAGCTTGAGCCTGCCATCTTCTGGTGGCTTCCCCACTTAGGCTGGCTTTAGTACAGAGCCCTCCCTTATCTATGAGGAGGTGCCTCCAGAACCCAGTGGAGGTTTGGACCCAGGGGTGGTGTCGTACCTGTGGAGAAGCCCCGGGGATACCCAGTGCATGGCCATCAGTCTGACAGCAGGTGGCTGCTGGGCCAAGGAGCTGGTGGCATACGCAACAAGGGGATTCATGTCCCGAGTGGGCGGTGCTGGGTGGCATGAGACTTTATCCTGCTGCGGAGAGTGATGTCACCTCAACACTTAGGGACCATCTCTGGAATTCCCCGTTGTATATTTTCAGTTTGTGTTTGACCATGGGTAAGTGAAACTGCAGGAGAAGATGGGCCCCTGGAGGGGCTGTGAGACACGGTTTGGTTTTGTTCTTTTATGTGTGGATATCCAGTTTTCCCAGCCCACCTTACTGAAGACATGGTCTTTTCTCCAGTTTATGTTCTTGGCACCTTTATCTGAAATCAAGTATGTGAGATTTATTTCTGGGTTCTATTTTGTCCCTTTGGTGGGGAATGTGTACCATACTGCTCTGATGCTATAGTTTGTGGCATGTCTTGAAGTCTGAGAATACGATTTCTTCAATTTCATTCTTTGATTATTTGGGCTTTTTTGTGGTTTCATATAAATATTAGGATTATTTCTATTTCTGTGAAAAAAATGACATTGGGGTTTTGATAGGGATTGCATTGAATCTGCAGATCACCTTCAGTAGTATGTACAACTTAACAGTATTGATTCTTCAAATCCATGAACATGGTATATCATTCCATTTTCATGACTTCATCAACTTCTTTTATCAATATTTCTTTAGTATTCAGTATGCATGTTTTGTACCCCCCTTGATTCAATTTATTACTAAGTATTTTTGTAGATAACACAAATAAGATTATTTTATTGATTTGATTTTAAATAGTTTGTCATTTTATAGAAATATTTCTATGTTTTTGTATGTTCATTGATATGCTGAACCTGAATTGTTAAGATTAATTCTAGTGTTTTTTTTTTTTGGTTTTTGGTGGAATCTTTAGGGTTTTCTGAATAAAGACCATATATCTGCAATCAGAAACAGTTTACTGCTTCCTTTCCAATGTACATGTCTTTTATGTCCTTCTCTTGCCTAATTGCCCTAACCAGGACTTCCAGTATTCTGTTTAACAGAAATGAACGGCAAGCAATCCTACTTGTCTTGTTCTTGATTTAGAGAAGAGGCTTTCAACTTTTCACAGATGAATGTGCTGTTAGCTGTGGGTTTGTCAAGCCTTTCTTGTCTTGAGGTTCAATACTTCTATTCCTAATTTTATCATGAAAGGATGTTGCATTTTGTCAAATAAATTTTCTGCATCTTTGAGAAAATCATATGGTTTCATCCTTCATTCTGCTGATCTGGTGCATCACATTTATGAATTTGTGTGTGTTAATCCATCCTGGCATCCCTTGGGTAAAACCTACTTGTTTTTGTGAATTATTATTTTTTTAATGTAGTGTTGAATTCATTTTCCTTGTGCTGTCAATCACTTCCTCATCTAAGTTCATAAGCAACATTAGCCTGTAATTGAACAATTATTTTCCTTTGGTTTCCTTTTCTGACATTGGTATCCGAGTAATGCCAGCCTCAAAAATTGAGTTTTGAAGTATTTTTTCTTCTTCAGTTTTTTAGGAGCTTTTGAAAAGGATTGACATTAGTTCTTTTTAAATGTTTGGTAAACAAATTATGCTATGTGCATGCATGGATATACTGCAATACATACTGCTTACATATAATTATAATACTACATATAATATAGTGCTTACATATAATTAGTGTACTAATTAAAATCATAATAAGAACAATTATAGAAGGGAGATCAGTAGAGTAACTGGATTGGGGAAGGGAGGAGGAGAAGGAAAGGGAAGGAAGGTACTGGGAATGGGATTGATCAAATTGCATTATGTGCATATACAAATATGGTACCATGATTGCCACTGTTGTGTGTAATTATAATGCACTCATAAAAGCTTTTATTAGAATCAAAGAGTGAAGTCGTCAGGTCCTGGAATTTTCTTTGATGAGAAACTTTTACTACTCATTCAGTCTCTTTATTCATTTTTGATCTGTTCATATGTTTTTAATTTCTTCCTGATCCCATCTTGGTAGGTTACCTGTGTACAGGAATTTTTCATTGCTTCTAGATTGACCAATTTTTTTTGGCATGTAATTGTTTATAGTAATCTCATGATTCCTTGTATTTCTGTGGTATTGGTCATAACATCTCTTTCATTTCTGTTTATCTTTTGAGTCTTCTCTCTGGTTTTCTTAGTCAAAGATTTATCAATTTTAGTTATTTTCTCAAAAAAACCAACTGTTAGTTTCATTGATTTTTTTTCTTATTTTTCTAGTTTCTATTTCATGTATTTCTGCTATCATCCTAATCAATTCTTTCCTTCTACTACCTTTGGATGTAATTTGTTCTTCCATTTTAGTTCCTTGAGGGGTAGAATCATATTATTTGAGAATTTTTCTGTGTAGGTACTTACCAGTATCAGCTTCTCTCCTAGGATTGCTCTTGCTGCACCCCAAACTTTTGGTATGTTTTTGTCCATTTTCATTTGTCTCAACATAATTTTTAAATATCCCTTGGAATCTCTTTTTTGACTCATTGGTTGATTTGGAGCATGTTTTTTTTTTTTTTTAATCTCCATGTATTTGGAAATTTTCAAAAATTGCTCTTGTTATTGATTTCTAGTTCCCATGGGAGTGTGCTCAGTAAAGATATTTGGTGTGAATATCCACATATCTTCAATTATTAAAAACTTTTTTAGCAGCATCACCTATGTTCTGTCCTGAAGAACCTTTCATGTGCAGTTGAGGG
Source organism: Marmota flaviventris (assembly GCF_047511675.1). Lineage (NCBI taxonomy): Eukaryota > Metazoa > Chordata > Mammalia > Rodentia > Sciuridae > Marmota > Marmota flaviventris. The sequence goes on from NC_092513.1 coordinate 66,786,140, forward strand.
GATGTTGGAGGAACTGTTCTGTATGTGTGTCCTGGGTTCATTTAGTCTAAAATTTAATTGAAGTCTGATGTTCACGTCGACTCTGTCTGAATGGTATGTCCATTGCTGAAAGTAGGGTTCTCAATCCCTTTCTATTCAGTAGTCCATCTCTTCCAGGGGGACTAACATCAGGGGCCCTCTATCCTGAGTCACATCACTAGCCCTTTCTACTTTTTGAGACAGGGTCTCAGTAAGTTGCCGAGGCTGGCCTCAAACTTGCACTCAACCCTGTAGTCCATCTTTTCCTTCATGTCTGTAATTCTTCCTTCCTACACTTAGTGCTCTGGGGTTGAGCGTGTATATGCATTTACAACGGTTCTATCCCCTTGGTGAGTCGACCCTTCAGCATTGGGTAGTCCTGTGTTTGGTCCACTGTGTAGTTTTTGTCTTTACGTCTGTTTTGTCTGGTCTAAGTGTAGTCACTCTATTCTCTTTTCATTTCAAATTGCTTGGGATATCTTTTTCTACCCTTCACTCTCACTTCCTGTGTCTTCTTAAATGTGGAGAAAATCTTTTGTAGGCAGCACCTAGTGGGTTTGTTTTTCCATCCCCTTGTCCTCTCTGCTTCTTTGGAGTGGAGAACGTAGTGCATTTGCATCGGAGGTGGTTGTCCCTAGCTGAGGACTCCCTGCTGCCATTTTGTCGCCTCTCTTCCCATTGCTTGGTCCTTCTTTGGTTCCTTTCTTCCTCTCTTGCCACCTTCCTTTTCATTTGATGATTTTTCTCCAGTTGCATGTTTTAATTTTCTTTTTTTTTTTGGGGGGGTGGGGGGTGGCTGGGCAGGAGTTGAAATCAGGGGCACTTAATCACTAAGCCACATCCCCAGCCCTATTTTGTAATTTCTTTAGAGATGAGGTCTCACAGAATTGCTTAGTGCCTCACTGTTGCTGAGGTTGGCTTTGGACTCCCGATCCTCCTGCCTCTGCCTCATGAGCCTCTGGGATTACAGTCATGCGCCACTACCACCCACTCTACTTTTAAAATTTCTATCCTTTGTGAATCGACTGTAGGTTTTTGTTTAATGGTCGTGATTAGGTGAACATAAAATACAGTTATAACAGGCTTTTTGAAGCTGATAACAATGTCAATTGCATATAAAAGACTACACTGTTCGGTTTTTATGTCAGATGCACATCTTTTCATATTATGTATATCTCAACAAATTATTGTAGTGATTATTATTTTTAATAGTGTCTCTTTATTATTTTATGCTTTCAGGTTAGATTCGAAGACCTGGGACCATGTATTTTAATTCTGTTTCACATCACATTTGACATAGTGATGAACATGGAATAAATACTCATTTATTGCAATGGGATTAACATGTCCACACAGGAAGTGGTATTGTTCCTTCCAGTGGCAGCTGATGCCGTCACCACACTGTTGTGCACACCGGCTTCTGTTGACCTGCTTGGTAACAACGTTCTCCCTCTTCTCTCTTCCCAACTGCAGCGTGTGCATTCCGATACAACGGGCTGTCGTTTGTCTACCTGATCTACCTCTTGCTCATTCCTCTGTTTTCAGAACCAACAAAAGCAACAATGCAAGGTAAGAGACACTGTGTTATTCTGGACCACGGTTACGGGGCCCCAGTGCATTTGCTGGGTTTGCTGGGTTTGTCTTTATTCCCTGGGGAAGCTGCCACCTGTGCAGCAGGGTGGTCCGCCAGGGAGTGGGGTCCAGCCTTGTGACGGCTGCACCGGGCACCGCTGGGTGCACACTGTGATATGTGCTTGTGCCACCTGCACAGCTATTCTCCTGATGTAAGTTCCCTCCTGGGTCCTCATTGGTAGGCTTGGCAGTGCTTCTGGAATGTTTTGGTTAGTTAAAGTATTGTCAATAAAACAAGGCAGATGGCTGGCCGACATTGGCTTGTGCATTTGCATATTGCTGGGAGAACATGGTAACCGGAAGAGACACAGCAATGTCTGACTTTGCTGAGCATTCTGTGGGAGAACTGAGTAAGAAGCCTGGTTACACTTGTTCCTGGATCATGCATCTGTTGAGATTTCTTAAGTCTGTCTTGACGACATACAGCAAGGGCGGTCCTGAGTTGGGTCTGGTGTCTAAGCACGTTCCAGCAAAGCTTTAGCATCCTTCTCTTTGCTCCACAAGAATCAGGCACAGAACAGGAGCTGCATTTTCTGGCCTCTAATTAGGAAACACAATCTGGTTTATAATTTATTTAATTGAAGGGCTCCCGCAAGTATAAAAATGAAATCGCATTTAGTTGATCTGATTAGTTGTTTTCTAACACATCACCATTGTAAGAAATAAGGGCCGTACCAAACTCCATGGGCAAGCAGGATGGCTGCGTGTGGACACGAAGGAAGGAAAGCTGGCTCTGCACAACTTACAGAGTGGCATGGAGAAGCCACGGGGGCGATCCCCTTAGTGACGGGGGCTCAGGAGATGAGTGCCGCCCACGGTGCACCCAGAACAGCAAATACCTTCCCATTCTCCTGGTTCATTAGTAAATTTATGAAGCATATTATAAGCATTCGTCCTGGTGGTTATAACTGCAGATACCATGGTATTGTCCTATCTCAAGGAACTTAAAAAATAACTCTTTCATGTTATTTAACTACTTAATAAGCAAAGTTCAGACAAGCTGGAGAAACGTGTTTTTGCAAATCTTTATCGAACCATAGATACACTGTCTGTGGGACCCCACACACCACAGCCTCATTTCTAAATTGTCTAACATAAACAGAATGGATTCTAACCTCAAGGACAAGGTTGTAACACACGAGCAGCTCCTGCTTCATGGCTCAGAGCTCATTTCTCAAAGAAAGATTTCATGACACTCAAATGATACAGAGCTTCGAAAATAAGGACTTGAAGGTGTTGAATTCAACTATCACTTTTTAATCAAGATATCCTGTCACTGTTCTATCTGAGCTCAGGCAACTGGGATTTCCCCTCCATATGTAGGGGACAGCCCCCGAGTCTTCCTTTCCCCAAAGCAACAGCCCTGAAGGAGCAGCCGTGGCAGAAGTGCCATCTGTTTTAGTCCAGGGGCACTAATGACTATCAGGAAGGCTGTAGGGGCAACATACCTACGAAGAGCAAAACACCATGTAAGGAAATATCCTGCCTTAATGAAGTGTTCCAAGGTCTGTTGCAAGGTAAAGCACAGGTAGGCGTGCAGCTATGTGTCAGTGCTCACGTAGCAGCAGGGGAGGGGACACTGGAGATGGCAGCCACCAGTGCCTCTCAGTTAGCGCTTGGAAGCAGCATCCTGTGGCTTGTTTCCTCTTTCCTCCACTCCAGCTCCAGGAGGCGGGACGGTGCCTCCCTGTGACCTCCCGATGTGCTTCCGACTCTAGCAAGGGATGTCGCCTGGTTATTCTCAACATGCAGGACTCACGGTCCGTCCATCTAAACTCTGTGCTTTGAGGCATGGGCGAGACATTGCTGGCAGAGCGGGTCCTCCCTGGAGTCGACCTGAGCAAGTGACTATGAGCTGGTGGAAGCCATGCGGCTTTTCAGGGAGACCCAGGTCCGGCTGTCCTCAGCCTTGGCCTCGTCTCACTCCGTCTCACACAGGTCGATGGGCATGTACGTTGGCAGGTGGAAAGGGCTATCCACAAGCCCTGAGTCCCTGCTCCCCGACAGCCTGTGCTGGAATCAGCAGGTGAACTTGAACTGGCTCAGGAGCAGAATCACCTTGGCTGGCGCTGCACTAAGGCAGGCCCTCTGTGCTGGCAGCCAGGTGTGTGGTGCGCAGGAGCACTGTTGCTTCTCCACCTTTCACCCTCTGTTTGGTCAAATGCGTGTTTTTCTTGTGCGACTATTTTCCAAAGGGAAAATTCTACTCTCCCCACCACTGTGGTTTAAGTCATATTTCTTTTTGCCTATATTTGTTTATTTTATAATAAGGCATCTCCAACCAGTAAATCCACGTTTACAACAGTATCAACACTCAAGTGCAAGATTAGCACACTTGTAAATGACACTTGGAGGGAGGGAGCTGAAAAATAGATCTACCTTTGATTTAAAAATTTCCACCAAAACAAAATGAAAATGTTTCAAGTTCACCCTAACCCTCATCAGGAACGAGTTGGCTTTTTTCAAAAAATTTTTTATTCCAATTTGTTATAAATGACAGCAGAATGCATTACAATTGATATTACACATATAGAGAACAATTTTTCATATCTCTGGTTGTATACAAAGTATATTCACACCACTCATGTCTTCATAAATGTACTTTGGATGATGATGTCCATCTCATTTCACTATTATTTCTAACCCCATACCCCCTCCCTTCCCCTCCCACCCCTTTGCCCTATCTAGAATTCGTCTAATCCTCCCATGCTCCCCCTCCCTACCCCACTATGAATCAGCCTCCTTATATTAGAGAAAACATTTGGCATTTGGTTTTCTGGGATTGGCTGATTTCACTTAGCATTATCTTCTCCAACGCCATCCATTCTCTTTTATTGCTGAGTAATATTCCATTGTGTATATATACCACATTTTCTTTATCCGTTCATCTACTGAAGGACACCTAGGTTGGTTCCACAGTTTAGCTATTGTGAATTGTGCTGCTATAAACACTGATGTGGCTGTGTCCCTTTTTTATGCTGTTTTAGGTCTTTGGGGCATAGAACGAGGAGAGAGATAGCTGAGTCAAATGGTAGTTCTATTCTCAATTTCCCAAAGAATCTCCATACTGCTTTCCATATTGGCTGCACCAATTTGCAGTCCCACCAGCAGTGTATGTGTGTGCTTTTTTCCCCCACATCCTCGCCAACACTTATTGTTGTTTGTCTTCATAATAGCTGCCATTCTGACAGGAGTGAGATGAAATCTTAGAGTAGTTTTGATTTGCATTTCTCTAATTGTTAGAGATGATGAGCATTTTTTCATATATTTGTTAATTGATTGTATATCCTCTTCTGAGAAATGTCTGTTCATGTCCTTGGCCCATTTATTGATTGGGTTTTTTTTTTTTTTTTGGTGTTTAGCTTTTTGAGTTCTTTATATGCCCTAGAGATTAATGCTCTATCTGATGTGTGTGTGGTAAAAATTTGCTCCCAAGATGTAGGCTCTCTATTCACCTTAATTGTTTCTTTTGCTGAGAAGAAACTTTTAAGCTTGAATACAACCAATTTATTGGTTCTTGATTTTAATTCTTGCACTATAGGAGTCTTATTAAAGAAGTTGGGGCCTAATTTGACATGATGGAGATTTGGGCCTACTTTTTCTTCTATGAGATGCAGGGTCTCTGGTTTAATTCCTAGGTCCTTGATCTACTTTGAGATTGAGTTTTGTACAAGGTGAGAGATAGGGGTTTAATTTCATTTTGTTATATATGGATTTCCAGTTTTCCCAGCACCATTTGTTGAAGAGGCTATCTTTTCTCCAATGTGTGTTTTTGGTGCCTTTGTCTAATATAATTATAATTTTGTGGGTTAGTCTCTGTGTCCTCTATTCTGTACCATTGGTCTACCAGTCTATTTTGGTGCCAATACCATGCTGTTTTTGTTACTATTGCTCTGTAGTATAGTTTAAAATTTGGTATAGTGATGCAACCTGCTTCACTCTTCTTGCTAAGGATTGTTTTAGCTATTCTGGGTCTCTTATTTTTCCAGATGAATTTCATGATTGCTTTTTCTATTTCTATGAGGAATGCCATTGGGATTTTGTTTGGAATTGCATTAAATCTGTATAGTGCTTTTGACAATATTAATTCTACCTATCCAAGAGCAAAGTAGATCTTTCCATCTTCTAAGGTCTTCATTGATTTCTTTCTTTAGGGTTCTGTAGTTTTCATTGTAATGGTCTTTCACCTCTTTCATTAAGTTGATTCCCAAGTATTTTATTTATTTATTTATTTATTTATTTTGAGACTATTGTAAATGGGGTAGTTTTCCTCATTTCCCTTTCAGAGGATTTGTCACTGATATACAGAAATGCCTTTGATTTATGGGTGTTGATTTCATATCCTTCTACTTTGCTGAATTCATGATGTTAGTGTCATCCGCAGGATGAAAACATCTGAGTAGTAATGGTGCTTCCCCATCCTGTGACTAAACTGATTGGAATAAGACCTTGTCCTGCAGTGCTGAAGGAGGAGGGTGACAGCAGGTACTCATGCTAAACTCTACAAGTTTTGTTTTACACCATTATGGTGGGGCTGTGGTGTAGCTCATTGGAAAGCACTTGACTGGCAGCACGAGGCCCCAATTAGACCCTTAACACCAGGAAAAAAAAAGTTAGGGTAAAAAAAAAATTGTTTGGAGCCTCAACAAGCCTCAAAGAATTTATTTAGGGAGGGCTGAGATGTGCACGGAGAACTCTAGCATTTTAGTCAGCTTTTACACTGCTGTGACCAAAAGACCTGACGAGAACAATTAGAACATGACAGGTTTATTTGGGAGCTCACAGTTTCAGAGGTCTCAGTCCATAGACAATCTGAGGCAGAACATCACCGTCGAAGTGTGAGGAGGAAAGCATCTGGGAATGTGGCACCAGGAAGCCAGAGAGAGAGAGAGCTCTGCTCACCAAGGACAAAATATATACCAAAGCCACGCTCCAGGGGCCCTCCTCCCCCAGCCACACCCTCCTGCCTACAGTTCCCACCCAGCTAATCCCCATCAGGGGATGAATGCATTGAGTAGGTTAAGACTCCTGTGGTTCCAATGCCTCTTGGAAACCCAGGTTGGAATTCAGTTGCCAGCATGAAGTATTGAGAGGTGACCAGCAGATGAGGGGCCACCCCATAAATGGACTCAGGCCATTATCACAGGCATAGCCTTCTGAAAAAGGGAGAGCTTGGATCAGTTTTCATCTCGACTCCTGAGTGCCCTCCGCCATGTTGTGATGCACACAGCACCAAGGCCCTGGCCAGACCCCAGCCCGTGGCCTCTCAGCCTACAGAAGTATAAGAAATAAAGCTCTGTTCCTTATACGTGAGCAGGCATTCTAGGAGAGCAGCACAATGGACTCAGAGTGCAGCTTTGCAGCTCCCTCTGCCTGGAATATTCTTCCCCAGATTTGAATGGAGGGCCTCTTCTCATAGTTCAGACTCTTCTCCAGGGTCGCCTCCACAGAGATGGCTTCCCTTCCCTTTCTAACTAAAGTTGTCCCATCCTCTTCCACTTCCACGTTTCTTGCTGTGAACCAGTCGTGTTTCCCTCAGAACCTGGACATACCTGGAACTATTGGAGCCACCAGTCCACAACAGGTGCTGGACCTAAAGGTGCTAACCACACAGCTGTCCTTCTTTGCCCCTTGGTTAGTCCTGTCCACCTTCCCCAAGGGGCTGACTCTTCCCTGGGTGAAAATCTAAGCAGCCCACAGAGCTTGTCAGCTGACCCTTGGAGGGACACATGTCCTTGGATTCTCTAGTGTCCCTGTCTGCCTCAGATCAGACGGTGCAAGAATGAAAACCAGGAAGTTTCTTTACAACTGAAGCTTCTTTCCATTGTGTGCTCTTGTCTGTGGGAATCTGGAAAGGGCACAGGGCCCCTGGGGATCCTCTTTGCATAGCTCCTGTCCCTGTCCCTGGCCTGCTTGGCTCCTGCCCCTGCCCTGACTGGGCTGTGTCTCCCTGGATGTGGCAGGTGGCAGGTGGCAGTAGGGAGTCCTGGTTGGATCTTACTCTCTTTGCCTTCCTTGGTCCAGAGCTGAACACCTTTCCCATGGTTCCTTGTGGGAACAGTGAGTTGAAGCCAGCTCTGTAGGGCGGGTTCTCTCTCTCTCTCTCTCTCTCTCTCTCTCTCTCTCTCTCTCTCCCCCCCCCTATCATTATCATACACACACACAGCATGAGGAGTGGGCACCTTTCATCTGCCATCAGTGCTACAGTTTTAAATATGTCTCCCCTTAAAGTTCACGTGTTGCAAATATGACCCCCAATGCATATATTGATGGCACTTGGAGGTGGGGCCCAGGGAGGATGTAATTGGAACTAGATGAGGTCATGAGGTGGAGCCCCACTAGTGGCTTCTTGAGAACAGGGACAGAGATCTGAAGTGGCCCGCTAGCTCTGACTTGCCGTGCGATGCTCTCCACCATGTCCTCTTGCTAGAGGCCCTTCCAGATGCTGAGCAGATGCGGCGCATGCTCTTGGACTTCCAAGTATTCAGAACTGTGAGGCAAATAAACTTTTGTGATTTTTTAAATTTATTTTTTATTTTTTTGGTAAATCATCTGGTTTCAGGTACTTTGTTATAGCAACAAAAAGTGGTCTTGCATGGTCAGAGTGCCTGTTCTCCTCTCAGCAAGCCCTCCCCTCTGCAGCCAGGTCCCCACAGCCCACCTTGCTTCTCAACCTTGGGCTGGCTTCTCAGCATCCTTTACCTATTGGCATGCCCATAGGGGCATTCACTGACGACCTGAGGGTGGGATTCTTCCCTCCATACCAGTTCTCCTTGCTTCTACAGCATGGATTCTCGCATAGCCAGGTGCCCTGCTGTACCAGCTGCAGAACTGGGCTTGGAGAATCAGGAGCAGCTGAAGAACCAAGACTGCTACGAGGGGCATTTCATCTGAACCTGCAATAATGTAGCCAAGAAAATGAGCACTTTCTTGTTCACAAACAATGAAGTCTGCAGCAGGGTTGAATCTGTCCTCCATTGAATGTATTTGACTAGTATATAGTTAGCTTCAGGAGGCCTGTGTATTGCAGATTAATTAGGTATTAAGTTCCTTATGCTAATACCTAACATTTTTCTTCAATTGGTCAATGTAGCAGAAGTGTTCATATTTTCTTTGGATGGAGCATAAGTATTAAAACAGGTGTGGCTCTGGAAGAAGGCCACAGTAAGTGTTTAGTAAATACTGGCTGATAATATCGTTACTGTTTTAGAACATAACATTACCTTAAATGTCACAGGGAGCCTCAGTTTAGAAATCTTTCTCATTTGTTCATGACCATAGCTAGTCTTTTTTTTTTCAGAGAGAGAGAGAGAGAGAATTTTTTAATATTTATTTTTTCAGTTTTCGGTGGCACAACATCTTTATTTTATTTATTTTTTATGTGGTGCTGAGGATCGAACCCAGTGCCCCGCGCATGACAGGCGAGCGCGTTACCGCTTGAGCCACATCCCCAGCCCCCATAGCTAGTCTTCACTGAAGGACTGTACTGGTGCTTTCTAAATATTGACAGATAATTAGGTTATTTCCAAGGTTCTTTAGTGTGCTGCTCCTAGAGAGAATAATGTCTCTAATTTTTTGAAATAACATTTGGATTAACTGAGCTACTAATGTGCTAAGTATATATTAGTATCTATTATTATTTACATGCATTAACTTAATTCTCACAACACACTTTTGAGGGAGCTGCTTTTATTATAAAAAACAATTTCAAAAAACCTCCTACTGAGTTTGCAGGTGGATGGAGAGCTAGCCCCAGGATCCACAAGTGTGAGGGTCATGCTGGTGCCCCCTGTGCTATTCTAACACGTCTCCTGAACAGAGCTACTCAGCGGGGGTTCTTCAAGCAAGGAAGCAAATATTTGTTTCGGTAAATATTTGTTGACTGGTAGATCACCAAGCTCTGGGGACAGGGTCGGAGAGAACACAAGCACAGTGGAGGAGGTGTTTTACTGTGTTGGAAGAGACTGATGGTGTGCGTGTGTCTTATGTGAAAAGCACTCCACAGTGTGAGGGGTTGTTCCTTTCAACAAATATTAATTGAGACTGACCTTCAAAAACACTGTGTTTGGTGCAGGGTGAGGAGGTGACGGGGACGTGCTCTCTGCTAGTCTATCCCCTTGCCCACGTTGATCTGGAGCACCCTGTTGAGTGGTGGCTTCTGCAGTATATGATCCTGGAAGTCTCCTTCTTATTCCAGTGACACTGTTACTTCTCTGAACTGGTTCCAGCTTTCTTCCCAGTGGTCTTCAGATTTTTCTTGACCAGGCTCCTGGCACAGCTGCGTGCTTGTACGGAGGGTCTGACTCGTACAGCACTGGGAGTCAAGCTCGATGGGGAGGGAAAACTGGTGATGGGATTAGTCATGCCAATTTTGGAAAAAAATGACTAAATAACAAGAAGTTTACAGCACAGCGTCTGAATTTCGATCTTCATGAATGAGGTTTGGGGGGATTTGGATGGGAGCAGCCTGACTGCTATGCATGGCAGGTACCTGAGGACCAGGTGTGTCCCTTTCCAGGATGGCACACGTCAGCTGTGGGTGCAAGTGATTCTGCACGTTGTTCTGAAGGAGGCACCTGGTGGGCAGGCAGCATCCTGAGGGAGTATGGCTTCGCTGGGGTCACCCCGGAACCTGAAGCACAAAGCTGAGCCGTGCCCCTGGGGGCTCTCGGGACAGGTGCTTTCACTGAGGAAGTTGGTAAAATGGAAGTAGCCAGCTTCTCGGCCCATCGTCTTCGTGCCAGGCACACACTCACGCTGTCATTAGAAGAAAGGGACTACCATTGCCAACGCAGAAGCCCCTTCTGGGGTGAGAAACCTCTCGGTGAAGTTAAGGGGGGAGCGGCCCCTGTGCGCTGGCGCTGCTGCGAGGCCTCCCTCCACTGCGCCCTCCTGCTGGCCAGGCCTGGAACCGCGTCGGTGAGCCTGCTCCGTTGGGGGCAGTCTGGATCCCTGTTTCCCTTGGTCACCTCGTCCTGGCAGAGCTGGGGACCTCTTCCTCCTTTCAGGCACCCGATCACAAATTCTTAGTCTTTGATTCTGTAAATACTTGAAGTCCAGAGTCCCTTTCAGATGGGTGGGTGGTGTCCACTGGGCTCCCCGTCTCCCCTGTGCTCCTGGTTCATAAAGGATAGTTCTGGTGTTGTCAGTAGAGCACCGCAGTCCCGGGAGGGGGCCGCACACCCAGTGTGGCATGCAGTGTGGCATTTCCTACTCTCTGGAAGTCACTCTGTCCACTTGCTTGGTATGGCACAGTGCCGGCCATTGTCTAAGGTGTGTGGTCATTTCTCTTTCCTGTCCAAGGACCCACAGCCACTGTGAAAGCCTCAGTTGTGAATGTTCTCTGAGCTCAGACAGCCCTGGAACGGGCCAGAACACAGGGTCCAGTGGTAGATGCCAGGGGCGGACTTGTGCCTCGGTGAGTCCTTCTTGTCTTCCCTGCTCAGCAATGGCGGCCAGCTCCCGTGGAATAGGTGAAGCCGGGTGCTGAGCCCAGCTCTTTGCTGCAGCCAGCGGGATTGCAAGGGAATTGCAACAGGACTGCTGTAGCGCCAGCCTTCACAGGCCTTCCCTGCAAGCATGTCCAATAGGTGGCCTCTTCCACCTCCTGCTTTGAAAGGAGTAAATAACCTTTCCCCACTAATAAGGTTTGCTTTGTTCTTTGGGTCAATGTAGCCATTCCCTGGATGTATTTGTTTTGCATTTGCATTCTAAACTTATTACAAATTATATTCATGTGTGTACCTATATACATATTTATGCAGTTTGTTGAGATCTCTGCCAACATTTAAAGAGAATCAGGAAGGGCTGGGAAAGGAGGGGCATCATTGCACTTTGTTGACAATTGTGAGCAGGTGGAACATTTAGCAGGCCAAGTTAAAGTTTGTGAAGTGTTGCCAAAGTAACCCTAAGACGAGAGAAAAGAAAAGCATATTTTATTCTGCATAGCTCTGAATAAGAGTCTTACCTTAAGGGGAAGTTTCACTAAGCTTGTAAGTTGTCTATTTAATTCTCCCAACGCATTTTTGAGGGAGCTGCTATTATTATAAAAAACAATTTCAAAAAACCTCATACTGCACATGAAGACTGAGTCTGCAGGTGGACAGAGAGCTAGCTCTAGGATCCACAAGTATGAAGACCATGCTGGTGTGTATATGTATGTATGTGTTTGTGTGTGCATGTGACATAAACACCAAAGGGGCCTCTTCCTGAGCTTCTGACCCTGGACACTTTTAACCAGAGTCACAAAAGGCACCCTAGGAAAGATAAATGATGTTCAGTTTGCCTACTCAAAGAGGCAAAGAGGTCTGTCATTTGTAAAGCCGTGTTTAGACGTCAGAAAGGAAATAGTAGCAGATATTTAAAACTGCTTGCATCTGGTTTCTGTTAAAAGCAGTCTTTAAACCATTAGGCATATTATTGCAGTGTTTTACTATGTTGTAATAAAACAAAAGGCACGAAAATATTTAATTGAGCAGATTATTAGGTGTTTCATTATCAACATCAGCTACCACCAAAAGCAATGTCAACAAAAATAATTTTGCTGCCTGAATTTTTAACAATTCAATAGGAATTTTGGGTTATTTTATCTGTTCTTTTTGGGGATGGCACATATATAATATTCTGTTATTGTTTTAAATTTGGCATATGGAATACTTTAGGCAGACAGAGGGAATTTCAGGCAACATAAATTTAGCAGGCCAAGGAGCTTTAGAAAACATCAGGCCACATTATTATACAAAGAAGATTTCAAAAGTCCCCCCAGTTTTTATTTTTTTTGGCCATAATAAGCCCCACCTCTACTTTAAACTCCATCTCTTATTTAAACATTGTCTTGTGTGGCAGTTCATCAGTCTGTTATTGGTTCTTTGAATGATGCTGCTTTTATTTATTCACTTGACAAATACATCCTAGCATCTGCCCTGTCAGGCCTGGATTCCGGCAGTTGAACACACAGAGGTAAACTGGACAGGCCTCTGTCCTCCCAGTCTGGATCTGGCTCTGCCAGCCAGTCTTGGCAAGTTCCTTCAATTCCCAGCCCTCGTTTCCTTGTCTGTTGAGTGCTTGGCACCATTCTGGGCAAACAGTGACCAGTCGGCCGTCCCTAGGTACCTCATGGGGCCTGTGACCTGAGCTCCGTAGACGTGGAATGAGCTCTAGAGCTCTCTGACTTTTAAATTTTATTTTGCCTCTACAAATGTTCAGCTGCAGTTAATTGGCTTACATACTTTTTGGAGTCAATTTATTTCAGTTTTGAAACTGGCTTGCCTCCGAGGCTGGGCCAGACTAACTTCTGATGGGTTCATTTATTAGCTAGATTGGGTTTTATGTCATTTGTTTTTCTTAAACACACCCCGTTGCATTTGCTCAGATTTATATGAAAACCCCTTTGAGACAAAAACCTACATTAAACTCCATGTTGCTGATTGTTAATTATAAGAAGAATAAACAGGAAACAGAGCTTGCTAGAGGCCAGGCCACTACCTCAAGCATCCACACAGCAAGTCCTGACCCACACACGCACCTTTTGAGCTCCCTGTGAGCATTGGTTCTATTTTACGGAGAAGGAATGGAGATGCACACAGTGATTACCGACTTATTCCTGAAGGTCACAAGCTTTCAAAATCGATGCACCGAGGGAGTGCTTCTGCTGTGAATAATTCAGTTATCTAAGGGTGCGTCCCTCATTCTACTCTCTTAATATGAAAAACAGAGTGGAAACAACAAGGAGATTAGGCGTGTCATCTCCATGCACTGGAACACAGGGGGACAGTCAGCATGCTCTAACCTGCCCTTAGGAAGTCTTCATCATTAGGAAGAAGGACAGCCACCTGCACACAGGGTGCTGGTTAGAGCCACGTGTCCATTCCTTGGCTCCCCGAATGTGCTCCTGAGGGTCTCAAGTGGGCAGGTAGACACTATGGCACTAGAGCCACCATGAGCTATTCCTTTCCATCCTACGGTTTACCATTTAGTTCTGTCTCCTTCCTCCCTTTCTTTATCTAATTTTTAAACTAGCTTTGCCTAAGCTCATTCTCTGCCCTTCAGCTTGCTGGTGCTTGGTGACCTGAGAGTTGCGGAGTCCTTGGGAAGGCAGGTGGAGGTGCCGGTTTGGAGAAGTTGCAGGTGACGGTGGTCACAGTAGCCTGTGCTGCGCTCCTTGGTGACGTGTTAGTCAGCTCCCCATCACTGCAGTCATTTCCTCTAAGTACACCCTGGCTGCAACCACTGGGCAACTTCTAACCCACAGGACCATAACAAAGTACCTGAGAAAATCAATTTACAAAGAAGAAGAGGTTATTTGAGCGTGTAGTAGGAGAGGTTTCAGGCCATGCTTGGCTGGCTGCACTGCTTTGGGGCCTGTGGTGAGGCAGCACATCATGGAGGGAGTGCATGGCCCTGGAGACTGCTCCCCTCATGGTGCCAGCAGTCCAAGAGGGAGAGGAAGGGGCTGGGGTCCCAGTGTCCCCTTCGAGTTACACCCCAGTGATCTAACCTACTCCCACCAGGCCCCGCCTCTTAAGGGTTTGACCACCTCACAGTAGGACTATGGGCTGGGAACGAAGTCTTGAACTCATGGGCCTTTGAGGGACATTTATCAAAACTACAGCATTTACCCACCCCAGCGCCAGTAGGTGCCACCGAGGGGGTCGGGTTGGCCTTTCCAGAGCCCTGATGGTGCAGAGGGAAAGCTGGAGTGCGTGAGCATGTGTGCAGCCTCCTCCGTGAGTTTCGGCTTCTCAAGATGCCCTTCCTCTCCCCCTGCAACTGGCTGCCCTCGTCAGCCTCACAGGATGACCCTTGTGCTATCGGTGCAATGGAATGGCACCTTTTCACCATGGTGTCGCCGTTCCTTAGGTCAAATGGCATCTACACAATGGAAACTGCATTTAAGGTTCCACAACAGCTGCAGAGGCGTCTTCTGGCGGACAGTGAGGATGTCTAGCCCTCACTGTAGTGGGCGCTCTGCCCAGGTCCCTGCAGAGGCCCTTCCTTAGGGCCAGGGCACTACTCTCCTCTAGCTGGAGCTGCGGTGGCTGAGGGATCATAGCTACATGTGTCCCAGCTGGAAGGATCCGGCTCGACCTGTGGCGGGTGTGGCTTCTGTTTCCATGAGTGGTCACGGCACACATGTGAAGGACCCGCCCCATTGCCAGGCTCCTGGACAACTCTGTAGGACTGTCCTGCACCGGGGCTTGCCATTGGCAACACCTCTGCTGCGCCGTGCAGCACTGACCTCTGCCTCTGTCCAACCCTGCAGCCCTCCCTCTTCCCGTCCCACCACGTGAATGCCTGACCAAAAGTCATGCTCTCGCAGGTCTCCGCCATGAGGCCTGTTTTCATGACCAGAGCTGGCCATCCAACAGCTCTGAGGGGCGAGCATCTACCCTCAGAGAGCAAGGACTGCTGTATGAGAGGTGTGGAGTGAGGAGCACCCAGGAGGGGACCGTGGCTGACAGGTCACATGCTGCACCAGGTCCCTGGCCAGTGGCTGAGTGAAGGCTGGATTCTGGCCTCTGTTTCACTGACCAAAACGAACTCTCTAGTCCAGCCTCGAGTGAGCTAGAACGCCGTGGAGCCCCGTGGTGCCCTAGCCGTGGCCCTGCTTCTGCAGTTTTCTGACGGGCGGCTTGGAGCAGGGCATGATTTCCTGACGATGGCCCTGTCTCCCCAGGTGACCCTGCCCGCTGTCCCGCGCGGTTCTCTTGAGCTCAGCCCCTCCAGCAGCGCTGTGATGGGGTCACTACTGCAGAAGGCAGTGTGGAAGTTGGTGGGGAGGTCTGGCCCTCTGAGTCCCCCCTGGAATGACCTTTCTGTGTGTGACTACATGGGGGACGTGGTCCATCACTGCTTTCTCACACATGGAGAGTTAGGAGGGCAGAGAAGGCTGCTCAGAGCTCAAGGCTGGACCAGCAGAGGAAGCGGCTCACAGGGGGCAGGAGCAGATCACAGGCTGAGCAGAGCCAAGGGCACAGGGACCGCCCTGGCATGCCCTGGCTCTGTGATCCTGTGACAGGTGAGGGCTGATTATTTATTCATCACAGGCTCCCTCAACAGCTAGCTTATTAGAGATGCGCAACCAAGGAGGAGCGCTGTGCTGTCTGTCCAGCCTGCAGATGGACAGACAGCCCACCATGCTGTCCTCTTCAGAGTGAGTTGCAAGCAGCAAGCAGGTGCCGACTAGTCTCCACCTAGCAGAACGGCTGCTGTTGCTCACCCCTGTGCCAGCATCAAATATTCAACAGCTGGAGCTTTTACAAAGGCTCCGTATGGGCTAGAAGCAGGAGACTGGCTCCTGACAGCTGGGCTGGGCTGGGCTTTGTGTTAGGACACAAGGGAACAGAGTTGGAAGGAAGGAGGGGTTGACAAGTGGTTACCTGGGAAATTTTAAAATATTGTGGGTAGAGTGTTGCCGATTTGTGACTATATGTGTGACACCTGGCAGAACTTCCCTATGCGCTCACAAGGAAGCTGTTACGGGAAGATGGACCCACACCAAGCAGTGGGATAGAGGGACGGTGAGTGTTACCAGCTGTAGCAGATAGGGACATGTCTATCGTGCTTAATCCATTCATTCCTCGAACCCTGTTCCTCAAAAGGTGTCTACGTATTCACAAAACCTATGCAGGAGCTGGTGACACAATGTTGAGAAACTCAGAGATAGTCCCTGTAATCCAGAAACTCATGGTCTCTTTGGTGACCCTGAAGTAGGAGCCGGATCTTAGAATATGTTATAAAGTCAAGTTAATCGTCACTCACCATCAGTATTGTGAATTTGTCTCCCTGCTAAATTTCCAGGATCATCTGCCCATGAACAGAACCGGTGAATGTGAGTCACCTGATGCCTGTGTCCCCAGTGGACTGCGAGGGGGACGACTCCCTGCCTTCCTGCTCCAGCTCTGCATAAAGTGTGTCCTCTTCACAGGCTCTTCTGTGCCTCGCCTCCCACATCTGCCTGCCCTCTGTGTGTGTGTGATTTCAGTTTAAAAGTGCTGTCTATCCTTCCCAAGGACCAGATGCACCCAGTTTTTCAGGCCTGAATAATAGTGCTCTTGACCACGAGTTCAATGTTATTGAACCCTCTGTGTATATTAACTTAGGCATCTTTAAGCAAAAACAGCAAAAAAGCAATTGAAAGTATTGCCAGGAAGATGTAGCTCGAGGCCCTCAGGAGACTGAGCTCACATCCCCCTGGGAGCGCACTGGGGGTGTTCAGAACAGTGTTGCAGAACATGCTACAGAGAACATGCCACACAAGCTGTGGGACTGGCATCAGAGTGACTCCGCAGCCTGAGAGTCTGGCTCTCTGGTTTCATTTGCAAGTATCAGGGTCTTTTCTGAGGTTCTTTTTTTATAAAGTCTGGAACTTAAAACTTTAGACCCAGGTCTACGTCTAGAGGCACCATGCTGTTGGATGTGTATTATTTGACAGGTGTGGCAGAAAGAGAGGTATGAAGGAAACTTGCACGTGTACTTTTATTTTCAATGCTTTGATTATTGTTAATTTATGAATGACCAAGTTTGTTCTCACACTTCAGGAAGGTGCTTTACTTTATTTCTTAGTTCACAGGACAATATCCTGAGATAGGTGTCACCGTGTTCCACCTTATGGGTGGGGCATTGGCTGGGGTTATCTCTCCACTGTTGTGCAGCTAGCTGGCAAGTTGGAAAGCTTACACAGATCACTTTTCTCCTAAATTTCTGTGTCCCAGTTTTAGATTCTAAAGTGTGGAGATGCAAGAAAGAAATGTTAGCAGGAATCTTGGAGCATGTCAGAACTAACATCCATCATTTTCACTTACAATAGTAGTTTTCAAAACATCAGTGAGTTTCCTATTTCAGGAAGTTCACACACATGTGCGTGTGCACACATGCGGTTAGGAAGGAGGTGCTTTATGACAGTGAATTTCATGATCTCCTACACTCAGTTCTTGATAAGCCTGTAATCTGTTCTCTCTCTCTTTCACTTATTCTACTTTTTTCTTTCCTACACATGGAGAAAAAAAAAATCTCCAGAGATGACATATAAATCATATGTATTGCATTCCACATATGTGCCTCTAATAATTATGATTGCCAAATGAAATACAGTGTGGCCAAATTCGAACATCAAATAAATAAGTCATTTCTTAGTGTAGTTATGTCCCACATTCTATGGGACATGTTTATACTGAAACATTAAATTATTCGTTTTTTATTCAAAATTTAAATTTAACTGCATGTCCCATGTCTGCTACGCTGGTAACCTCAGTAATCATACATGTGTACTCTCCTTTCTGTGTGTGTGTGCGTATGTGGTGTGTGTTTAGAGGGAAGAGATTCCTCCTTCTTCATCACATCCTTATCCGTGGGCCTCAGAAGATAAGATTTCATGAACTCTTCAGTGTGATGCAGATCACTGGTCTGTTCCACCAACTGTGTCCCAAGTGTCACCAGACATGATTGTCAACAAGACCCTGGATGTCTGAGGAGCATGGGAGTATATTTAGCTGGTTAAACCTGTATCTGGAATAACTTCCTTTTAAGCCCAAACTTTTTTTTTCTATAAAGTGTTTTGGGGATCAGAGCCAGTGTACAAATAAAACTACAGCTGTGAGTCACCTGTGGTCTTCTTGGAAGAAGCACTCCTGGGTCTCACTTAACCATCGATTCCATGCAGCGCAGGAGGTTGGTGAGGGACCACGCTGCTCTTTCAGCTGCAGGTGCTGATGGACATTTCTCGGAGTCCTCAGTGTGCTTTGGGTTTTATTCCTGGTATCCCCTTTCCTTGCTTCCTCATCGGAATGGACCCTCGGTCAAGCAGCCTGCTCCGGGGCACTCAGATGGAAGGGCAAGGACTGCTGGGTCCAGTGTCCTGCCTCTGACTGAGCCCTCCCCTCGTCCCCACCTGAGCGAGGGGCCTCAGGCAGCTTCCTTCCAGGTGGCCCTGTCCTGCAGGAGAGGCTCTGAGCACCGGTGCTGGTGTGGACCTGCCCTCTGGTGACACTTGGGACACTTTAGTTGGTGAAACAGCAAAACTTCCTCTCCCACACTGCTGCTGAAACTCGGCTCACCAGGCTCAGCGGGACTGGATGTCCCAAGTGCACATGGCCAGGGAGCAGGCGTGCGTGTGTGGGAGGCTGACTCTGCGTGACTGGGCCATCCAGACTCCTCCTCAACCTGGGGGGATGATGCTGGGCTGAGACCCAGTCCATCCTCTGGGACCGTGTCTCCGCAGAGCAGGCTTCTGAGCATCTCCCACTGTCAGGAGTGGGCTTTCCCTTGGTGGCCTGAATAGAAGCACATTTATAACCTCGAGGGGGAGATGGCTAAATCTGCTCCACAGAGCAGCATCTTTCTTGGAGAGAGGTGGTGGCCTTCAGCGAGCGGTGTGGAATAGAAGCAGTGGCTGAAGACACTGGACAGCCAGGAGCTCGGGGAATGTGGCTCTCGAGCTGTCCAGGGCACAGGATATACTGGGCGCAGAGACACCATTGCTCTCTCTGCTCGGTCCTTGCACAATTGTTGGTGTAGCTGGATTTTACACAAATGTGGACATTGACTTTTATGGATGGCACTTGTAGAGAATTAGGTGAAGAAATAGCAAGGAGTTTGTTCCTTACAGAATGTTTTACTCTGCCCTCTAAATTAGTATAGTAATTGCATTTTTAAAGAGCAATCTTAAAACAATAACAGTGACGCTTTCTCACATTAAAAAGCCCCAAACAATCGACACAGCAGAAAAATAAGGAAGAAATTTAGTCTAAACACCAAAAGACCACAGATGTGGGGAGATAATATGGTAAAGTAAACAATGACTAACATCCCCATTTCCTCCAGTTCCAACTATTTAGTTTAAAACCCACTGACCTTTGAAAACAATGACAGTGGCTGTCTGGAACACAGGACGGATTCTAGAGGGCCGTTCTGCTTTGAAATCGTGCCTTTGTCTATTCATGGACTCGGGAGCTGCAGGTCCCTGCTCCCATCTGCAGACTCGCCCAGCTCCTGTGCTGGCTGTTCCACCGTCCTTCTCCTTGGGGCCTGCAAAGAGATGTGGGGGCCTGGGAGTCTTGTTGCACTTTACTTCGTGGCGGAAGACAGCTTCTCTGAACTCTGAATTTTTTAATCTTTTTTTGTGTGCACTTCGCTGTTCAGGTCCCCGTGGCAAGCTACCCCAGGGAGTGCTGTGCAGTGGTTAGAGTCGTTTAATCGGAAGACAGAACACTTTGTGATTCTGGCTGTAGACTCCTTCCTAGTTTCCCAGCTGCCTTGGACGCTGCCTTTGTAGTAGGCATCCTGATGTCTGGGCCACCTAATCTTGCCAAGAGAAATAATTCTGCTTCCACCAGGGGGAGCCATTCTGTCCCTAACAGCTCCCCAGCTCTGGCCTCTCAGGAAGCTGTAGACTAAGCCCCATGCGCTTTTTCTCATTCATGTTCTTGGAGAAAAAACACATATACAAGATAATCTTTTTTCACTTTTCTTGGGGTCGGGGTACTGGGTATCGAACCCAGGGGTGCTTGACCACCGAGCCACATTCCAGCTCTTTTTTTATATTTTATTTAGAGACAGGGTCTTGCTAATTTGCAGAGGGCCTCACTAAGTTGCTGAGGCTGGCTTTGAATTCCCAATCTTCCTGCCTCATCCTCTTGAGCTGCAAGATAATCTTAAATGATCCTGCTTGGAATTTGAATATTGAAAAAAAATAAGATTTTTTTGTTGTTGTTATTGTTTGAAAAGAGACTAGTACAATACAGCTTAATGAAAATAAAATTTATAAAAAGAAAAGTAGCTTCTAATGCCACAACTGACTTAATAGCAAAAACACAATGCACCTTTTTTTTATTATTATTCTGTAGTGAGGATAATTATGGGGATGAGGATCAGAGGATGGGATGAAAGATTTCACAAGGGGAAGTCACTACTGGAAGAATATAGAGTATTGTGAAGTTACCCTCGTGTGTAGGGGCATGGATGATGCTAGATGATGTATTTTCTTTTTTAAAAATATTTTTAATTGAAGATGGACAATACCCTTATTTTTTTATTTAGTTTTTTTTGTTTGTTTGTTTTTGTTTTTTTATGTGGTGCTGGGGATCAAACCCAGTGTTTCACGCGTGCTAGGCAAGCACTCAAACCCCAGCCCTAGATAATGTAATTTCTGTGTGAATGATATGATCCTGAAATAATGTATTATTCCAAGCCAAATTCTTTTGTGCTGTCCTTAAAGAAGAGCAGGAACGCGTCCACTTCACTTACCCCTACAGAGAAGTGGTTTTGTAGGATTCTGACTTCATCATAATCTTACCTCCAAGCCTCTGGAGATTTTGCAGGGTCAGACTATTTCCTGTTCCTATGAGTGGTCTCTCATATGCTTTTCTACTCCCTGATAATGAGTCTGTAAACCCCCTTCTCTGAGCTTCCTGCCGGCAGGCTGCTGGGTCCCACTCTTAGCAGTGCCTGTCATCGTGAACCTCAGCCACCCCCATGCAAACACTCTGGGATACACTGTTTGTTTTCTAATTGGCGTGCCATGCACTGGAACTGGAATTGCTTCTGCCATGCTCTTCAGGGCAAAGAAGGCCTTGAGTCACCTCCCAGCTCATTTCTCGTGTTGGTGACGGAATCTACCAGCAGTTGTAAGTTGCAGTTTGGTGAACACAGGATGCATAATTTTAAAATGTGCTCAACACTCAATAAAGGGCTAATTTTTTTTTGAAGCACAAAGAAGTCTG
The DNA here is from genome assembly GCF_047511675.1 of Marmota flaviventris. NCBI lineage: Eukaryota > Metazoa > Chordata > Mammalia > Rodentia > Sciuridae > Marmota > Marmota flaviventris. The sequence goes on from NC_092513.1 coordinate 66,807,508, forward strand.
TAATTTTGTTTTAGTTCCACTAATAAGCCAGCAGTGAAAGTAATATTAAGTGGAAATAATCCTAAAAATGGTGCATTTCATTTAATAAATGGCCTTCACTCCTCCTCAGCCAATTTTTGTTTTGTTTCTTTGTACTGAGGATTGAATCCAGGGATTGACTCTCGAACTTGCGATCCTCCTGCCTTGGTCTCCCAAGTTGCTGGGATTATAGGTGTGCGCCCCACATCCCTCCTCACCTGCCCTGGTTTACAATAGAGAAAATCACGTTGCTGCTCTTTCAGTCAGAATGGAGTAAAGTAAAAGTTTTGACTTAGGTGTTTCAGGAAGAGGGGGAATATGAACTTACTGGAAAGTGAATAAAGACAGGAACCAGTACCAGGATCCCTGGGGAATTTGCACACACAGCATTGGGGGAAAATGGGTCTCTAAAAAAACAACCTTGGTAACAGCTTTCAGATTTTTTTAAAATGTCCAAATAAAATTACGAGTAGTTTTTCTCCCGTCAGCTTCAACTGGGCACAGTGTCAGCTTGTTTAAGTTTTCAAGTGTTGAGTTATAACCCACCCCGTGAAGCCTACAGATCAGGTTTTTGGTAAGAGTCGGGAAAGCTTGTGTCTTGGCCAGCTGTGTGCTTTCTGGGCAGCCAGCGACTCTGTACCTAATTATGCTGAGCACCCCGAGCCTGTTAGGTTGCATGCCAACTTTAAATCAAATTTTGACTTCCTCGGAGAGCGACTGCACATCAGTGTTTACGCTCCAGGTCTGGCTGGTTCACAGGACAGAAAGCGTCTCGCTCCTAGCACGTGCTCTGCGTGTCTGACTCCCGCACACGTTCGTCTTGAGACTGGATGTTTTTTCAGTGAAACGTAGTTATTTGACATTAGACATCAGAAACAGTTCCCAGGAGCCCTGGTTTGATGGAAAGCACTCCTTCAGCACGTCTTGGAGGCCATGCTGTCGTAACCATGGCCAAGTGTCTCTTCCACTAAGTCAACGTTAGGCTAACTTTGACAGCAATTGCACGCACATTCAGACGCAGGTCAGAGGGCAGCCATGCACCATCTGTGTCCTCTGGGTGGATGGACAGGGAGGCCTTCCTGCCATGGGAGAGGCCCTGCGCCATTAGCCAGAGTCCTGCCCTAAGTCCTGGTGGCCTGGCATCTGGACTGGGGAATTAGTGAACTTGGACTCAATCCTGCCTCCTCCACCGAGGAGCCCTGGGCTTTTGGGGAGTCGCTTTGTGCCTCTAAGCCTCTCCTTCCTCGTGTGTTAACTGAAGGTAAAGGCAGTGCCCCCGCTGTGTGGAAAAGAGATTTAGGGATGCACAGCGTGGGGGCTCAGAGAGGGTCCCATGGTACTAGCCGTGACTTTCCCTCCACTCGTTACCTGCGACCAGTTGGAAGGGAATAGCTAGCGTGTTGCAGTGTCCCTCAAAGTGTGCTTGACTGCCAAGAATGGTAGGCGGAGCCAGCCACACCTACTCCGTGTTCTCCTGGACCAGGACCAGTGCTGTCGGGCCTCAGCCATTGACCTGTCTCCCTGTGAACCACCCACATCTCCATTCTCAGCCACCCTGTGCTAAGAGTGGGTTCCTTTAAGAGCTCTCATATAGCCAACTTCCAAAGCATTTAGGAGGAGGAGTTTGGAAGAATATGCTTGTGTGTACACATTCACACATGCATACACACTCACATACAGGGCTACATTTCTGCTTCTATAACTTCTAACATTTTAAAACTGAAAGACATTTGCCTTAGCACTTAGAACACACTGCCTTTTTGAATGAACACAAATCCATCCTTTATATTTCAAAGTCATTCCAGAAAGGTCTGTTTACACCTGTGCCCTGAAGACCAGGGTCATTGGCATTCCCACTCTCCAGCCATGAGCCAGCAGAGTGGCAAATATTATGCCCGAGGAAGGACAGTCCAAGAACGGCTCCACAGTGTGAGAGGACAACTGGAATCCCGCATGTCTTCACTCCCAGGTGAGGTGGGAGAGATGGGAGATGCCACTACCTCTGTCTGCAGGACAGAAATGAGGGCCCGTGGCTGAGCTGAGGTCATTGAGCCCTCTGCAGAATCCTGTGCCGCCCAGTTAAGAGACCAGTGGGAATTAATGAACTTCATTTGTTCCAAACATGACCCTCTGTCCTGTGGGAACTGAGGATTGGCAGTGGACGTGAGGCATTCTGCTGTGCTCCTCTGGGGCTTAACTTTCTGCCATCCACAGAGGCGTCCACTTCCCATGTTTCTTGCTCAAATTAAAGAAGATGATTGATGTCAAGTACGCCACACACACTTTGGCATATGGCAGAAATGCCAGCTCCTGACCTTATTGCTGTCTTACCATCACACTGGAGTCAGCTGTAGGTAGGTGGGCAGGCACGTGTGTGTTGGGGGGCAGTGAGAGGGAGAGGGACAAAGAGGAGGGAATCTTCTGTCTTGGAACTGTGATGGTGAGATGGTGAGATGGTGAGGGGAAGGGCTTGGGCCACGGTCACCTGTGCAGCAGCGGGGTTGCCAGACACTGAAAGACGTCCTCAGGCTGACGACCAGCCATCGCCCAAGGCAGCACCCACACTCCTCACCAGATGTCCAGCTCTCCTCACTCCAGGACCTACAGCCCACTTAGGTGCAGTAACTAAAGGGCTGCCCTGGCTCTTCTGGAAGCTCCCGAGGCCTGCATGTGATCCAGCTGGAAGAGTTGAGTCACGGTGTCAGACTGGTGGTTTAATATCGTGACTGTGTCTCCTGGATAAATTGAAAAACATAAAAATGGTACAATTCAAATATCACCTCTGTAAAGATCGTTAAAATATCACAATGGTATATGTTCCAGCATTGTAAAATTCAGCTATTTTTTAAAAAAATTACTGGGCCAAAACAAAAACATTCCATCAAGTACTCACCAATTGTGTTTTTGTGATGTGAAATGTCAGAATTAAGAGTAGAGTCTGGTTCTAAAGTCCTGGTGTATGGAATTCATTTCATTGGAGACAATGCAAACTTGCACAAGGTCCTGAGGGGCCTATGGAAAAAAGTCACAGAAGCAAGAATTCATCACCATGAAGTGCACTTGAGATTGCTTCTGGAATCTTGCTGAAGTATAAACGTGTTTTGCAGAGTGACTGGAGCTAAACCAAGTCAATAAAAAAGTGATTATTATGTGAATCCTTGTTTTCTAAGAGCCAGCTTTTATAGGTACACTTTCCCTCCCACTTGAGGAGTCATCGGAACAAGCCAAAGCCTGGACTGGGTCTCGCCAGGAATCTAAAAGTGGTCGGTATGGCCTGTGCCCGGGGAGCCACGTCCTCACCACAGCTACCCAAGGACACTACCGCTTCCTCTGCTTCACTCAGGACAGATCAGCTGAAGTATTTTGTCTTTTGATGCCGGGACAGAAATAAAACAGGGCAAGTGGATGCCCAGCTTACTGACCGCCACCAGTCCTCCCCGTAACCGACCCAGGACTGAGCCTGGCAAGCCAGAGTGGGTAGGATCGGGAGCACCAGACCCGTCAGACAGTCTGTGACGTGTGGCCCACAGCTAATGCAGACTTGTGGAGTCTGATGATACAAGCCAATGCCCCTCTCTTACGTTCCTGGATGATCTCCCCTCGTTGTGGCGTTTTTGAGATTAGAAGGTCTCCTCCTGAGGAGTGGACGCTGTGGTGCTGTCCATTCCCAGGATCCCGTGGACTTGGCCAAAGTGCTCAGTGTCTGCCCAGCTTACTTCAGTGTGTTGGCCCTGATGGCCGCAGGGTTGGCTCCGTGGCTGGAATGCAGGAGGTGGTCTGTGATTCCACATTCTGCAGAAAGATCACAGCATGAGAAGCACTGAAACCGAACGTCATACGCAGAGAAGGGCCTCCTCACGTCCCTTGAAGGGATGAGACATGCCACGAGTTTCAGAATAGATAAGAAAGTCTCCAAGTGAAGTCGCGTGGCTCAGAGAAACCCCAGAGATGGTGGCCTAGCGGGGACACAGGTGACGAGGAGAGTGGCTGGGCTGGCATGGAGGAGGATGCCGTGAGGGAGGGTCTGCCTTCCAGGGGCCAGCAAGGCCTCTCTGAAGAAGGGAGAGACCCACCAAGCCAGCCAGGGCCTAGACGGGAGGCACAGGGTTGGGTCCTCAAGGCACAGAAAGGTGCATGGAAGGCCCTGAGGCGTGCGGGCCCCCCCCCCCCCAGCAGCGGGGAGGTGCGTCCCCCACAGACAGGAGCCTGAGGGCTGCTAGGGCTACAGTCCCCCCTAGCTGGGGGCAAGGACAGTGGCTCTCATGCTTTCTTTTTTTTTAGTTTGGACTTTACTACTTGTAAGTGTCTAGTTGACATGTAGGTGTGGCACGTTGTACGGGGCACACTAAGATGGCTTGACACACGTATAGGCCGCGGAATGATCAAGTCGCGGTTGTCAGCATTTTGTGTCCTTCAACGTGTCATTTCTTCATGTTGGGAAACTCTAACCTCCTCACTTCCATTTCTGTATAAAGGACATAATAGGTTTCTGTAAGAGGGCCACCCAGGGGCTGTGGAACGCCAGGACTTCCTGCTGTCTCAGGCTACCTGACCTCCCTCTGCCCCTCGCCCCTCCTGGCCCAGCCTCAGCCTCTAGGGACCACTGCTGTGCTTCCACGCTGTCAACCCCCCTATCTGCTATGTCTGAGTGAGAACCTGTGGCCTCTGTCCTTCTGGGTCCTTCCTCGAGTGCCACCATGTTGCCACACACTCCAGGATTTCATTTCTTTAATGGATTTCAGCCTTGGCTCCGGGTGTAATGGGGCATGGTCAATGGTCTGTACGCAGGAGAATGGGGGTCTGACTTGCTTGTTGAAATGATTCCTTGGAGGCCGGAGTGGCGGGGGAGGTGGGGCAGGGGCTGGGAGCAGCAGAGTGGGGGCCAGGACTGAGGAAAGGGCGTATTTTCAAAATCCATTTTGGAGGAAAATCCAGTAAGATTTTGGGTGGATCTGATGTGGAATGTGGCAGGGAGGGCTTGGGAGGGACTGAGCCGTGGCCTCGGGTGTCGCCCTGGTGTGCTGTGCACCGACTGAACTGTGAGGTGGGGCTGGAGCAGTGTGCGTGGCAGGGAAGCCAGCGCCTGCTGGATTCCTGTGTGTGAGTTGGCAGGGAGTGCTCCAAAGGGGGCTGTCGGGTGAGCCAAGTCCAGACACACTCTTAAATTGAATATGAAGAGGGCCTATAACAAATTTTAACTGTGACTGTGAAAAATTAATGCAATTTCCAGGCAATTTGATGCTATTACAAGTTAACTGAAATTTTACGGCTAACTTACATTCTCTCAGTTCTCGCTTAAGTGACCTGGGGTGCAGGTTGCACTTGTGAAGCTTTAGAGGCAAGGTAAAATCGTGTGTGCCATCCGTCTAAAACATTCCTCTAGTCTGTTTCTATGACATCAAACGTGTTCTTTGGCACAAGGGCACTTGATGGATATTTGCTGACTAGGGGGAGGTATTCTGATAGAATCCCAAGCACAAGGAAGACCAAAATGGATGTGGCTCAGCTCCATAGCCAGCTCTGGGTATCTTGTGTTATGGCAGAACTGGTCAGAGCAAGTGGGGAAATGTACCTCCCTAAAACTGCAGAGTTTTGATGTATCCAGTCCTTAATCCCATGTAGTAATGGAGATTTCCAGGTAAAGCTCAAGGACTGTGTCAACCACCATGTCTCTGACAGTCACCAGAAGGCACAAGGTGCTAGAAGCCTGGGTCCACCAGGTGATGTGGCCCTGTACAGAATGCCTACATTCCTGACTATCATTTCTTCTGGAGCAGAGTATGAATGACAACTTCTAGAACTTGCAGTGTGTCTCGCCACCACCCATAGACATGGACACAAGCATCTAGATTTAGTCTGAAGTCTGAGATGGGCCAAACGGGAAACATTTTGCACACTGACTGAGTCCCACAAATGGGAAATCCCATACCATGAAGCTGTTTCATGCACAAAATTATTTTTAAAATTGTATAAAATTACCATCATGCTGTGTGTGCAAGGTAGATATAAAACATCAATGAATTTGGGATTAGACTTGTGTCCGTAACCATGATACCTCATTACCTACATGCAAATATTCAAAAATCACAAGTGTCCAAGCCCTTTGGATAAGGGACTCTCAGCTTGTGTGGGTACACATGACTGCTGGTGTCCTGAGCTGTGCTCATCTGATTCTGGGGGCATGCAGCTTGTTACGCAGGAGCAACCAAAATAGTACTTCTTTCTGTCCTGTAGGATCATTCTCAGATACAGATTTTCAAGAATTTTTCAAAAATGTCCACTCTAGTAAATAAAAACTGTCTTGAGTATATTTAATGATTATATTTAAGTCTACTCTACTCTTAAATAATAAGACTCAAACTCTCAAATGTAAAAGCCATTTAGCCAGCCATAAACTGAAATTCCAGCATTGAACTGCAGCTCTAAATGATACATCAAGATCACTACGAGTCCTGCAGTTACAGAGAATGGCTATTTTCAGTTAATGTTAATGATTTTTACATCTATTTGTACAGTATAATTGTGAAAGAAGACCCCGAATGGAACTGAAACCCCACCGCACTCCCATTTGTCCATCAACCCATTACCTAAGACAGTTTTTTAAATTAAATTTTCTCCAGTTTAAAAAAAAAGAAAAGAAAATCCTACAAATAAAACATGAAGTTGAGGATTATTCCAGATGACTGTTAGGTATAGCTCTCATGCAAAGTCTGAATCATCTCAAAAATTAAATTTTAAATGATTCTATTTCCTGTTTCATTGTCAATTTGATTTTTTTTTCCTTTAACCTCTTGTACCTTGCTCCCAGAGCTCCCAGTGTGCACTGCTGGCTCTGACCAGGCAGTCCCTGCAGTACTGGGGGCTGATTGATGCCCTTCTTGATGGACACATTGATTCGGCAGAGCCCAGTCATATCCAGACTGGAGCTCAGAGCCCAGAGCTTGTGGTTCACCATTGACTCCTCTGTCTCTTCATTCTCTCCTCTCTTTCCCCTCTCCAAATTTTACTTGTACTTGGAGGTCTGTTCACATCCCATTGCCACCTGCTTTTGTTTGCTCAAATCACTCTCATCATCTAAGCATAGTTGAGCTTATACTCATTCTCCACAGGGTATCAGTTGACTGCTCAGCAACATTTCATGTTTTGGTTTAGAAAACATTCTTGGGCAGAGCTGCGTCTAAAGGGATTGTGGGACCTCCATTTGGCACTCCCACCAGAGCCCCAAGGTGATGGGTCTGCCCAGTTTTGAACTGGAATCTACAAAACTGTGAGCACAAATAAACCTTTTTCTTTTTATAAGTTATTTTTTCTCAGGCATTTTGTTAAATAGCAGAAAGCTGACAAATACATGGAGAAATTGGTCAATGCCTAGAAATTTAGACAGAAAAAGGTTCTGGTGTTCTATTGTACACCAGTGTGACTATAGTTCACAATATTTTATTGAATATTTCAAAATAGTTAAAAGAGAGCTATTTGTGGTAAATATTCTTATCATAAAGAAATGATAAATGAAGCTAAATTTATTTCTTCATTGCACAATGTATAACAAGTATGGAACTATTACCTTGTGCTCCATAAATATGTACAATTAAAACCAAAAATTTTTAAAAATTAGCCAGGCATGGTGGTGCATACCTATGATCCCAGCAGCTCAGGAAGCTGAGGCAGGAGGATCACTAGCACAAAGCCAGCCTCCGAAAATTAGCGAGGCCCTGAGCAACTCATTGAGACCCTGTCTCTATTTATAAGGGACTCGGAGTGTAGCTCAGTGATTAAGCATCCCTGGGTTCAATCGCTGGTACTCTCCAAATACATATACATACATAAAATTTTTAAAAGAATTAAAAGAAATGCCAGTACCAGGACCCTCCTGTGGAGAGTTAGAAGGGTGGAGTGTGCCAGGGCTGGGTGCTCTCCCTGGTTTTCAGTAGTGGTCCCCAGGGTCTAGGATGATCCCTGGTGTCTTATGGTTCATGTGCACACACTGGACAGAAGGTGCCCTGGAGACCTGGATGGCAAGCGGGAGGGCTCACATTTATGCACAGCAGTGTGCTGTGAGGGGGACCAGGGAGGGGCCCTCCGGAGCCCCATCGGGTTCCATTCTGGTGGAGCCTGAGAGCCGCCAGGCTGAGCCTCGGGGCCTGCTGGGAGCTCAGCCTGCAGTGCCAACACACACCGATGGATGTCACGAGGAGGAACATGCACGGGAGCACGGTGAGCATGGGAAGGGGCGGCCACTCAGGTCACTGGGCACCAGGCTGCACCGCACTTTCCCACAAAGGACTAGAATGTTTTTTCCAGAGTGAAGGGGACAAGGAGGCAGGAAGAGAGAGTGTCACACACAGCATCCCCAAGAAGCCAGTGCGGAGCTCTTCCCAGAGGACTGCCCCTGTCCTCTGTGCCTGCGCCTGACACTGTAGAGGAGGGACGTGCTGGTCAGACGGCCTGGTCAGGTGACTGGCGTCAGCGGAGGACTGGCCCTGTCCTCTATGCCCGTGCCTAACACTGTAGAGGTGGGACATTGCCCTGTGCTGGTGAGAGGGGGAGTCCCAGGGGCAGGGGCAGAGGTGTAAGACAGGAGAGACAGAGTCATGGGGTCAGCTTCCTTGGGAAGAGAGTCTCCAGCTTTCCGAGAGCTGCCTGCCAGGCCTCACGTTCCAGACAGGGTTGTACGATGAGGCTGGAGAAGTGTTTTGAAGAGAAAAGAGCTCTCTTTGGGAAACGCCAGGTGTCCCTTTGCCTCCCCCTCAGGCTGACTTCTATTTAGTGGTCAGCCAGCAGCTGGAGACTTGCAATTTTAATATTCTCAAAACTCTGTTCTGCGGTTCCCAGGCAGTTTTGACAGCAGTTCCTCACCACGTTGTTGTGCACAATCCAAAGAGTTCGAGAGGTTTTTTTTTCTAGAAAGATACAGGAATTCATCAGTTCTGGGTGGGGACAGGAAAATGACCATTCTGCACATGTGCAAATCAGAAGGGACTAATTTTGCATTTTGACTTGAACTAGTGATGGGAAGTAATTGTACCCCAAGTGCCAGTTTTCCTTAAGCCAAGCAGAACGTTGCTGCAGAAGTCATCTGGTGAAGACTGAGGAGCGGCAAAAGCATCGGAACCTCAGAGCTGCAATAGCGACTCTGGGATGTTAATGGAGCCCATCAGGCAGAGGAGGCCAAGGTCAAGTGCTACAAACGGCAGGACTGCATAAAACGTAATTAAAAGCCACAACCGCATCTTTTTAAAAAGTGGTCTCTGCCACATCGCCTTTTCCTGCAGAGGAAACAGTTGTGTTTTGTTTTGCTTTGTTCTCTTTAAACCGTTCTCTCTAAATCCCAAACTTTCAAAATTAGGGAATTGATGTTTCTAATGTGTTTCACAAAAGGCATTTTTTTTTTTTTAAAGGAAATACTTACTGGGTCAAATGAAAACGAGATAAAACCAGCCCCAGAGAGATTTGTCCTTTTATAGCAGAAGTGCTCTGTGTAAATGCGAGGCCCAGGGTCAGGGTCAGGAGGTCCAGTCCTGGGATGCCTCCTGGCTGCGTGGAATTACTCCCTGGAAGCTCTAGTAGACAAGGCAGCAAGGAAGGAAATAGTTCCATTGCAGATCGTAGCAAGTGCCATGAAGAAAACACACACAGTGAGGTCAGTGTGAGAGTCATCTGTGCCGTGTAACAAACAGTCCCAGCTGCTCAGAGCCTTTCAGAGATCGGTATTCACAGCTTGCTCACGTGTCCAGGACCGTGGAGTAGCACTCAACCCTGCAGGAGCCATGGCAGGGCATCCAGGTAAAACCCACAACAGGGGGTGCCCAGAGTGGGACGATCTGACAGGCCCTGAGAAACCACAACAGGCTTCCTGGGGAGTGAGCCCAGAAGGCCTCTCTGAGGAGGAGTCCTTCAGGCTGAAACACAGAAGAGGAAGGACAGTCAGCCATGCTGAGAACTGGGGAGCAGGTCTACCAGACAGGAAGTACAGAAGCCCTCAGGAAGTGGGAAAGGGTCACCTGTCCCAACCATCTAAAGGGACACTGGGGAGCAGGATGAGATGGTAGGCGAGTTGGAAAGGGAGGAGAGGCGTGAGGTCAGGCTGGAAGTGCTGGCCTTGGAGAACTTGGAAGGGAATTTTAATTTCATTTTTGGTTCTCGGAGGAGCCCTGACGGGTTTACACAGGGGGTTACGTGAGGACATTCATGTCTTTAGAAGCCCTCTCTGGTGTTGGTAAGCAGAGTTCCTGGTAAGGAAGGACAGCTGGGACATGGAGACTGTGTGAGGGCTGCTGTCTCCCTCCATGCTGGAGGCTGGCATCTGTTGTCACAGGAAGTCCCAGTGGAGACGGAGAGGGAGGGATGCAGTGTACACCGAGGACGCGGACCCCCAGACTTTGCTGGTAGATTGGAGGTGGGCTATGGAGGACACAGGAAAAATGAAGGATCTCTCCAAATTGTCAAATGGGCTACAGTGACATTTATTGAGATGAAGAAAATAAATGAGCTAGTGTTTGGAGATTGAATTGAAAGATTTATGTTAGACACGTTATGTTTGGGATCCCTGCTGTGGGTTGAACTGTGTCCCTCAGAAAGATACACTGAAGTCCTAAATCCCGGTACGTTAGAATGTGCCCTTATTTGACAGGATCTTTGCAGATGTGATGAGGTTAGGGTAAAGTCATTCAGCAGGAGGTGGGCCCTTAGTCCAATCAGACCGCGTCCTTAAACGAGGACAGAACAGCTCTGCACACGCCTGTGTGGACCATGACTGCTGAGGCAGAGAGGGAGCCACCCTCTGTAAGCTGAGGGCCACTGAGGGTCCCAGCCACCCCCGAGCCAGGAGAGCAGGAAGCAGAGCAAAGCTTATAGGCTGTTAGGACCCAGCCGTGAGAAGCCAAGGCTGTGCCTGAGCAGGTGTGACGATACCTGAGCCCAGAGGAGGGGACCTCAGCCTGAGGATGGAAAGACCGCGAGGCAAGGCCCTGAGGAGGAGCGTGCCCATCTGTAGCATGGTGCTCTCATCTCTGCTCCACAGCCATTCTGCAGTACAACTGGACAGACCTGGACAGGACAATGAGTGGAGTGTGGTAGCAAGCTCTCCACCCTGGGTGACAGAGATGGACAGCACCTGCATACGATGCTGTTATGAGTGATAGCACACATGCCCGTGGGAAAGCGTTCAGCCTTCTGTAATGATTGTGCTTATTACTTGTAATAAAATATGTCATGGGGAGGATCATTTGTGTCTCTTCAGAGTGTTAAAAATATCAGATTTTGAAAATTGGAGGGGACATTAGAGGTCATTTCTTGAGCTCCCTAAGCTTCAGTTTCTCACAGTTATCTCTACCAGGAGATCGTTCAGATTCCACTTAAACGCTTCCAGGAGCCCAAGAACACACTGCAACCCGTTCAATTTTGACATTTAGAGGTTTTGACCGAGGGGACAAAACCACATCTTTTGGTGATTCAGTAACTTGTCCATTTATGTCCTTTAAAAATAGTCTCCAGGTTGAGTCTCCCTCCCTGGCCTGGAAAGCCTTTCAGATGACTGAGGGCCCCCCGCCACCCTCATGGGATGGACTCCCTTCCTGGTGCACTGGGTACTTCCATCCCAGGCACCTCCTGGCCTACCCGAGCTTTCTTTTACCTTGTCGGTGGTGTACGCTGGCTTTGATCACTGAGACGAAACGCCGGGACCCTCGAGTGGAAGAGGACAGGTCTCTCTGGGCTCACAGCTTTGGAGGAGCCAGTCCTCGTCCCTCTGCTCTGTGCTTTGGGCCTGCGGGAGGCAGCTCAGCATGGTGGGAGCAGGTGTGGAGGAAACTGCTCACTGACAGCCTCCAGGAAGCAAGAGAGAGGAAGGGGCTGGGACCCCACAATCCCCTGGGGGCCACACCCTGATGAGCTAAGGGCTCCCACTGCACCCCACCCCATAGGGCTCCACTTCCTCCTCATAGCCAGAAACTGGGGACCAAGCCTTCCGCGTGGGCTGGTAGGGGACGTTTGTCCAACATAGCACGTGTCTCTCCCACCCCATGTTCCAACACCAGCAGGAAAAGGCGTCCACACCAGAAAGCAGCAATGAGGCGGCAGGGAGCACAGAAAGGGGGTCAGAATGAAAAGGGCAGCTGCTTCCTCTGCCAGCACCGGGAAACGCCGGGCGGGGACGTGCAGCCCGCCTGCATGTGGACAGGAGCCACAGGAGGTGCTCCAGGGAAGCGGCCGGCCCTCTGGTCCTCTGATGCTGCTCTCACCCTGAGCACGACTCCCCAGCACCTGTGTCTGCTCCTGCACACCCTGGCTTTGCTTTCCCTGATCTCGCTTCCCGGTTACAGCCTCGTGTCCGTTTTCCCTTCAGCTTGACTCGCCCCTTGCCCAGGTGAGAAGCCAGTTGCACATGCCCATTGGCTCCTTCGTTCCGTGGGCTCCTGTGTGTCAAGAGCTGGCCCCTCGCCCTCCTGGCACCACACTGTCCTGGGCTTCCCCACACTTCCCTTTCTCTGGGTGACCGGATGGTCTGCTCTGGCCTGGTTTCCTTCTTGGTCTTCTCATTGCCCTCCAGTCTGCCTGGGTCTCGCCCTCCAGTCTGCTGGGCACCAGGTCTCGCCCTCCAGTCTGCTGGGCACCGGGTCTCGCCCTCCAGTCGGCCTGGGCACCGGGTCTCTCCTGCATCCTCACTGCGGCTTTGCTGCTTCAACCCGTCTGTGCCTGGCTTCACCCTTGCCTCCTCCCCCTCCCCGTTCCCCCTGTCTCCTGCGGCTGCCTGCGCACACTACCCTTTGGGCTCTCCTTGAGCCACTCTCTGCCTCTGTTTCTTTCCGTGGGGGATTACAACTTCCAGAAGAGCAAGCAAGGGCGCATCCACCCACCACCCGCACTACTGATGGCATTTGCATGAACGAAGGTTAATAAAAAGAAGATTGAGTTGTTGCTGGGTCCACAAGAGTGATGGGGAAAGAGGAGAATGTCTGGGAGGATGATAGGAGAGGGGAAGCTGTCCCCATGAAGAGGACAGATGAGGCTGGACACTGAGGAATTTTCAGGAAGCAGGTTGATCTAAGCCGTGGCAGTCTAGAGGGGCTAATGCCTAAAAATCTCTGGACCCCAAGACTGGAAATTCCTTTAGATTTGTACTCATTGGGGTGGTTGGTTACACACAAGTGTTGGGAACTTAACAGTTACTCTTCGTCCCATATTCTTAGGCTAGAGAGAGGTTACAAGTGTTGTACAGCAACAAGCTTGAGATAGACTCTGTCACACCTTTTGTATGAAAACCTGGTCTTTACAAGAAGAGGAAGCTTGCAGAAATCCTGCTGATATTCTTTGTAAAAATCTTTCTGACAAGAAGAGCAGCTTATATGTTACAAATATGGTGGGCGTTCCTGGAAAAACTTGATTGTGGCCAGGGTTTTGGGGATGGAGCTACCTGGTTAGCTACAACCAGAATTGCCCCATGCTATTTCTTACTAAGTACACTTGACTTCTGACTACAGAGATTGTGACTGAAACAAAGACGCATTACAAAAATAGCTAGACAGTTTCCATTTTCAACATTTAAAATCTGAAGTCAAACATGTACACATGGGATCAATTCTGATTGAAGCTGTCAGCCTTCAAGTTTTGTGTGTCTGCGTTTTGTTTTGTTTTTTTTCCACAAGAAATTTGAGTCTCCCATAGAATGCTACACAAATAAACAGAACTTGACTATAAATACCAGGGCTATGAGAATCTGTCCCATTCTGTGCTGAGGGACATAAGAATTGTGTCGCCACACCCCCCGCCCCTGGCGCGAACCACCCAAGGAACACGATGGGGCAGCCCCTCCTTTGACTTGGCCTCATCCAGCCTTCTCCCAAAACGGAGTTATTCACATGTTATATGATTTTCAGGTAGAATCTTTTATTCTTCATTTTCCTAATCCCCCAAATTAGTGAAATGCTACTTTACAGGGTAAAGGGGATTATGCTAATGTGATTATGCTAATCAGTACTAAATTTCCTCCTTCATTGCTAGAGCATATTCTCTGGCTTTCTCCTGAAACTGGGAAGGTCTGGTGATGCTCAAAGGAGGAGGACACAGGCAGGGCCAGTCCGGACACCTACCCAACCTGTGATCTCTGGAGTGGGGCCCTGGTCTCTGTCCCTCAGCCCGACCCCTGTGGCAAGCCAAGGTGCTCAGAACCTCAGTGCTTCATCAGTGGGCTGCATCCATTGGATCTCAGTGATCCAATGAGCCGTAGCTCCATCTTTTCCTTCCTCTTGCTGTCTTGAGCCTGCTTGCAGTGTCCCTCAAGTCACATGAGCTGACTTGTATTGTTTCTATGAAGGATCTGGGAACCTTGCTTTTGAGTGATCTCTGTTGAAGGAGGAGTGACACATTTGAGAATTGGAACAGCCTCTCTCCAGCACCACCCCAGCTCACTCTGACGTGTCTGCCTCGAGTTTGAGTTTCCCAGAGCACCACTTAGAACGGTCAGTCGGCTTCTGATAAGGTCCCACATCAGACCCCAGGTAGACTGCCAGCTTCCTTATAAATCAGAGGTCGCATATCGTTTGCCTCTGGTTCTTCCATGTAGGACTACAGCTTCTCAGAAGAGCAAGTAAGGATGTGTGTCCTTCCCTCCCACTGGCAGTACTGATGGCATTTGCTAACCCCTGGGGGTTACCACTGAAGGATTGGTGGGGGCTCTGTTCTACTCACAACCTCCCAAATTATTTAAAAATGCATATTTTTCTGATATGTGAGTGACCTTGAATTAGTGACTAAACACCACAGAATGATAAGATCAAGATCAAGATCGGGAGCTGGTAAATCCTTATTGTGTGCATTTCCTGTTCTGCTAGAACAAACCATCACAGAGTTAGTGGCTTAGGGTGTGAGCTGGAGGGACTCCAGCTCTTCCTCACTGCAGCCTGGTGGAACCCACTGGGGCATCATTTGCAGCTTGAGGAGGCTCTTGCACCGTTGGGCTCCTGCACCTCCCACCTTCAAGGCCAGTGGCACATAGTCTCCTTCTCCTCAATGCCATTTCTCTCCTCCTCCCCTCTTTCTCTCCTAAGTACCCTGTGATTTCAGCAGCCCACCCGCATAATCCAGACCATGTCCCCATCTCCCATCTTCATCATCCTTCCTTCCATGTAAGGTAACATTCTCAGAGGTTCTGGGAGTTACACAAATGAAGAGAAAAGGGTTTAATCTGAAAATTTTAGAATAAATGAATAGCTTAATGTCTTAAAAGCATGCCTTGATAGTCATTGCCAATGCAAATCACATATTCCAGGGGTTTGTGCCTGCCTTTTTTCAGGTTTAAAGATGTTTCATAAACATATTCTTATATAATAAATGTGTTAAAAATCAACTTAAGTCACAAGGGAGATCAAATATTTGTGCTTAAGTTGCCCACACAGGTTTTCCCTCTATTCCACTATTAATTAGCAGTTGTTAGAATCTTGAGAACCATCCTGGGCTTCTCACGGTCTTTGTGGCGATTAGACAGGGGTCAGCAAGGACAGAACTGCTGCAGGAGCCCTGTGGGCTTGGCACACACAGACTGTTCCTGTTTCTTATTTTAAATCCTTTCCTCTAGTTCATGAAAGTGTGCACTGAGGGGAAGACACCCTGCACGGTAGACACAGTGCATCAGTGCTTTGGCCGATGCCCGGATATCATAAAGGAGCTCTTCAGGAGCTCACAGAGGATGCTGAAAACAAGTTCCGGAAGCCCACAGGAACAATCACACAGGTTCCTGTGCCCTTGAGAGTATTTTACCTTCAAGGTCAGGGCACAGCTTGCCAGCTCAATTGTTTCTCTTTGCAAAGAGAAGAACAATAAAGAGCGTTGGTAATGGATCATGTTTTCCTTTTTTGGTAAAACCCCAATACAGCAAGGATTGTAGAAAATATCAATTTTCCTTGGGAGCTAGAAGTGCAAGGCAGCTACAGGCTCATTCTGCTGCACTGTTCCCCTAAGGCTTGGAGCCGCCTCTCCAGACTGCGAGACTCATCAAGGTGCAGTGTCCGAGTGCTGGGAAATGAATGTCTGAGTGTTTGCTGCAAAGTGTGGTATCTGATTTAAAATAGGAATTGAATCCTATGATGTTGGAGAATGTGAAAGTAAAATGCAGTAACAAGGATTTTATTAGCTATGGAAAGGAAACAGGTTGGTGCATCTAAGTTCAAATATGCTATGAAGGGAAAAGAATTGGCCTGCAGTTAGTTCTTCCTGTTGATGTGAGACAAAGCAGCCAGACTTTGCTGCCGTGGACTTTAGTTACAAGGACAGACTGATTTGGTACTGATATTTATAACCTTATTTCCATTGCATTTGACTTCTCTAAAACATAATGAAATCAGAACCTTTTCTTAAAATTAGGGAAAGTGGGAAATAAAGATCCAGTGGAAATAAATCCTGGCCAAACAGATGAATGAAGAAATAAAAGACTTAACCTGAAAACTGGAAGATCAAAAAGAAACAGAAGTGACTTGAAAGGCCGCAGCTCTCACACCACTGCAATCACAGGAGGCTCCCCTTGCTATGCCTAAAGGACCAAGCATGACAACCCTGGGCCCTGCCCCGTCTGTGTCCTCACACTGCATAGCTGGGTGCCTTGTACGTTGTAAATCCACAGTGAACAGATGTTGAAGGAGCATACACTTTGGTGCACTAAAAAAATGATCCTAACATTTCAGCCATTTGTTGGTTCACTGGGAAGGTGATAATACATTAGGAGAATTCTTTTAACAAACATTGATTGGGTTTCCTCTTAAAGCCAAGTGCTTCTCTGAGATACACAAAACAGATGTGGGCCCCATCCTCATGGCAGTTACCTCAAAGGGCAGAATAGGTCAGTGCCCTGCACTTCCCAGACTATTCTGCATGCATGAGGTCATCTTGTAGGGATCCTGTGGAACAGGCAGGCAGCGTTTCGAATGGCTTGACTTTACAGCTTTGGAAACCAAAGCATAGTGTGATTCTGCTCTACAGTCCTCTTGTCCTCTGGTTTATGTGTGACTCAAGGACAGGGCCTAGGCATAGCACCCAGAGAGTGCCAGTTCCCAGTAGGCATGCGGTCCATAGGTACCGAGGCTATCCTAGAACTTTTGAACGTGCCTCTGATTAGGAGTCTGTTGATAAAGAATAGCCTGGAACTCAGAAGTTCCTTCAAACTCCTTTCACACAGTGTTTTTATCTGTGTTCATTTGCTTGGGTGCTGGCACTAAGGACCATGAGCTGGGTGGCTTAAACAATAGGCATTTCTGTTCTCACAGTTTTGGAGGCTGAGTGTCTGAGGTCCAGGTGTCTGCAGGGCTGGTTTCTCCTGGGACCTCTCCTTGCCTTGTACATGGCCATCTTCTCCCTGGATCTTCACGTGGTCTGCCCTCTGGTCAGATCCTTCCTAATCGCTTCTTCCTTTAAGGACTCCAGTGACACACACACGCAGGACCTCTAGTTAGATTAATTAAAATCTCAGTCTCCAAATGGAGTCCTGTTCTGAAGTCCTGGGCATTAGGACTTTGGCATATAAACCTTTCAGGGGACACAATTCATCCTGTAACATACTTATTTTTAGGATGCCCTATATATTTTATTATTCTGTTTAAAGAGTAAAATAAAGACCTATTTGACTCTTCAATGAGAGGAAAGGCATTGCTGCTCTTATACAGATATGGGGCCCCTCCACCACAGTGGTCCTCAGCCCTGGCTCACCATGTAGCTGCCCAGAGAGCTTGTATAACACACTCGTGCCCCGGCCCACCCAGAGCAATGAAATCAGAGCTTCTGGGACCAAGGTCAGGACATCTTGCATTTTTAAAACAAACCACGAGCAGCTGTAATTAACAAGGTTGCCAATGCCCTGAGCTCTTCAGAGCCTCAGCAATCAGTCAAAAATTGTTTCATAAGAACCCTTGGGTTACACTGCCCAGTTAAATAACAGCTACAAGTCAAGAACCATGATTTCTACTGTGAAACATTCTGCAGTTTTATGTAGTGAGAGAGTGAGTCCCAGAGACTCTGGAGGACTTGGACAAAACCACCTCAGTGATTAAGTAGCAGAATTCATTCTTCAACATGGTGCAAGGAATAATATAAGAACTTAGCAAAGCCTCGTTGTATGAAAAGGTTATGTGCCCATTTCCCTACTGAATTAATCAGTTGGAAGATTATTACAGATGGCAGAAAGACTCTAAAATATTTAGTCATTCTTACTGCCATAGAACAATACACATTGTCATGGAGCCAGTAAAACACCTACCTTACCAACTAGCTGTCCCTCATGCTGAACTGTGAGACCCTTCAGTGTGGGGACCGTGGATTGTGACCTTTGTCATCATAATGCCCAATGTAATTCTGGCATACAGGATGCAGTCAGCAGGTGGTACAATGGATGAGGAAGTTATTGAGAGATGTGCAAGAATGGAATCCCAGGCCATTTAGAATCTAGATGATCAAGGCTAGAGGTCCAGAGGCATCTGTTACCAAGGGCCAAAAGCCAAATGTGTTGCAGAGGCCAGTTCACCAAAGAGTGGGACCTGGTGAATAGCCAAAGATGACATACCTGGCTTGCTTGTCAGGACTTGGGAAAGTGTCACTGGGCCATGAAATGTGAAGATGGCCAGGAAGTGAGGCGGCCCCCAGCTGAGTCATAGCTGTTAAGTTGAAGCAAGCAAAGGGCACATGTTTGGGGTTTGCTTTGCTCTTTCCTGGTAGGGCAGAAATTGGGGCTGTGGTGAGTTTGGTCTCTTCAGCACAGAGGAGAGCACCTTGGGTGAGTGGCAGAAGGTTGCTGCTGTTGCTGGGATGCAGATTGCAGGCTCTGAAGTCAAAAATCTTGCCAGCATGGCCAACAAACAGTTTCCTTTTTAAGGAGACATTTCAAATTCAAGGAGTTACTGCCCACCAAGTGATCAGTGGGAAAACTTGGTAAAAGGAGCTTCAGGTTTTTATGTAACCATAGGTTTACATATACAGGTCCAGCATCCCTACTCTGCTGTGATGTTCACAAAGTTATGGATTTGGGTGGATTTTAAAATGAGGTTTGCTCAACTATCAAGTTTGTGCAAGTATACCCAAATCTGAAAACTCTAAAATGTAAAATACTTCTGGTTCTGAGCATATCTAGACAAAGAGTCTCATCCTGTATGGCCTGTTTCTTCTGAGTGATTGAGCCCAGGGGTGCTTAACCATGGAGCTCTATCTCCAGCCCTTTTTGTTTTATAATTGAGACTAAATTTCCCAGGCTGGCTTCTAACTTGCCAACCTCTTGCCTCAGACTCCAGAGTCACTGGGACATCAGGGATGTGCCCCTGGGCCTAACTGCATTTCCTCTTTTTCAAACACACAGAGCACCTGTCAGTGAGGAAGCAACATGCCCACCCCAGGCAGCAGGAAGCCAGTGAGACTTAACAAGGCCTGGGGGTTCTGTATTCATTTGTGTATCCACTCATGTCCTCTCTGTGCTCCATATCCCTCCCAGTAGTTGGAGATGCCCAACAGAGTGGTTTTCCTTTTTGAAGAACTTCTTCCTCATAGGGTGGCTCTGTTGGCCGCATTGTATTGTTTTTGTTGGCTTGTTTACCTTCTTTGAAGGATAATTTGAAGGGATAGGTTGAGGTCTTTTGCGCTCCTGCCGTCAGCTCTCTGCCGTGCTGTTCCAGTGTCTTCTAGGTTTCATAGTTCTTGACGAGGTCAGTCGTGCTTCTTGACCCTGTTTCTACTTCAGATGCATTTCTTGAGCACCTTTGACATGTTTTTCTCTTCATCTTAGACTTTCTGAAGCTTAACTATGATGCTCTCCAGAGTGCATTGTAATTCTTAAATCTCTGTTAGGGGATTGGGATTTGGTAAAAAGCAGCATGGTAGACATTCTAAGTCACGTCTGTGCTCCATGTCTTGGTCCTCAGGGTGGCTTCCCAGGTGCACTCATGTAATTGCACACTGAACATCTGTGTGTTTTGCTCTACTTAGCCTATATTTTACCCCAGACATGTGTTTGAAAGCATTTATGTAACCCAAAGGTTATAACCTTATAGAAATTACACGTATTGATTTTCCTCTCAAATGAGTGTTTTGGCTAAATTTGGGGAATTATCATTTTCAAGGACACTTATTAAATCTTCAAGGATAAAAAAAAATCTTCAAGGATATATTTATCTTCTAAAGAATAAAGGTTCTCATTAAAAAAGAAAAATCATAGGAAATGTAATTAAAAGAAAGATATTTTAAGATTAGTTTCTAGATTAATACAGAAGGATTTTTATTCTAAGAACTCAAAAGTCAAGTAATAAATAAGACTGAAAGGGGTACACATTATTAATGTTAAAGTGAAAAGGAAGGGAGAAGGAAGAAAGGCAGGCAGACAAGGAAGAGAGAAAGAAGGGAGGGAAAAAAAGAAAGGAAGACATGAACTTGAAGGTGATGGGATGGAGGGATTTGTGGACGTGGCTGCCCTTCCCACAGCAGCCTGGATGCAAGGCCAGAGGCATGTAGAATCAAAAAGGAGAGGTTAAATTGTCTTCGTACCAGTTTCTTACATATTATTATAGCAATGGAGAAAAAACCGACTCATTTCCTAAACTCTCATGGAGGGAGAAGTCTAGATGATCGATGCCTTGAGTGCAGACTCCCTCCGCAGATGAGTCACCCCACTGTTGCCCCTGAGCACAGATGACAAACAGAAGGCCTAGCTAGCTAACAGCTGCCCGGCCTGGCTTCCCAGGCACGAAAGGAAAGCCCAGGGTTAGCGAGAATAAACATAGTGGTCATGAGGCAGTTAGTCATAGGAACCTGGTACGTGTTCCCTGGGGGAAGAGCAGGAGAGCACAAGGAGTCCCAGCCCTGGAACTGCCGCAGTCCGGCTGCAGCAAAATAACCGGGAGGTGACGAACAACTTGTGTAGATTGATACAGCAGGAGTAGGAGCCGTTTATTGTAGGACAGGAGCGGTATTTATACATTCCACACAGCTTATCTTAATTAGCATAAACTAGATACAGCAGTCAACCAATAAGAAATCTCCACACTTAATGGCTCGCTGGCGCCACCTCACAAACCACTCCCTCTGGCATTTTGCCAGGCGCCATTCTGACTTGTTTACAGACTCTAACATGGAACCATGAAGCTGTCATCTCCTGACATCAAGCGTGTACCTGTGAACAAGTTTGATGAAGACATGACAGCCACAGGCACCCAAGCAGTTACTACACACACCTGCCTCTGACAAGTCTCAGGTGTGTGGTGATGGCCCCAGAGCTCCTTGACATAACCCTAGGGAGAAGCTCTGGACACTGAAGAAGGTGAAGCTAGAGGCAAGGAGTCCTCTGTGTACTTCATACCTGAGCCTCAGAAGATGTTGAACAGAACCAAAGGGTGGGGGGAGACAAAAGAAAGGAGGACGGAGCCAAGGATACGCTGACAGTGACGCTGCGGGGTAACAATGCACCCTCAACTGAATCCAGGAAGTCTCAGCATCCAAACAGCCCTTTGGAGTTGTCTAAAGCTGAGGCAGGTGGGCTGAGCTCTGAAACGTACCACACTGCACCCTGGACTTTGGAGGTGAGCTGTCCCCAGGCAGGGGTGTGACTTAGGCAAGGCAAATTTCTATACTAAAGACAATGACGGGGTAGGAGAGGCAGTGTAGCTCAGTGGCGGAGCACTTGCCTCACACATGTGAGGCACTGGGTTTGATCCTCAGCACCACATAAAAATAAATAAATAAAGATATTGTGTCCATCTACATCTAAAAAAAAGACAATTAAGGGGGAGGAACACAGTTGTGAGCAATTATCAGTCAATCACCTGCAGAACCTGAGGAGTAGTGAGGTGGTTGTGGAGGGGGTTAGGGGTGGGTAGCAGCCTGGTGCACCACAGAACCACCACATCATCTTCTCAGAGACATAGGTTGTCCCTGGACCGTGCATACACGTCCTAAAGGTGGGGACAGCTTCCAGCATGCAGTCGGAGGCTCAGGAGTACCCTGTGGCTCCTGGCAGACTCTATTCATAGGCCAAGGGCTGTGGTTTCTTAGCAGCTGCTATGGGGCCAGAAGTCCATACTTCCTGCTAGCCACACATCTGCAGGAATGGCTACTCCTGCAGGGCCGTGTGAAGCAGCCAATCACCTGCAGCGGCGGGGGGGGGGGGGGGAATGTGAACACATTCTGTTGTATGTCTACTTTGGCCCCGATAAAGCTGCTACTGCTGTCGGACAGTAAACATCACAATTGCTGTTAGGTAGCTGTAGTTCACTGAGTGTCCCTGTGACCCTCCCTTCACCTGGGTAGATGTAGTTCACTGAGTGTCCCTGTGACCCTCCCTTCACCTGCGTAGCTGTAGTTCACTGAGTGTCCCTGTGACCCTCTCTTCACCTGGGTAGATGTAGTTCACTGAGTGTCCCTGTGACCCTCCCTTCCCCTGGGTAGCTGTAATTCACTGAGTGTTCCTGTGACCCTCCCTTCACGTCGGTGGCTGTAGTTTACTGTGTGTTGTGTCTGCACCTTTTCCACGAGGCAGAAGCAGGGATTTGTGTCTCTGTCATTTTTACTCAGAGCTGCCTTTTCCAGCTCCATTTTTAACTGCTGCTATGTTGTACATAATGTTCCTCAAAGATCCAGGAACCATAATGAACCTTTTTTCTCTATTTTATAATTATCTCAGGTATTATGTAATGACAGAAATCTAACAAACAGCTGTGATCCTATAAAAAAATTTTTTTAGGCACATTATGTTTATCCTTCAGGTAGTTTTCAATATGCCATGAAACTATATTTTTCTCTTGACATTTTTCAACCATTTAAATTAGCTCTCAGGTCAGACAGTGGAGCCAGACATGGTGGCACACACGTCTAGTCCCAGCTACCTAGAAGGATGGTTTGAGAGGATCACAAGCTGGAGGCCAGCCTGGGCAATCTGGGGAGACCCTGTCTCAAAAAATGAGAAGGGCTGGGGTGTGGGTCAACAGTGAGCACCCTGCGCTCCATCCCAGCACCACAGCAGGGTGGGGAAGGACACAATCCAGGGTAAAGGCAGATTTGACCCTGAGGCTGTTGTTGCCGATCCCTTTCTAGTGGAAGAAGGAAGCTTGAAAGCAAAGTTTTATAGATACAAATAAGCAAAGAGGCTGTGCTTTCGAAATTCAAGAAAGTTCCCACCAGGCCTTCCGCTGGCCCCACTAGATCTGAGAGCCATTCCCTGTTCATGGGGACCCAACAAAGGCACAGGTGCCGACTCATCCGCACAGGGCTGTGCACAGGAGGGTACACGGGCACACCCACAGGGCGCTTCACAGCCAGTCACAGGGCTCACTCAGGCCCTCGCTGCCAGAAGAAAGTCAGGTCGAAAATCAAACTCAACTAGTACAGATGTGCTTGATACTATGAGGCAGCTGTTTTGTGGTAATGTTTTGTTAATGGGGAAAGAAAAAGACATTAAGGTACAACTATACGCCGAGCCCTGTGCCAGCGCATCTAAAATTTCCCCTAGCACCGAAAAACCAAGCTATGGAAACAGACCAACCTGGATCATCCTCTTTCATGCACCCTAGTAAAATGGCTTTCCTCACACTTCTCTCACGGTCCCCGGGGGCGGGCTGGTGGGGAGCAGGCCGGTGTAGACATCCAGTGTGGAGGTGGAGGTGGAGCGTCCTGGCAGGATGGACCCATCCACCACTTCTGCCCTCAGGAAGTGAGACAATGTCCACCTGCTCCCCCACCATGGCCAGAGCTCTCCAGGCTCTCTGTGAGCTCACGGGTGGGCAAGTGGAGAGAAACGTGGGGACGCCCCTGTCAAGTGCCCCTGCCTTGGCCTTGCAGGCCTGGCTCCCCCAAGGCAGCTGAGCAATGCACTGGGGTTCCAGGCTGTGAGGTGTGGTCCACCAGAGGCCAGAGAAGCGCTTTCATGTGAACGTGGAACCCTGAGTTAGGGCTTCGTGCCAACGCTATGAACAAGCCACAGGGCCGCAGGAAGAGGGTCAGCAGGCTCCCTCTCATCGCTTTTATTTTATTTTTTTTAGCAAACAATGTTGTGATTTCTGCAACTCTGACCCTAAACAACTGTTGGTTTCCATGTTTTTTCTACAACAGCCTAAGGAGGTTAGGGCAGGGGCATGGGACCCTCTGCAGAAAACTTTGTTGCAGAAACTCCCTGGCTGGGGTCATCACTTCATTACAGACACTTCCTGCCTGGTCCCCTGTTGATTCCCAGCCCTCTACCTGTGGGAGGAGCTGAGCAGTGGCCACATTGGCTCCCTGTGTGTCTGACAGTGGAGAGCGACATCGGGGAGAGCTGGCAGCTGGAGCCCACCATGCGCTCCTTCATTCCCTCTGGGTGGAAATCCTGAGACTTCAGACAGGAACAAAAAGAGAGGAACTGGAGGGTACTTACCAGGTACAGCCGGGAAGTTTCCAGACTCGAGACCCAGCCCTGCTCCTCCTCTGATGCTGAGATTTCACCAGCTGCTCAGACTAGCTGCCTCCACGTTGGTCCTCTAAGGATGGCCCAGCAACTCACTCCTCTCCGGGAGCAGCCATTTGGGAATAAAAAGCTGCCTTCATTTTTGTGGATGATTTAGAATATGAGAAGTGTGGTTTAAGGTTCATATATTTATTTTCAGCCTAGCTGCTGTAGGGAGTTGGCTTAGACAGAGTGAAAGGGAGAGAATGCACAATATTCCAACAAGACACGTGAAAAATCTGCTCCGTTGATGGAGCTGTCAAAACCAGAACGGGGGAGCTCTTCTGAAGGAGCTCTGAAGTTAAGGGTCCATCTCGAGAACCTCAGTTATCCTAACACCCGTGGTGCACACTGCCCACGTGTCCCCTGACATCTCTCACTGCAGCTGACACGACGCAGTTCTGTCAACGGAGGCCTGTTCAGGGTGTTCCAGATAACCGCTTTGTGCATTTCCTAAAGTGAGCAGCCCGAACACTCCCTGAGCGTGGGCACCTGGCCTTACCTCTCAAGACGCTTCTCGCACAACATCTTGCACTGGGGAGAACCCACTAAATGTCCACTAAAGAAAACCACAC
Organism: Marmota flaviventris; assembly: GCF_047511675.1. Lineage (NCBI taxonomy): Eukaryota > Metazoa > Chordata > Mammalia > Rodentia > Sciuridae > Marmota > Marmota flaviventris. The sequence goes on from NC_092513.1 coordinate 66,832,531, forward strand.
AGATGACAACAGGTGGTCTCTGTGAGCTGCCTTCAATGCTGTCAGCAAGAACACTTTAATCAGGCCAACAAGGAGTCCTCAGATTTCTTGTTATTTATTAAGCCAGTTCACCAAATTTTGCACCAAGGGACCTACAAATGGTAGGAATGAGAGAAATAATTGGGCTGGGGAGTCCATTCCCCACCTCAGCAGGCTTAGTCCCTGGAGTGTAGGTGTAGGGGGCATGGGGGGGGGCAGTGGCATTTTTCTAGCAATTAGCTCCCAATGGCTCCTGCACAGGGCTCTCCTGAGATTCCCTTAGGAAAACAAGGACTTCGACTTGGAGAAGAGTTTCATTCCGCTACACTCCACTTTCTGGCACCCAAAATGGCATGGCCTTTGTCTTTCCCCCACTGTTGGTTCTGTTCAACATCAGCTGAGGGTCACGCGTGAAGAATTATACAGAGGACCCCCTGCCTCCAGCTTCAGGGTCCAGAGCCTCACCCCAGAGGTATATAAAGGAGCACTGGGGTCATCACCACACACCTGAGACTGTGGTTCATCACAGGCAGGTACATATACTTTGAAATTAAAATACATAGCACACAATAGATACCCCCACACAATGTGTACTCCCCCCTGCCCCCTTTCTCTCTCTCCCCACTTTGACTGCCATGAATGGAGTGACTTTCCTCTGCCATGCCTTTCCCACAGTGTGGTCTACCTCACCTCAGGCCCAGGTACACAGGATAAGGGGAAAAGGAGCTGAGAATAAGAAATGTTTGGCAATTGAAAATGGACATAAGTGCAAGAGGCTTAATACATGCACACCTCCAAGTTCTGACCCTCTCAGAAAACATCTAAAAATCAAGCAAAAACAGTCAGAATCAAAATTTTAAGAACTCTTCAGACTGTCCAATATTTGCAGCAATCAAGAGAATAATGAATCAAGAAACAAATAATCAAAACATTTTAAAACAGCATGCAAATATTCGACATTGCTGTTTGTCTTTGCTTCATGCTCATTCACACAGAGGTCTTAAAGACAACACCCCTCATTCCCACTTTGGTTCCAGAGCAGAAAGGACTTGATTCACAAAGAATAGCATTTGTCTTTATTGCCACATCTGGTGGCAGCCTGAAAGATTGATGTACATTTCTTGACTTCGTGACATCTAACTCATACATCAAATGAACAACTCACAACTGCTCAGAGCAAAAAAAAAAAAAAAAAAAAAAAAAAAATCACAATTGAGATAAACAATGGCATCCTAAAATCCTAGGAGGGAAAACTGAAGAGAAGATTTCTTTGAGAAATTATGGCACTCAAAAGTGTCCTGGTCCACTGGAAAATTTAAAAAGTCACTTACTTTCCCAGAACTGGATCTGTACTCAGAACAGACCTGATAGAACCCCCAAGCTTTCTTCTTTATTTTCTTGCTAGGCTCAGTGAAAGCAGGAAGTGAAGGCTAAGGCAGAGTTGTGAGCAGTCAGCTCTGTGCTCCTGCTCACTCAATCCCCCTCCTATCCAGTACTCAAAGTAATCTCTGTGAAAGCACTAACTGAAGAAAACCTAAAGGCATCGATTTTAACAACGCACCTGAAAGGCAGTGCACTGAGCCAAAGGTCATCCTTGAGACTGGACCCTATTGGAATTCGCCCTGTTGGGTTTGGGCTTGTTGCAAGCCATTTCTCCTTCCTCTCTCCACTTTGGAATGGGAAAGTCTACCTTGTGCTGTCCCATAATTGTATTTTGGGAGCAGATACTTTGTTTATCTTCACAGATTCGCAACTGAAGAATTTGGCCATTTTGCCTTCAAAATGAATTGTATCTTGAGTTTCACTCACATTTGATTCAGATTGTATTTAGATAAGACATTGGACTTGGATCTGATGCTTGAATGGTCAAAACTTTTTGGCTTTGGGAAAGGTATAAATTATTTTTCACTTAAGAGGTACATGAATTTTGAGAATCTCGAGGGCACCGTTATGGGCTGAATTATGTTCCCCATGTTAATCAGCTTCCTGTTGCTAAAACAAATACCTTGGATAGTCGTCTCATAAAAAGATAAGGTTCATTCATAATTTTGAAGGTTATAGCCCATGATCAGTTGGCCCTGTTCTTTGTGGCTTGTGACAAGGCAGCACATTATAGTTGGAGACTTTGGCTGAACAAAATTGCTCACCTCATGGCCAGGAGAAAACTCAAGGGAGAAGAAGGGTCTTGGGTCCCATTATCTGCCACAAGAGGATGCATCTAATCACTAAAGACCGCCTACCCTAGGCCTAACCTCTTTACGGTTCCACCAACTTCCAGTAGGGCAACAACCATGAGGATCAAGTTTTTAAAACACAGGACCTGGTGATACATTCAAGATTCAAACCACAGCATCCCCAAAATATATAGGTTGAAGCCCTTATGCCAGCATCTCAGAATGTGACTGTACTTGGAGATACTTCAAAGAGATAATTAAAATAAAAGAAGAGGGTTAGGATGGTTCCTAATGAAGGCTAACAGATCTCCTTGTCAGAGGACATTGGGACACACGGAGATGCTGGGGATGGGTGCAGAAGAGAGACTATGTGAAGAGGCAACAAGAGGTGTCACCTGCAAGGCAAGGAGAAGTCCCTTTGAACCTGAACCCACTTGTGCCACTCTGACCTTAGACCTATAGCCTCCAGAAATGTGGGAAAATGAAGATCTGTTAGCTAAGGCCCCCAGCTTGTGATATTTAATTATGTCAATGTTAGCAAACTAATATGGCTACTTTTTTTCATTTCTGTTCAGTGTTGTATCAGAATTTCTGGCCAGGAAAATTAGGCCAGAAAAAAATGAAAGACCATTAAATTAGAAAAAAAAAAATACCCGTATTTGCAGATGGCGTGTACTTATATAGAGAAAATTCACACAAATACTTCCAGAAATAATAAATTCAGCAAACTCTCAGTAAAAGTCAACACATAAAATCAGTTGTGTTTCTGTACACTGACGATGAATAATCTATAGTAATCAAATAAAGAAATACTTATGTGAATAAATTTGACCCAAGTGGTGAAGGACTTGTATGTTGAAAATGTTAAATGTAACTGAAGTTCTGAGTACATGGAAAGAAACCCTGTGCTTATGGATTGGAATGCTTAGTATTGTTAAGATGTCACTGCCACTTGAGATAATCTACAGACACAGTATAACCACTGTTAAAATGCCAATGGACCTTTTGCATAAATAAAAAAATCCCTGATCCTTCAGTTGATATGGAATTATAAGGGATCCCAAATAGCAAAACTGGTATTTTAGAACACCAGAGTTGTAAGACACATTCTTCCTCATTTTAAAACTCAGTACAAAGCTACAGTATTCAAAACTGTGTGCCATTGTCATGGTGATAGAAACAGATCAATAAGACAATTTCCTTCTAGAAGAAAATATGAAAATGGCCAATAAGCACATTATTAATCATTAGGGAAATGCAAATCAAAGCTACACAGATTTTTCTCTTGATACCCATTAGGATAGCTCTAGCAAAAATGATAATAAATAGAAAATAACAAATGCTGACAGAGATGTTGAGAAATTGGAACCCTTGTACATGGCTGCCCAAAAAATGTATAAGAGCACATCTGCTGTGGAAAACAATTTGGCAGTTCCTCTAAAAGCCAAGTATATAATTGCATATGAAGCAGCAATTCCATCCTAGATACCTACATAAAATAATTGTTGGCTGGCACTCCAGCAAGCATGTGTATGTGTGTGTTTGGAGCAGCAGTGTAGGTGTGAAGCCCCGATGTCCATCTGTAGATGGGTGGATGAGCAAATTTCCATATGTGCAGTAGAATAATATTCAGCCATAAAGAGAATGCAGTATTGATGCAGTCTGCAGATGCATGGCTTGAAAGCAGTATGCTCTATCTAATAAGCCACTCAAAAAAGGCCCTTTGCTGTGTGGCTACAGGTGTGTGGGACCTCCATGGAGTTGGAGAGCTGGCGTGTGGCTGCTGGGGCTGGGTCGGGGATGGAGAGTAACTGCACACCAGGTGCCTTAGGATAACGAGCTTTGGAAATTGGCAGAGGCAGCAGTGGCACAACACTGGGAATATATATATACACGGGTGCCACCCAATTTGCTGTGTGAATTTCACCTTGATTAGTGTGTATGCGTGTGTGTGGCTGTGTGTGTGTGTGTGTGTGTGTTCCTTTGCCCTTGAGAAATGTTATTCTAAGGGTTTAGACAAGTAAAACCTCCTTGTTTATAGCACACAATGAGACATTACTTCACTGATCTTGAGAAAATGTCTTTCTGTGTGTTCATACTTATTTCTTTCCAGTAAAAACAATAAAAACTACAGCAGATGAGTGGGGTGGGGGGCAGGTGGGTGTGGGTGTGGTACCAGAAATTGAACCCTGGAGTGTTCTATCTCTGAGCTACATCCCCAGCCCTTTTTAATTTTTTGAGATAGGGTTTCACTAAGTTGCTGAGGCTGGCCTCAAAATGGCAATCCTCCTGCCTCAGCCTCCCAAGGAGCTGGGATTACAGGTTGTTGAGTAGTGTGCTGGGTCAGAGGGTCAGGTATTCTTAAGTAATGACTTCCAGAAAGCCTGTACTAATTCAAACTAACACCTGGGTGAGGTTCCCTCACAGAAACTCAGGGCTATGGCATTTTATAACGTTTCCTGATCAAGTGGGTAGGAGATGTCTGATCATTCATATCTTAGCTCATTTGTGTTACAATGGCTTTTAGCTTCTCCCTATTAGCGGATTCCCTACTCTGATCTTCTCTGGCAAGATGCTCATTTAAATGTTTTGCCCAATTGTTGATATACAGGGATTCTTTATCTGTTCTGTGAATCTAATATACATTTCAGATGTCCTAATCATTTGTCTGTCCATTTTATTTATGTTGGCATTTGTGAAATTTCCAACATAATGCAGTTAAAACCGTCTTTTCTTTTTCCTATAGCTTAGTTTTTTAGCATTATTTTAGAAAACAAACCCTGCTCCAAAGTCATGAAGTTATTACTTCATGTGTTCATTTATTGATGCTAGAATTTTATTGTTCATGTTTAGGTCTTTATTTGTCTGGAGATCACCTTTGTGTATGGCAAGGACCTAGCATTACTTTTTTTCTATATTATAACCAGTTTTTATCTGCAAGGTAACATACCTTTTCCTTCCTTCTAAGAACCACTGTATTCACGCACCATTTCCGTGTGGCTGCCTGATGTACACATCTCAAGGAGCTGTGGAACCATCAGCACCACCAAACTCAGACATGTCCATCCCCAGGGCTCCTCCACCCCTTTCTATTATTAGTGAGTTTTGGTTTTGATAATAATACTTGGCGTAAAATTCATCCTTGATTGAGCAGAACTTCTCCAGACTTCCTTTATCATGTGTGACTTTACCCTTCACCCATCATCTAACCATTAACACTTCCCCAAAACCCCAGCCCTGGCAACCCCCTGGCCACTCTCTGTGTCAATGAGTTGGACTTTAGATTCCATGTACAAGTCAGGTCAGGCAGCCCTTGTCCTCCTGCCTCTGGCTTATTTTGCTCAACATATTACTCTACAGGCCCATCCACATCAAAGCAAATGGCAGATGCTGTTCCATTGTATTGTGCGTGTATACCACGAATTTTTATATCCATTCACATACCTCAATGGACATTTAAATTGTTTCCATATCTTGGTATTTTTCATTCTGCTGCAGTTAGCATGGGTATGCAGATAAGTCTTGGAGATCCCAATTTAATTCTTTGGACATGTACCCAGAAGTGGGATTGCTGGACCATATAGCATAGTATCATTTTTAATTTGTTATAAACCTTCACACAATCCTCCGCAATGGCTAAACCAAATTACATTCCCGCACACAGTGTGCGTTTCCTTTTCCCCAAGTCCTCACCAACACTGACTACCTGATGTTCAGTAGTAGCCATAGTGAGGCTGTTGTCCTGAGGCTGCCTTCGTCCGCCTGTGCTGCGGTAACAGACCACAGACTGGGTAACGTGTAAGGAAGAGAAGTCGGTTTCTTGCAGTTCTGGAGTCTGAGACATCCCAGGAGGAGGCCTGGCAGCGCTGGTGTCTGGTACAGGCCCTGTCTCTGCTCCATCATGGTGCCTGTGCTGGCCTCCTCCAGAGGGGCACAGCGCTGCCTCCTCACATGGCAGAAGGGACAAGGGCACAACCCCTCAACCCCGAAGCCCTTGGTGAGAGCCCTAATCCCATCCAGGGGGCTCTTCTGTCACCACTGAAGCCTTCCTGAGGTCCTCCCTCTTCAGACCACCACGCTGGCAATTAAGTTGTCACTCAGGAATTTTAGGTGAAAACATTCAGACCATAGCAGAAGTGATAGCTCAGTTGAGGTTTGGATTTGCATTTCCCCAATGATTGGTGATACTGAGCAGCTCGCCAAATACCTGATGGCTCTTTTTATGAGTTCTTTGGAGAGAAGAACCCTTGCCCAGACCCTTTGCCCATTTCTTAATATGTTTTTTTGTTTTTTATTATTTAGTTGTATGGTTCATCATATATTTTGTGTTTTTATTTGTTCTTTTTAGTTCTACATGACAGTAGAGACTATTTTGACATATTTATACCGACCTAGGGTATATGTTATTCTAATTAGGACCCAGTCTCGTAGATGTGCACGACAGTGAGATTCCTTGTGGGATACTCATATATATACAAAGGAAAGTTAGGTCAGATTCATATATTTTGGATATTAACCCTTTATCCGACTGATAGCATGCAAGTGTATCCTCCCATTCCATAGGTGACCTTCTCATTTTGGTGTGCAAAAACTTTTCCATAATGTAATCCCAGTTATTTTTTTGCTTTGTTTTCTGTACCACATTTTAAAAAAATCATTGCCAATACTAATGTAAAGGAACCTTTTGCCTAGCTTTTCTTCTAGATGTTTGCAGTTTCAGGCGTTCATTCTACTTTGAGTTGGTTTTTTTTACAAGGTGGGAGACAGGGGTCCATTTTCACTGTTTGACGGCAGGTATCCAGTTTTTCCAATACCACTTGTTAAGGATGTCTCCTTTCCCTAGTGGGTCTTCTTGGAGCCCTCATGAAGGATTTATTGACCATGTATGTGTGGGTTGACTTCTGGGCTCTTTGTTCTGTTCCGTTGGTCTTTGTACCTTCTATTTTAATTACTGTAAATTTATAATACATTTGAAATCAGGAAGTGTGATGCCTCCAACTTTGTGATTTTTGTCAACTTTTCTGTATCTATTGACATGATCATATGATTTTTTTTATCCTTCATTTTGGTAATGGGGTATTTCACATTTACAGATTTCTGTGTTGAGCCCTCCCTGCAACCAACAACAAATACTACAGGACCGTGGCGGGTGTCCCCTTCAGTGTGCTGTGGAATGTGGTCTGCTAGGATATTGTTAAGGGTTTCTTTCTGCTCACCTCGTGGCATCCAGGAAGCAGAGAGAGAGGTCTGGGGGACAGGGCCAAGGACAAGATGTACCACCGTGGCCCACATCCTCCATCCAGGCCCTTCCTCCCGAGAGTCCACCCCCTCCAAGTAGCTCCACCAGCCTGGGCCATGCCACCCACACAGGGACCTTGGGGACACTCTGGATCCAGTACCCCTAGACGTATTGTGCTCATGGTGTTTTAATTTTCACTAGTCTTCAGGTATTTTTATTTGTCTTTTGGTTTCTTCTCTGATTCCGTGATTTTTCACACATGTGCTGCTAAATTTCACCCTGTTTTGGATTGTTCCATTTTCTCCCTGTCGTTGGTTTCCAGTTCCATCCACTGTGGTCAGAAAGACGTGAGTTCAGGGTGAGGAGATTGGATCAGACTCACTTTGTGTCCTCGCCTGCCATCTGTCCTGGAGAACGTTCTGTGTGTGCCTGGGAAGAAAGTGTGCTCAGGGGTCAGTGGAGTGCCCGCCGAGCTGCTCAGACCCATGCTGTTGGCTCTTCTGTCTGTAAGGTGTGGCCATTGTGAACTGGACTGTGCAGGACCCTACTGTGATTATACCGCCATCTACCTCTCCATCCATCTCCGCTAACAGGCACACCTGGGTGCTCTGAGGTCATGTGCGTGTACGTGCAAAATTATTCTATCCTTCCTATGAATTGAATGCTTCAGCTTCATCAAATGACCGTCTTTGTCTCTTGTGAGAGATTTCTGACTTAGTTTACTTTGATATGAGAATAGCCCTCCCTGCTCTCCTTCGGTTACTCTTTGCATGAAATATGTTTTTCTCTCCCTTCATTTCAGCCTGTATGTGTCCTGAAAGCTGAATTTTTTGGTACACATACAGTTGGGTCTTGTTTTTAAATTTATTTCATCATCCTCAATCTTTTAACAGGATAATTTAATTCATCTACATTAAAAAAATATTGATAGGTCAGTACCAACAATTGCATTTTGTTCATTCTCCTCTCTCTCTCTCTCTCTCTTTCTCTCTCTCTCTCTCTCTCATCTCTTTGCTCTTTCTTCCTCTTATTCTCTCCCTTCATGATGTGATTTTTTTTTGTAGTGGTGGGCTTTGATTCATTTTACCTTTTGTGCATCTTGTACAAGTTGGGTTTAACGATTACCATGAAACAGCTTCTAGTTATAATAATCTACGTAATTTGATAGCAACTTTATTTCAGTCACACGTAAAAACTACACTTTGATTCTCCCATATTTCATGTTATTGATGTCACAATTTACATTTTTAAAATTCGTATCTATTAACAAATTATTGTGATGATGGTTTTTAATGATTTCATATTTTAACCTTTACATTGGAGGTCAACATAATTAACATGGCACCATTGCAGCCTTAGAATATTCTGACTTTGACAATATTCTTGCCTTAATCAGTGAGCTTCATGTCTTCAGAGCCCTTCACATGGCTCTTTGGGGTCTTTTCATTTCATGTCCTCCCTTCAGTATATCTCATAAGGCTGGTCTGGTGGTGCTGAGCCCCTCCAGCACCTGCCTGTCAATTTTGAAGGATAGCATCCATGGGTGGCCTGGTTGGGGTGAAAGTCTTTTCATAACATTTTGAATACACCTCCCACTCTCAGGCCTGATGAGAAGCACTCACAGTCACCTGGAGGGGCTCTGGTAGGTGATGACTTTTTTTTCTTTTGCTCATTTAAATTTTTGTTTTTGTTTTTGGCCTTTGAAACTTTGATCACAGTGTATCTCTGTGAAGACCTCCTTACTCTTTGGAGTTCTTTAGGCTTCTTGGGCCCTGATGTCTATCTGACTCTTCAGATGAGGTGGCTTTTCTGCCATTGTTCCTTTGGGTTAACTTTCTGCCCCTTTTTCATTCTGTTCCTTTCTGGACATCATAATGTGTCTAATGGTCACTTGCTGGTGTCCCATGACTGCCACAACCTATTTTCACTTCCTTTTCATTGTTTTTAAATTTTGTTCCTTCCTCTACTGGGTAATATCAAATAATCCGTCTGCAAACTCTCTGACTCTTCTGGTTTAGCCCAGTCAACTGTTGACGCTTTCTATTGAATTTTTCACTTCAGGCTTTATATTCTTCTGCTCGATTCCTTTTTTCTGGTCCTGCCTTTTTACTGAATGTCTCACGTACAGCTTTCCTGATTTCATCTAGCTGATTGTATTTTCTTATAGCTCACTGAATTGCAAGGTGATTATTTTGAATCTTTGCCAGGAGATTTGTGGCTTTTCATGTATATGGGCTCAGCCTGTAGATGGGCTTTCTCACGTAGATGGGCTTAAGTTTTTTCTTTTGGTGGTGTCATGTTTCCTTGATTCTTTGTGCTCCTTTCAGCCTTAGATTGCCATTTTGGCACTTGCCCTTCTCTGGTCTTTATTGACTAATCTCAGAAGAGAAAGTGCTTCACCAGTAAGCCTGATTTGAGATTCTGTGAGGGTAGAGGGTTCTCTCAATTTTTTTCTGTGGGTAGACCTGCTGCATCCCTCTTGTCACTTCTTTTCTTGGGTTCCTGTGCCTCCCATATCAATAAAGCCAGGCTAGGTGCTGAGAGACAACCGCTTATTTTTGCTAGGGTAGGGCCCTAACAAAGTGCTCAAAGTTGAATACCTTCTTGCTAACCTGTAAAACCCAGCCAGTTACTGGGTCTGTGTTTGCTGCTGCACTCTCTATACTATCTGCAAGAGCTCATGCAGCCCATGCACAAGGATGTGTGGGATGATGTCTGCAGGAGGAGGGATCCAAGGTGTGGTTGCATCAGCGGGCTGTGGAGGTCTTCGGGTGACTCATCCTGCAAGAGTCAGTGATGGGTCTCTTGGGGGAGTCTGTCAGCAGGCTCCAGGGTTGTGATGCTCTTGAGAAGCACACACACTCTTCTTCCTGCTCTTCACTGTCTCCCGGCAACCCATCCATGCTTCTCCCTTCCGTGTTCTGGGTGGGATGAGACAGTGGGCCTCCCGGGCAGCATATGCAAGACTGGGAAATTGGGTGCTCATGTCATTCTCACTTGGCCCAGGAGTAGAAACTGCAGTGCAATCAGGCCCCCCAGCGCCACGCTGCGCCACTCTGGGGAGAGATCCCGTGGATAAAGGAAACTGCTCCTCTCAGTTTTCCTTCTTCAGGACGCTCACTCTGGGACTTTTTTTCCCATTGAGATGGTGTAACTCAACTAGTCTCTGGGGCTCCCACAAAAGTACTCTCATCCATGGTGGTTGCCAAAATTTGTGCTTCTATGGGGAGGTGAGAGCTGGGGCCTCTGACCCTATCACATCTCTGATGTCATCCCTATCCTTTTTCTCTTAATTTATAGGGTCAACTTTGACATTTACCAAGTTAATTTAAATAAGTTGGGTTTTACTTTAGCAATATATGATATTGCACTTGACTATTTTTCTGTTTTATTCATTTATTTTGTTTCAACTTATAGGTTTATAACATACCTTAATGTCTGTTTGCACATACGAGCTTTGCCCACTTTTGACCTTATTTCTTAATATTTCAAAATTAGCATAGCAACTCCTAGAGTTTTATTCCTAAATGTATTTTTAAATGTTTGTTGAGATCCTCAGAACATCCCTCCTAGGTATTTTGAAATGTATTTGGCGAAGACATAGAAGTTTCTTATTGCATGCTATTTGAAATTGTATTGAATTTGTAGACCAAATTTGGGGGAAATTGACATCTTTGCCATAAATCATCTCATTCATAATGTAACATATTTCTTCATTTATCTATTTTATCCATAAAAGTCTTTAAACTATGTGTATTTTTAGATATTTTTATTAATCAAGTTTGAGAGAGAGTTGCAGTACAATAGGATATATATGCATATGTGACTTGAATACTTCTTTACGTAGCTTTTAGGTTGAGAACTTTTATGTCGAGGTTTGCAGGACTGACTGTGAACTGGCCAAGAAGGTCCACAGCAGACTGGGCAGGCCGTCAGGAAGGGAAGGTCCCAGACAGACCAATCTCCAGGGGGCGAGCTGAGCTCCTCTCCTGCCCTCAGTTGCCTTCCCTAACTCCCCTCCCTGGTTTCAGACCTTCCAGCAGATGGAGCCAGGCCTGCCCGGAAGGTGGCGGACAGTCTCCTCCCTTTGTTAAAGTCAGTGGGCAGTGGACTGTGGTGACACCAGAAAACTCCAAGCAGCCCCCTAACAAGTGTTTGATTAGATAACTGTGCGCAGCAGCCCAGCCTGACACCTGACCCACCGTTGCAGAGTTCTGATTGCTATCCAAGTTGTGTCTCAGTTTCTATTTGGTTACTGCACTGTGGGGAGGAACGTTGTTTTTTGCGAGATGGTCTTGTATCTCAATCATTTCCTGAATTCTTGCATTTGTTCTAATAATTGGTCTGTGGATTCAGTTCCATGCTCTATATTGATAATGATATCCTCTGAAAATTATTTTACTTGATCATATTATCTGTAAACACTTCTGGCTAATAAGATTCTTGATTCTTTGTTTTAATTTTACAGTATTATTGGAACACCCAGCGGCATGTTAATTGGTGGTGGCACTGTTGAGTGACCTTATCTCTGACATTAGTGAGACCCCGCCTAAACTTGTATCAGAAAGAGCATGCTTGCTTTAGCCATGGGCTCAGTCCTTTAAGAAAGCTTCTTTCTGTTCCTGGTTTCTTAGTTTTTTAACCATGAATTCATTTTGAATTTTCAGAAGTGTTTCTTTTGTGTCCATTGAGAAAGTCGTGACATCAGCCCACTGCTATGTGAATCCCCTTACAGATCCATTAATGTCAAACCACCCTTGGTTTTCAGCAATAAAATCTAGTTGATTATGATGTATTCCTTTTTTTTACTGTGCTATTTCAGTTACTTAATAAATCTTTTTAATAGTTTAGGTCTATGTTCACAAGTAAAATTAGTTCATAGTTTTCTCTTCCAGCCTTATTTTATTGAAATTAAACTTACCCTAACTACAAAATGTTTCAGACTATCTTCTTTCTTTTTCTCTACAACTACTTTTGTAAAATACAGATTACCTGCTCCTTCAAGTTTGACAGCAACATTTTGTACAATTTTCTGGGCCAGAACCCTTTTGCGGTTCCACTTTAACATGCCATATAACATGTCATATAATGCGTAAGAAGACATTTTTCTATTACATTGAGTTTTTAACGCACGTGAGGCTGACTGTGTGATGTTGTGCAGGGTGGATTTTGGCTATCGACTAACAATTAAGGTCGGGGTCATTGCACGCCTGGACTGGTGGGCCAGCCTCCACCACAGGTGGTACAGGGACGCGTTCTCTGGACCCCTTGGAGAGGCAGAGCAGTGTTGGTCTCAGTTCCTCACAGCCTCTGCTTTCACCCCCAGGACACACGGGGCGGCTGCTGAAGTCGCTGTGCTTCCTGAGCCTGTCCTTCCTGCTGCTGCACATCATCTTCCACATCACCCTGGCCAGCCTGGAAGCCCAGCACCACATCACGCCTGGATACAACTGTGAGTGTCCCAGGGCCCCTTCCCTCTGCTGTGTGGGTGTTTGGTGACACTGTGCGTCACTGTCCACGTGGACGTCTGCACAGTAGTTTTATTGTGAGATTCTGAGTGTGCTTTGGTCACTTTGCAGCCCAGTGTAGTGTGAGCACGTCTAAGAAGCCCTGCAGTAGAGGGTGGGATCGCGAGGAGGCGTAATTAATGAGTCTCTGGCGTACGAGAGCGCTGGGGTTCCTCTCGGGGTGTGAGGCCTCATCATCAAGCTTAACCTAAAAAATCAAGATTCACGTACAGTCCTTGGAGTTTACAGTAGGAAGAGATAGGCACAATTCCTGACCACCAAACAAGAACTCGAGGTTGAATACAGTATGTAGGTTATGTGACGGTGACATCAATCGTGTTATGAACCGTCACGTAAGGTCTCTTTTCTCTTTTGGGGGGAAAATGTGGTCTAATTCAGATAGTTCCTTTTTCAAGTTAGGAGTTCTCAGTGGCATTCACAGGGAAGTAACAAGTTCTACACCTATAACATTTTGAACTTGTGATCTGAAAAAGTCAGCGTATTTGTGCTTTGTTCAGAGAGTGTTTTCCCCAAGGCTTTGGTTCTTACAGGACGGGTGACTGTCACTGGAGAGGAACAGGAGCCTCCCAGGTGCCTGAGCAGAGTCATGCGTTTCCAGTTAGGCCCACAGGAGCCCCAGGGAGCCCCAGGGAGCTGGAAGCAGACCGTAATAGCAGCTCACCTTGCCAGCTTCTCTTTGAAGGACCTGTTTGTGGCTTTGAAATTCCCTGAACTTTCATAAGTACAAGTACAACTGAGATGAAGTCGACATACCCTCCCTGTAAAATAAAAAGATGAAAACTTCTCACGGGTCAGGGAGTATTAAGGTAAACACAGCCCGGGACCCTTTACTAGGACCTGTGTTCATCCCTCGCCGCATGGTTGTTAGGCGTCCGCAGAGCTGCGGTTGGTGTGCATTTTGGCTGTTCTACTGAGTCTGGAGTCCCTCGGGTGGCAGTGCCTCCCACAGTGACTTTTTATTACAGTCCTGTAACTGCATGTCTGGCCCTTGTTCTTAAAATTGCTGTGTAATTCACATGCCGTAAAATTCACCCATTTAAAGATAGAATTCAGTGGGGTTTGGTATATTTAAGACGACAACTGCCCACAGCGCTAGTTTCGGATGTAGTATTCACACTCAAAACCCAGATCCAGGAGTAGTCTCTCTCCATTTCCTTCCCAGCCACCCCAGGCTACCGCTCATCTCCTCTCTGTCTTTATTACCTGTGCTGGACATTCTGTCTAAATAGATACAATCTGTGGCCTTTTGTGTCTGGCTTCTTTTCTTTAGCATAACCTTTCCAAGGCTCATCCATGAAATAGCATGTATCAGTACCCACTTCCTTTTTCATGATTGAGTAATATTCACTTGTTAACATGTGGTTTAATGTTGGATAAAAGCCAAACATCATTCTATCACTGAAGTCTTGATAAAACAGAGTGTTTAAATCATGGCATTTGAGCTAGATTATAGTGATAAAAAGCATTGATTATATTTGCTAGCTTCACTCCTAACACAGAAATTTAGCAACAATATTTTATAGTGCTTCGTAATCAAACATCATTGGCACATTTCATAGTGAGCCACTCTGGGACCCTAAGGGCATACTTTATAATTACAGTGTTATCCAAATAAAAGAGTTTTTCAAGAATAATGAGTTCTTCATCACCAGAGGTATTTTAGCACAGAATACTTTGCTTATCAACTTATAAGAGTTTAAAAACTGAGTTGATTAATATCTCTCTCTCCTTTCTGCATAAGTTCAGATTGCTGAGTGATGTGGAAGGATCCCTGGAGAGTGTCCAGCCTAGCAAGTGTAACTCACCATCTCTACTGCCTCAGGGAGTCTAGACATTTTTATTTTTACCTACAGTAAAGGTTTTCCACAATTCTGCAAAGAACAAAGTAAAATTGCAGAATGGAGCGTTAGAACAAGTCCCCTTCTCTGGTTTGTAGCAGTACTCTCTGTGTTCTCTTCCCTAAGGTAGAGACAGGCTCACGCAGACATACAGCCATCTCTTCTGTTTTGTCCTCCTTCTGAGCAAGGATCAGAACACACAGATGCTGGGATGGGACCTCAGGTGTCGGAGTCTCAGGTGGGGCAGGGTAGGAAGGGCTGGCCTCTGGCATGCCCATGCCCAGACTCCTGCCAGCCCGAGCGTGGGGCCTCAGGTGCCCCTGCACGCCCTTCCTGAGTGCTCTGTCTTCTCAGTGCGCCATAATGCCCGTGGCTCTGGCAGTGCCGCTCTTGTCCTTCCTGCAGTGTACCTCACATGTCACAACCTAACGTCGCCTCCCTTCCTTTCTCTTCTTGTCCCCAGTGAAAACGCTCCTGGCTCACCAAAGCCAGCGGAATGGGCGTTGTGACGGCAAGCTCTGTTCCTACAAAGTTAAATTCCCACTCAAGCCCGTTTCCATCAGTGCCCCAGTTCCCTTTCGAAGTGCCAGTGTTTCTGATGAGTGATCAATAGGCAGGCGAGGTCAGGCTGAGCTCAAAGGGAGCCTGAGTTCTTGGCTTCCGGCCGGAGCCCCGTGAAGGTGAGTTCGTGGGCATCACGAGTTTCTCTGAACCAGCAGCGTGGGTGCTCACGCTGGCCCGCCGCGGTGCGCTGTGTGTTCCGTTTCATGTGCAGCATTAATATTAACACATTCTTGAAAAAGGATAAAAGAGAAGGACAAACCAACTCCAGAGCTTTGCCAACCCGTGTGGTGGCCAAGATTCACACAGACTGGGTTTTCAGCCTGGAGCGTTTGTAATGACCAAGTTGTGTCAACTCCTGCTCACCGCCAGGCGGGCAGTGGAAACCGCCACCTTCCACCAGGCTGACTTCACTCTAAGGTGCTCTGCATGCATCGTCTCTGCAGCAGCTGCAGTGACGTCCGACCCTCCTGGTTGTGAGCACACACTGATGTCACACACACTGTTCTTCTGATGCCCCGGGGTTGCTGTTCAGCCTTGCTGGTGTCTGCAGATACAAAGGAACAAATCTAAATGAAGAAGAGCGCAGCTGCCCTGGTCCTGGTGTTGTGGGTCCTCCTGGTGTTGTGGGTCTTCCGGGTGTTGTGTATCTTCCTGGTGTTGTGGGTCTTCCTGGTGTTGTGTGTCTTCCTGGTGTTGCGTGTCCTCCTGGTGTTGTGGGTCCTCCTGGTGTTGTGGGTCTTCCTGGTGTTGTGTGTGATCCAGGCATGGCAGGTGGGGTGACCCAGGGCTCTCAGAGCGGGCACTTGGGCCAGGCCACCAGGTGCTCATTTGTATGTTTCATTTTGTTTTCCTAGGGACTGCTTTCCCTATTTAAATCTCAGACCCTCGCCCCCATCATGGCCGAAGCCCCCCCCTCTCCCAGGAGCCTCCTACATGTGTTGGAGGGACAACAGTAGCATTTACAAATATTGAGTCACTGGACGTTCCTGTCCCCAGAGCCTCTGAGTATTAACTGGCAGTAGTAAAGACTTTTTCAGATGCTGTATTTAGGTTTTGACTGGCTGGCAGGTTGTTAAAGGTGTCATTGTGCAGAACTGAAACTCAACCCCAGCCCTCTCTCTCTCTCTCCCTCTATCGTTCATTTTCAAAATGGAGTTCTTATAGGCAAGTGAGGAATCCACAGGGCAGGGGAGACCGCTGTAAATTCTGCTCAGACGTGTTGTGCCGCTAACTAAAATATTTTCATTCCATCACAGCGAGGCTACTTAAATAAATGTAAACCTGGTTTCAATTATGTCATTACAGATTACATAGGAGTAGTTTGTCTGACTGGGGTGGATGTGTGGCCGTGTTAGAGAGATTTCCAGGTCAGTCTGGATGCCTGGGCTCTGCTGAAGAACGCTATTGATGGAAAGAAACTTTGGGGTTCAAAGCTATCTTAGGGAAACTTCTGATGATAACAGCTACTTGTAATCGCTATTTATAGGACATTTACTAACTGTAAGACCCAGAAATCATGATATTCCTTTTCCAATTCCTCTTTTTTCTCACTGCAGATGCCTCTACTCGTCTTTATCAAGGATGCCCTGATCTGCCTCATTTAACATTATAAACCAGTCTCAGGGTGGGCAGGGCCGTGTGGGCAGCAGCTGAGAGGCGAGGGACAGCTTCTCCCCCGAGGCTCATCCACCTGCGACAGGAGTCATTTTACTCCTGCAGGGGCTGGGCTGCTGGCCCCGCCGTGCCCATGGGCTGTGCCATCTGCAGTCCCTCCTCCCAGGAATCCTGTTGTGTATACATGCAGAGCTCAGCTTGCGCACAGCCTTGATGTGGGGTGTAGGAGGGGAGAAGCAGTCTCAGGGGCCTGGGGAGCAGAAGCCAGAGCGCATCTGAGCCGCCATCTGAGCGCTGACCTGGCAGGATTCCCCGTTTGAGATTTTTCCCTTTTCCATGTGTCACTGGTGCATCATAGTTGCACCTAATGGTGGGACGTGGTGTTTCAGGTTGGTTCATGCTCACAATATAACAGTGTAACTTGGCCAGTGTCACTCTCTGGTATCTGCCCCACCCCGGTGCCTTTGTCCCACTGATGTCCTTTTGATTCCATGACATCCCTGCCCCCTCCCACCTTCCTTTCCCCTTTTCCCCTGTGTCTCCCACATATGAGGGACAACATATGACCCTGGCCTTATGAGTCTGGCTTACCTCTTAACATGATGGTCTCGAGCTCCAGCCGTTTTCCTGCCAATGGCATAATTTCATTTTTCTTTGTGACTGAATAAAACTGTGAGCACACCGCGTGCTCCTTGGCTCTGCCCTCTGTGTCACTCCTTCCTCACGTGTTCTGGATTATTCCCCTCTGGGCTCCTCCTAGGCCTCTGGTTAAGTCCAGTTTAAAGAACTCAAGTCCAGGTTTCCGGGCTGTGGTCCGCGTTTCCCCCTGGTCCTCATTGTTGGCTGAGCACCTCCCCAGCTTTGCTCAGCTGCACGGCTCTCGGTCGGGTTCACGTCTCCCTCATGCTGAGACCCCTAGAGCAGCTGCGGGGTGAGGGCCACTGGAGATTTGTATTCTTTTCTAGAAGGACGTGCGACTTGCCCCAGAAGCCCTTGGACAGAACCTGACATTGGTTTTGACAGAGCTTCTTCCTACTGTACTTCCGTCCTCAGAACCTTGAGGCTCCCGAGGCTGAGGCGCCATGAGTGGTGCATCTTTATATGGCGGCAAAGCCAGGGGACAGACAGGCTGGCAGCTCCCTTCCCCACCGATCGTGGGGGAGCAGCGAGCCGCTGTGCCCTGTGTGGTGCCGCACAGTGTCGAAGCCCCTTGGCACTGGAGCTGCCACCTTCACCCCAGGTTTGCAGATCAAGGGTGGTGGTAACCGGAGGTGGCCCTGAGATCTGCAGTGTCACCTGCTGGGTCCATCCTGGAGAAAATAACTCTCTGGCCTAAGGAGATTCCTTGTTGTAGTTTTCCATATTGAGGATAGTCCTGGGGGGCACAGAACTAATTCCACATGAGATGGAGGCACAGAATAGAGCAGGAGGCTCTCGCCATGCTCCTGAAATCACCTGCTGTCACTGGGAAGGCCCATCAGGCACAGGGAGGCAGCCTCTCTGAGAGGCCTGACCCTCTGTCCCCACCTCCCCCTCTCTGCTGGACCTTTTCCTGATTCAGGCACCATGGACAGGCTTTTGCTCTCCAGGAGTGAGCTTCCTGAAAGCAGTTACTGCCCCTCAATAAGACAATTTAAAAAAATAACAAACAAAAACAAAACCCTGTACTGAGTTGTAGTTTCTGATTCTGGCCATCTGGGCAAGGTCAGGACAGCACAGTGCCACCTTGTGTTAACTGAGGTGGTCTGGGAGGAGGTGGGCCACATGTGCCTTCCAATCACATGCATAAGAGGAATTAGCCGAAAGTGCTGCTTCTCCTCCCACCCCTGCAGGGACCCTCTTGTCTGGTGCTCTGCCACCCGGGGGAGACACTCCAGTCGAAGGCAGATCCGCAGACCGGGCTTGGAATCAGCACTGAAGGAGAGCTCTTGTGCCTCACATTTGGTAGAGCTGGTGTTCTTGGAATAATGAATGCAAGCAGTTTTTACAGCCAAAAGCCAGACACAGACAGGTGAGAGGCAGAGCAGGGGGTGTGCCTCATGGAGGGGAGTGCCTCCCGGGATGAGAAACCCGTAGTCCAAGGCGCGGGGATGTCTTGGAGTGACATTCACATGGAAACGTTCACTTTGTACAGCATTTTTCAAGGAGGATATCATTTATGATGGGAAGTATTTCCATGAGGATTTTTAAATACTACTTATACATGAGTAAACAGCATTTTAGGTGCCCGGGCTAGCCACTCATGTTTCTTCCACTGTGAAGTGAAGACAACGTTGCCATCTCAGGCTGATATGAAGTGGGGAGTGAGTACTGGCCGGTCCCTGGGAACCGTCCCTAGGTGCCCAGTAAGTACAGGCTGCTGTTGCTATCACCAGAGAACCTGTACTCCTCATCCAAGATCCCACAGGTCCATGAGGTCCTAGGAACAGAACCAAATCATGCCCTGTTATGTTAATTAAATCAGAAAATTAGGAAGCTTCCATGGTACCCAAACTTTGTCTATGACAATTTTGTCTCCGTGTCTCACTAATTCTGTCACGTCTGGGTTGTACCCTGTGCTCCATGTGGTTGGAATCTCGGGGATGGGGCTGCATGGCCCCCGTTGGAAGGTGGTATCAGGACCTGTGACCCCAGGTCCTCCTTCCAGGAAGTTCTGGCCTCCCACCCTCGGGAGCTCCCAGTGCGCCTGCTCTGTGCCTGGACTTCTGAGTCCCTCATGGCCCTGTCCTCATGCTCTCGTCCACCTGAAAACCCATCATGCATCCAGTACCTTCCAGCCCGGAGCAATGTGTGATACATGCATGGCTCCCTGCTCTGAACCTCTCTCTTCTGTAGAATTTGGGAGAAGAGGCAGAGGGTGAAGCTCTGGAAAGGGAAGGAGCTGACGGTCCTGGGTCATTTCCCAACACCCTATCCCTAGAACTCGCTTGAGCAAGTTCTTAAGGAGTAATGACTTTCTCTGGCACCCGACTGCTAGAGAAATCGAGTCCCAGAGGCAGGCAGCAGCTGTCATGAGACCACACGGTGGCACAGCCAGAGTTCTGCTGTACCCCGTAGTCGATCTTCTCTCCAACCCAGTCTGCGGCCTCAAGGGGTTATGGAGAAGTTGCACTTTGATCACTTAGGTTTAGAGGAAGAAGCAAGATTAGGATATGCACATTTTGGAGTCGTGCTGGGTGAAAGCATGGTTGATCTGACGTGCTCACTCTAGCTGAAGTGTTCATGGTTGGAAGCCTTTGCTATGCTTTACCAACATGACATTACCTTTAAGAATATCTTGCCACTAAGAGTGAGCAACAGGGACATTCCATATGTGTGGCTGAGGAGCTGAATGCCTGTGCCCAGCCCTCCTTGAGCCCACTCCTGCCTCCTCCCTTCAGGAGGGTCCAGCCATAGCCCCTGTCCACAATCAGGCCTGCAGCTGGCTGGACCTGCATTATAAATCCTGAGAAAATTGGAGACTGATACCAATCAGTCAGTGAATTGACAGTGACAAGCTGGACAATTTCTGGTGTGTAGAGATCCACCTCCTAAGGCATTAACCCCTGAGGTCCTGGAATCCGAGGCTGCTTCCATAGCCGTGAGGTGTGGTTTGGCCTTTCTCTGCACAGCCATCTGTCAATGTCGTCACACACAAGCCTCTTCTCAGGTGTGTTAAAAAGGAAGTTGACTGTCCTTGTTCTGGAACTGCCCTTCTTGCTGGCCCTAACTGTCCCAGTGTTGATCCACACAGATCTTTCTCATCTAACACACCAGGCCTGTTTCCATGAGATCCAGTTTGTCTTGCTCTGATGGGGAGAAGCTCTGACTCGGGGTTCTGACAGTGCTGGCTGGTGCAGGGCCTCCCTCCACAGCCACACTCATCTGTGCCTCTGCCCTGAGGAGGGGACAGTTCCAGAACTGTTGGCACAGGCACAACATTCCAGCTACCTGTTTCCTTTGATTTCCCTCACCATATCTCACAGCCAGCTTTGTGTGTGTGCGGGTGTGTGCCGCAGTGTGTGCGTGTCTGTGTGCATGTATACCTATGAGCATATGTGTGTGCTTATGTATGTCTATAAGCATCTATAAGCATGTGTGCCTCTCTGTGTGCATGTGTGTGGGTGTGGTAAGCATCTTTTTGGTTCTAAGTTTTGTTCTAAATCAGTAAGAGTAACAGCTTCACTGTATAATTGCCCATTATGTACCAGGCATATTTTATTTACAATATCTCAATTCTGAATGATAGCCTTGAAACATCCTTGATATTTTACCCACTTGCAGGTAAAGAGGCTGAGCAGCAGAAGAAGAGTTAAGTTGTTATTAGACTAAAAACACAAAAGGAGGAGCAAATTGGGTGGTAGCTTTCAGCCCTGCACAGCTGTGTGCACAGGTCAGGGGCAAGCGGATGGGAGGAGAGCTCAGAGGGGCTGGTTCTGTGCTTCTCCTCACACAGTCTGGGGATCAGGAGAGAAAGTGTAAGAGAAAGCTGGAGTTAGAAGTAACAAGGAGGGAAGGGGGAGAACAGAGTCCTGGGGTGGGCGAGCTATAGCAGGGCTTTCATGAATAACATCAGAGACAGGAAGGAGCGCCCAAGTGGGCAACAGTCGCATAAGGGCTGCTTATGCTCATCGGCCCCTGCCCCCATGCCCACAGATAATCGACCCCAGAGCAGGAAATCTAAAATTATTTAGGATTGATTCTGTTTGCTTAAACAACAATTGGCTTAACCTCAGTTTCCTGATGCAGCATTTCTGGTGTCAATTATTTACAATAATAGCAGTAAGGCAAGTCTGTGTGGTGTGGGTTGGACGCAAGATCAGGGCGAGAGGCAGGCAACGGAACTGTAACTGTATGCCTCCACTGTATGGCCTGAAGGACATCTCAAGGGCACGGTGGGAGGGCCTCGCAGGGGCATGGTGGGAGGACATCTCAGGGGCATCGTGGGAGGACATCACAGGGACATGATGGAAGGACATCTCAGGAACAGTGGAAGGGAATCTGAGGGGGTTGGTGGGAGGATATCTCAGGGCCATGGTGGGAGGACACCTCAAGGTCATGGTGGAAGGACCTCTCAGGGGCATGATGGATGCATCCGTGGGCTGAGTGTTGTCATAGAGTCCTAGAAGGCAGTTCAGCTACTCTTCAGACTTACCTATGAAACTGCTGTATATATTAGGAGTTAGTATGTGGATTCATATATAGAAAACATAGGCTCTGAACACAAGTGGCCTAAACATATGTAAAGAATGCTCCACATGTTAGTCCTCTGGGACCTAAGGACTAAAAACCAACTAGGATGGCTGAATTTAAAAACAAACAATAAGTGTTGGTGACAGTGTGGAGGACCTAGGCCACCCACTCTGCAACAAGTATAAGTTGTCAGCCTGCTGTCAGCACGTCAAACAGGGAACCACCATGTGATCTGGCAGCTCTACTCCCAACTGTTCCCCCAAAGAGTGGGAAACGGGTTCAGACAGACACTTGCTCGCATGCATTTATAGCAGCATTACACAAAATAGCCAAAGATGGAAACAACCCAAATATCCACCATGGGATGAGCGAATAAACAAAATTTAGTATGAACATACACAGAATATCATTCATTCATAAGAAGAAATGAACTACTGACAAATGCGGCAATATGGTTGAACTTGAAAACCGTCATGCTGAGTGAGGAGGACAGATACAGAAGTCCACACATTGGCTGACTCCATTTAGACGAAATATCCAGAATGGGTCAATCCATAGAGGTGGAAAGCAGATCATTATTGCCAGGGGTGTGGGGTGAGAGGAATGGGGGTGACTACTTAACAGGTGTGTGGTGTTTTTCTACAATGATGAAAATGTTGTGGATCTAGACAGAGGACTCAGATAGAGGATCTAGGTTCCACAGCATCATGAACACCCCAGAAGCCACTGACTCGTTCACTTTCATGTGAATAATTGTACTGTTAGTCAGCTTTTCATCACAGAGACAAAATGCCTGAGAGAAGCAACTTAACGGAGGAAAGATTTATTTCAGCTTATGGCTTCATTGCTTTGGTCTTTCGGTGAGGCAGAATGGCAGAGAGGACACAGTAGAGCTCACAAGCAGAGGTACAGAAAGAGAAAGAGGAAGGTAATTCCCAAGGCACAGCTCCAGTGACCCACCCACTCCAGCTAGGTCCTACCTCCCGCAGTTTCTACCGCCTCCCAGGAATGCATTCAGCTGTGATAGATTAACCTACTGATGGGCTCAGAGCCCTCATGACCCAATCACTTTCCAAAAGCCCTGAACACTGCTGCACTGGGGACCAAGCCTTCAGCACATGAGCATTCGGGAACATTCCAGAGCCAGGCCATAGCATGTGTGATATGTGAATTTCACTTCAACAAAAGGAAGAGATAAAAGTGCACCATATTCATGGAAACCTCATCAGCGATATGAGTAAAGCACTTTTGCTAATTCAGTAGATTTAAAATAGCTCAGCAGTGCTTTTAAAAATGATGATTACCAAAGGTAAACAACTTTTCATACATTTACTATATTGTCCTTATTTTGTGGAAGATTTGCTCATGTAATTGCTCATATTACCCTCTGTAAGTATATTTATGAAGCTGATTTAAGAATTATTTTTTGTTTACTTCCATTACATAGGGTTTTTTTCCCCCCCATTATTCCTGTTGTAATCTGTTGTTCTTTTGTTGCTTCAAGGCCATAAACCTTCAGAGTTCATTCATATCATACCCTACTTCTTACTGGTTTTTATAACTTAAAATATCCACAACTTTTAATTCATCTGGAGTTCATTTGCATAGAGACTTTCAAGAGTAGATTTAAAAAAAACCAAAAACCTGTTGATTAGTTTTTCCCACCATCATTGATTAAATCCTTCTTCCTTTGATGCCAGTAGATGTGAGCTCTGCTCATTCGCACAGCAGCCTTCTCTGAGGTCTGGCAGTGTGCTGGTTTCCTGGGCTCCTTGTAGAGCCTCTCTCTCAAAAACATCTCCTTTGCCTCCCCCTTTGCTTGCTTTATACAATCGCCCTTACATTTCTTTTTATTGTGAAACTTGAGGTTCCACTTTGAGAAAATTCTGAATAAGCATGGAAATTCAAGCAGCAGATAGAGGTGCTGGGGCACCCCCAGATGCAGATGAGAACATCCAGATTGGGACCTGCTGGTGAGCTCAGTCACCCTTGGTTCAGAGTAAGCCATGAACTATGTGTGCATCTCACAACAAACCAAAAACCGATAGCTCTGGTAAGGTAACGTTACACCATGTATTTCCAGACCCAGATTACCTTCAATTTATGGGTATATTTTTTATCACTCATTCTTCCTTAGTGAGTATAAAAACATACAGTAACTGCCATAATTGGCAGGGATATGTTCTGAGACCTTCCGTGGCTGCCTAGAAACTTGGATAGTGCTAAACTTGATATTTTCTAGGCTTTTTCTCCCTATAATACATACCCATGATAAAGTTTAATTTATACAGTTGGTGCAATAGGAGATTAGCGAAAACCTAATAAAAATACAACAAGTATAATAGTAGTCTATAATAAAATTGCCAACAACACTACTCTTGCATTTGGGGCCCATTATTAAGTCCAATAAGGGTTCTTTGGACACAAGCACTGTGATACCATGACAGTCACCCTGGTGACTAAGACAGCTACTAAGCAACTACTGGTGGGTAGCGTATACTGTGAGGACAAGGGATGACCCCTGTCCTGGGAGGGTCAGTTTAGGATGGTGGGAGATTCCATCACTCAGAACAGTATATAATTTGACATTATAAATTGGTTATTTCTGGAATCTGCCATTTAGTATTTCAGGTGGCAGGTGACTGTAGATAACTAAAATGATGGAAAATGTGACTGTGAATAAGGGGGAATCACTGTGTTGCCGGCATTGGGGAGAAACAGAAGATAAAGGCAATAAGAAATTATGATTTTCCGGATTGCTATCTAGCATGGTGCATGGATATGGGATGCTGTGTTCTGCAGTTTCCAGATGCTCTGCCCCTGATCAGTGTCTTGCTTTTAAATTCAATGTGTATTGGTCAGCTCCTAAGATTAGACCTAGCAAAAATACCCAAATGTTGCTTTTATTCCAGAGAATAAATATTACTCTTTAGAGCTATCTCATATGTCATGATAAACTGATTCTTTCTAGGACACTTGTATTCAATCTTAACCGGAAGAATGTTTCTGAGAAGGTTTATAGCCGCACAGACAATTCTAATCTTTGGGAGTTCGTAAACTGATAAGGGTGTATGTGTTTCCTGATTGAATGGATCTTTACTGTTGCTACAGCCAGTAGCTATCAGTGTGCACCCCAGGGGAGAGCAACTCCTTATATTGCCAGCCTGACTCTTAAATGCAACAGCTGCACAGGGCTTGGCAACCATGGCCTTCCACGTAAAGAGGTTAGATGACCGACGGCTCATGAGGATGAAGTTACAAATCCAAGAAGACACTGAAGTGAGGTGGTATCTCAGGGTGACTACTTAGAGCTTGTGGAGAAATGTGTACTTGGTAAAAGGAAAAGTAGCAGAAAGGGGAAATGCAGCACAGCTAAATAAAGCAAGAAAAAAAATATGGCTCTGCAAAATCACCATAAGTGATGGAAATATTGACGGAGAAACTATCATAACTGCAGAGACTGGGTGAAAAGTGACCTGAGAACCAATCCTAGACAGAGCCAGTGTGAAGCTCCTAAACACAGCGGCTCTGATTTGTCCAAAGGATGCTGGAGGAAAATTGAGAAAGTTGGGGAAGGACTTTCTCAATGTCAGTATAAAGCTCTGGAAGGGTGTGATTTCCAGAGAGGGACTGCAGGCTGGCAGAGGGAGACAGATCATGCAGGGATCCTGCCTCTTACCCACAGCACCTTAGCCTGTGGCTGACAGCTTCCTGCATTGTTTAGAGAGCTTCTGGAAATAATTGCAATTCCATTGCAATTTGGGGGATTAGAATAATCCTATAATGTAAAGAGTTTGCTGTCTTGCTAAATAAGTTGATTGTAGTCTTTAGTTCTAGATTCTTATAAGAAACAACAAAAAAAGTGCACATTTTGATAATCAGGGGTGATTTTCTGAAAGTCTTTATAAATAGCCGAAACAATGCAGCCATTCACCTGAATTTACACACACCCTCCAGGGAAAGCCAGCGTTCTTCCATGCTCTTGTTTAGTTGTGAGAAGTTTTCTTTAATGGATCCGTAGGGAAAACCCTTGTGTCCATTTCTCTGGTGTTTAAATATTTCTCTTCTTAGACATAACAGCCCCCTGGCAATAGTGACTTTACATTTAAGCTGGGAGAAGACTGGCCTCTGTCACTCAGGGAACAGTGTGTCTCCACTGAACTCTGTTTCCTGTGTGCAGACACAGAAGTTCACATTGCCTTTACCCGTGCTGATGCAGATGACAGCTGAGGGCAGCACTCTCATGGGACTCTCCTGAGGTTTTATTATACATAAGCTGGCTCATTTTGACATCTCTGTGTCCTCAGAATAATGGACTCTTCCACCAAATGGAACATTCCAGATGATGGATCCCATCTTCTTTATTCCAGGCATAAGGGAATAGAGACACAGCCATTATGTAGCTTTTCCAAGGTGACTGAGAGTCCTGGGTGCAAGGGTTGCACCAGGGCATCTTCCCAGGGCTTCTAATATTTTTTTAAAAAATCTAGGACATACATTTTAAGTGAGGGTTGGGGGACTTTTTCTCCTCTGAGTAGCCAAGACAGGAAAGAAAACCCCAAACCTACAGTTGATTCATAAAGATCAATCAAGTAAAAATAGATGCTCACCATAAATTTAGAGGGGAAAAAAATCTCCATGGCCACTGGAGCATAAAGGCTGCTACTCTATTGATTCTCGATGTCACTTCAAGGGTTACTATGGACTACATCCATAAGTGATGCTTTTTAGGGTTGAAAGTGGTACCTTCATATTTAAATACCTTTTAGAGTTTGAAGGAAGACAAGAGTACAAAAACAACAGCCTTTAGAGAACTGCTCCTTCCGTGTAGAGTCTGACGGTAAATGCTTCTTTAAAAGTTTGTAGAAATTGAGGACAGAAGTCTGCGTCTGGCCGTCAGAGCAAGCTCAAGCCTTATGGTCACCAGTATCCTGAGAGGGATCCAAAGCTTGATTTACTGGATTTGATCATTACTCATTATATACATGTGCTAGATTATTATACTGTACAATTATATACATGTGCTAGATTATTATACTGTACAATTATATACATGTGCTAGATTATTATACTGTACAATTATATACATGTGCTAGATTATTATACTGTACAATTATATACATGTGCTAGATTATTATACTGTACAATTATATACATGTGCTAAATTAGTATACTGTACAATTATATACATGTGCTAAATTATTATACTGTACAATTATATGCACAATTAGTATACATCAAATTATTTTTTTAAGTTTGATTTACTTCAGTTTTATGATTTTAGGGATCTTAAAAATATACAAAATAAGCTTGATTTCCTGAAACTAGAAATATGGCCATATTAGGTTGTTGAGGAAACTGTATTTGACATGAGAGCATTCTCTTTATTTCTTTATTATTCTAAGTATCTAGAGTGCAACAAAAAATTACTAATATAAAATATACTTTGTGATGAAATTAAAATTTTGTCATTTAGTTGACTCCATTCAAGGTGCAGCAAATTAATATTTTAATTTAAAGAAATGTAGATGTTTTCTGTAGTCGAGCTGAAATATAAATCAGAGATTTCTGTGTAGCTGAGAACCTTCTGTCCCTTTGGCCTCGGGCAACTCACTGTTCCTCAGGGCGACTCGGTAACTCATGAAGTGAAGGGTGGGTGGAAGCTGATTGGATGCTTCCCAGCAGGTGGTGAGTGGCACAGGTGGTGTCCAGAAGCTGAGAAGGGAGAGGCAGAGTCTCCGTGGTCAGTATGAAGAATTAATCCTCTATGTCTGGTTGGATGTACTGATGACATCCTATGACAGCTTCATCTGTCATGAATATTCTTCTATGTGTGATCTTTTGATATGTTAATGAATTTGAACCTGTGACATTTCTCTCAATCTAAATAAGTAACTCAAAATTAAGTTATTATTGAAGAGTCTTCCTTTAGATCATTGCAACCTCAAAATAAAGGCAGAATGTGAAGAGAGACTGGGCTGGGGATGTGGCTCAAGCGGTAGCGCGCTTGCCTGGCATGCGTGCGGCCCGGGTTCGATCCTCAGCACCACATACAAAGATGTTGTGTCCGCCGAGAACTAAAAAAAAAAAATAAATATTAAAAAATTCTCTCTCTCTCTCTCTCTCTCTCTCTCTCTCTCTCCCACTCTTTAAAAAAAAAAAAAAAAAAGAATGTGAAGAGAGACTACCTGAAGTACACGAAGCCCTTCTGGGAAAAGGAGGGATTTTTATTTCTATTAAGGCGAAACTAAAGGACGTTACTATATTAATTAATTTATTTTTAATTGGAAAATAAAAATATCACATATTTATAATCTTTGTATACATTGTAAAAAAATTAAACAAAATCATTAACAAAAACCACAGCCTCATTAACTTATTTTTCTGTGGTGAGAACATCAAAAGTTTATTCCTTGAGCCAGTTTAAATGTATTATTATTACCTGTAGTCACCCTGCAGTGAAGCGAAGCCTCTCTCTGAAACTTTCTCCTTTGGTCCAACTAAAACTTTGTGTCCTTTGATCAAATCTCTTCTCTCCTGGCCCCTGCCCACCTGCTCCAGCCTGTTTCTGTGGGATCAACTGTTTAAAATTCCACATGAAAACAAGATCACCTAGTATCTGTGTGTGTCTGGCTTATGTCACTTACATAGTGTCTTCAGACCCACCCGTTTGTCTCAGGTGACACAGTGTCTTCTTTAAAGCTGTGCAGTATTCCACAGAATGCAGACCACACTTCCGTCAGCAGTGGACTTGCTGAACCCTGTGGAAGTTCTGTTTCGTTTTTTGGGGGATCCTGCGTACTATTTTCTGAAATGGTTGTACTAACTTGCATTCCCGCACAGCGGGTGCCAGGGTTCCCTTTTCTCCCTATACTCTCCACCACTGACTCACTCATCATTGAGATAATAGCCATTTTTTAGTCAGTTAACTATCATTTCATTGTGGTTTTAATTTGCATTTCCCTGATGATTTAAGATGTTAAGCATTTTTTTCTAAGTCTGTTGGCCACTTCTATCACTTCTGGGAAATATCTGTCTAATTTCTTTGCCCAGTTTTAAATCAGCTATTTGTCTTCTTGCTGTGGAGTTGAGCTCCGCATGTGTTTGGGATACTAGCCCTTCTCAGATGTGTGCAGCACTCCCTCCCCATCCGTGCCTGCCCTTCCTCGCTGCTCGCCCTTTGCTGTGTGAAAGCCTTTTACTTTGATGCAATCCCCGGTTGTCTGTTTTTGCTTAGGATGCACGTCCTTCTTGAGTCTTATCCAGGAAGTCACTGGCTAGACCAATGGACGGAGCTTTTCTTCCTCTGTTTACTTCTAGCAGCTTTACAGTCTCAGTACTTACATTCAAGTGTTTAGCCATTGTAAGTTGATTTTTGTAAGTGGTGAGATAAGGGTCCAGTTTCATTCTTCTGCATGTGGATTTCCAGTTTTCTCAGCATCATTTAATGAAGAGGTCACCCTTGCCCCGCGGCGTGCTTTCCATCTTTATCTGAAGTCAGCTCTGTCCCTTTGGTGGTGATGTCTGCTCTTATGCAGTACCATGCTGTGTGGGTTTCAGGAGCTTTATAATACCCTGTGGTTTTAAAATTGACTAGTGTGATATCTCCAGCATTGTTCCTTTAACTCAAGATATTTTTAGTTCTTAGGGATCTTTAGTGGCTCCATGTGAATTTTAGGATCCCTTTATCCATTTTTGTGAAAATGGCAGGGGAATTTTGAGAGCGATTTCTCTGAATCTGAAGATTGTTTTGGATAATATGACATTTTAAGAAAAGTAATTCTTCAAATCCATGAATACGGTATATCTTCCAATTTTTTTTTTTTTTTTGGAATACATTGTTCTTCATTTTATTTCATCAATTTTTTTGTAGCTTTCAGTGTACAGATCTTTTCCCTACTCAATTAAATTTTTGATGCTATTTTAAATGCAATTTTCTTTTCTTAATTTCCGTGACAGATAGTTGTTAGCGTACCAAAGGCCACTGGTTTTGTGGGTTGATTATGTAATGTGCAACTTAAGAGCATTATTATTATTGTTAGGGTGTTGGGACTGGTTTGAGAGAGTCATAGAACTGAATCAGGATAAGACTCATCAGAAGAAGACTCATTCTCAGGTAGCCAAGTGGGTCAAAGCCTCATCTATGAATTCCATGATGTGATGAGGGAAACCAAATTCAAGCAGAGAGAAGCCCCTCCTTCCTAGAGATGTCAAACGGCCGTGGAGGCGTCACTCAGGCCTATCCAGTCATGTCTCGACAGTTACCTGCTCTTCACTGAGGTGTGGTGCACACCATTCCCCATGCTGGGGAACGGCAGCTTTAAAGAGCTGATATTCTGTGGCATTGAAAAAGCATAAACAAGTGACTTTATAATATCATAGTGATAGAGTCTACTAAGAAAAATGAATCCAGCAAGGAAGAAAGGACATGCTCAGGCCAGCCAGAGTGGAACTTTACATGGGGAGACCACAAAGAGACCAAGAGTGGACACATGAAGACCAAAGCGGAGATCCTCGTCCCTCATTGCCCTGCCCTCCCAGAGATCTTCCGCCCTCACTGCTCCTGTCTGTCGGAGCACACGTCTTCTTTACGCAGCCTGCTTCTCTTTGGGCACATGCCCTCTGGGAGGTTGGTTGGAGAGCTCAGTGTCAAGTAGGCTGAAGGAAAACACTCAAATGCAGGCACTACCTCGTGGAGACGTGTGTTCTCATCTTTCTCTCCTCAAGGTCCCCAGGTGTTTTAGTCAGATATTTTGTTGCTGTGACCAAAAGACCCACAAGAACAATTTAGAGGAGAAAAGGTTTACCTTGGGGCTCACGGTTTCAGAGGTCTCAGTCCATAGATGGCCAGCTCCATTCCTCAGGACTCGAGGTGAGGCAGGATATCATGGTGGAAGGGTGTCGTGGAGAAAAGGAGCTGGGGACATGGCCACCAGGAAGCAGAGAGAACTCTTGCTCCCCAGGGGTGAAATACATACCCCAAAGGTACACCCCCAGAGACTCACCTCCTCCAGGCACCCCACCTGCCTACAGTGACCACCCAGTTAGTCCGTCCAGATGGACTAGTGCACTGTTAGGTTAGATCTCTCACCACCCAGTCAGTTTTTTCCTGTGAACCTTCTTGCAGGAGCTTTTGGGGGACACCTCACATCTAGACCATGACACCACATGATTGTTGGCAAGAGAAGAGCCACCAGGCAAAACTAAATGACTCCCACCAAGGCTCAGAGAAAGGCTGGGCCACGTGCTGGGGTACACTTGTCCTTCCTCCCACAGAGCCTTCTCTCTGCCTGTGGTCTGTGGGTGTTGATCCTTGCACTGCTCTGAGTGTAACTTAGCTCTATTAAACCTGCATATTCCAATACCACCTCAAATACAATGGAAGGAAGAATGTGTCCTCCAAGTTCTTTAGGTCAGGAAGTCTCCAGCATCCCTTGGCCCTCCTTCACCTCCTCTTCCCTCACCTTCCCGTCTTCTCTCCTTTCTTTTCATTTTAATGAACCTAGAAAATATATTCAGTCTAATGAAGTTTGTGCTCTCCAGGAGAGGAAAAAGGGAAACGTTATTGAGAGCCAATCTGACAAGAGAAACAGAGGTCAGGGCCACTGCACTTGAGGGCTCTGCTCCCATGGATGCTTTGGTGTCTGCTGTGGTGCATGCACGTTTGGGGCCCTCAGGGCCTATTGGATTAAAGCCTGGTTTCCAGAGTCAAGCTGTTGGCAGGTGGGGACAAGTGAAAGGTGCTTCCGTCACCAGGGGCATGAAGGGGCTCAAGGGGACCTCTTTGGTAGCTCTTATACAAGCCCTGGCTCTTGGTATTCAAAGAGCAAGCCGGGTCCTGACCACGGTTCTCTCTGCTCCTGGGGACACTGTAGGACCATTTGGTCCTACATGTGTTCCCATTGTGATGTGCTTCCTTCCATTCTCTGCCCTCACCAGAGGGCCACTCAGTGGATTGCCCAGTCTTGGACCTTGATCCCCCCAAACTGTGAGCTAAATAAGTCTTTCTTTTTCATACAGACAGCACCCAGGTATCACCTCGCTGAATAATACAATGTTGCTTTGGGGTCCTCTGAGCCTCGGCACAGTCACTCGGGCACAAAGCTTGCTCTTCAGACCTCAGGTTTCCCTGTAGATGCTGAGGAGTGAGGGGCCAGGAAGCCAAGAGTATATGCGGGTAATGAACTGCCACCTATCAGACCTGCCCAGTGCCCTGTGTGTGTCCAGTACCTCGCAGGGTGTAGGGGAGGGGACCCCTCCCTCTCCAGCAAGTGAATAGGAGGTGACCAGAGCATTACAGGACTACAGGACTCCAGTTAGTGGGACTGGTGAAAGACAAGAGGGCTCAGAAACACTCCCACATACAGAGTCGGTGGATTTTCAACAAGATGTAAGTGCAATTTTGTAGAGAAAGAAAAGAGTTTTCAACAAATGATACAGGAACAATTAAGCATCCATATTTTTTAAAAAAAGAACTTCAATTTCTACTTCTTACCATATACAAAATGTAGCTCAAAATGGGCCATGGGCCTACATAGAAAGGTTAAAGCCATAAAACTCTTACAAGAATGTAGAATAAAATCCTTATGATTTTGGGTTTGGCAAAGGCAAAAGTTTCTTTAAATACATCAAATGCATGCTCATAGGAGGAAACAACAAATTGTTCTTCATCAAAATCAAGAATGTCTGGCCAGGTGTGGTGGCACATGCCTGTCATTCCAATGGCTCTGGAGGCTGAGGCAGGTGGAGCACAAGTTCAAAAACAGCCTTAGCAACTTAGTGAGGCCCTAAGCAACTCAAGCCTGTCTCAAAATACATTTTTTAAAAAAGGGGCTAGGAATGTGGCTCCGCATTTAAGCACTCTTGGGTTTAGTCCCTGCTGCCAAAAAAAAAAAAAAAATAGTTAAGAACTTCTGCTTTTCAAAATGCCCTGTCAAGTTCATACAAAGGCCACAAATGGGAAGAAAATACTCACCAGCCACATGTCTGAAAAGGGAATTGTGTCCAGAATATATGAAGAGCTCCTAAAATTCAATGCTAAGAACAGATGTGTCTCAATTTTTAAAAAATTGGGCAAAAAATGTTAAATAGGGGCTGGGGATGTGGCTCAAGCGGTAGCGCGCTCGCCTGGCATGCGTGCAGCCCGGGTTCAATCCTCATCACCACATACAAACAATGATGTTGTGTCCACCAAAAACTGAAAAATAAATATTAAAATTCTCTCTCTCTTCTCTCTCTCTCTCTCTCTCTCTCTCTCTCTCTCTCTCTTTAAAAAAAAAGAATTATAAAAAAATGTTAAATAGTTTGCAAAAGAAGATATACAGATGGTCAGTCAATATGAAAAGATGCGTAGCATCATTAATCATTAGGAAAACACAAATGCAAAACATGGGATCACCACTGTACACGTCTTGGAAAGAAAGGAGAAAGGAAGGAGGGGTGGGGGAGGAAGGAGGGAGGGAGGGAGGAGGGAGGGAGGCAGTGAGCCTTCAGGATCAGAGGAGTAAGCTGTGGTCTGTCTGGGGAGTCCTGGTCTCAGGTAAGAGTGGATACCACAGGGCCCTGAGATGAGGCTGTGGGATAAATAAGAGGTGAGCGAAGGGGTTCCCAAAGGATGATTGCCGTGCTCTGCAGCGGGGTCGGGGTGCTATGGGGAGGGGGGAAGCAGGACACCAGCAGTGCTGGGTATCACTTAGAGAAGTTTAGGATTTAGCCTGCAGGTGGAGTGTGGCAACTGAGGCTTTTAAGCAGAGGTAGGAACAGGAGCAAATCATGTTTTAGAAAGATAATTCTGGCCCCAGTGTGAACTGTGCAGGTGTGTGTGTGTGTGTGTGTGTGTGTGTGTGTGTGAGACCACCTACGCTGAGACTGCAGAGGAAGATTAGCAGAGGGCCTGGGGTGTAAAATTAGGAAGTTTGATTGACCAATTCCATGTGAAGGAAAGGAGAGAGTGGCCCACCCACTGGGCGGAGATACCACGGCACTGTACAGAGCCACGTGCCAACCAGGATGTGGCACGGTAGTAAAGCACTGGCCCAGTAGGAGGCCCTGGGTTCCATGCCCAGCACCGCAAAGAAAAAAAACATCCAAGATCCACATGAGGAAGCTCAGATTTGATAGGAAGAAAGGGCCGGGGGATGCCTGTCCAGGATTCATGCTTGGAATCCTGACATGGAAGTGACTGTGGCCCCTACGTAAGGCCCCCTGTGCCCCCTACGGGAATGTCCACTAGGCCATTGCCTCCGTGTCTCTGTGGTTCAGAAAGATGTCTTCAAGATTCTGATGTGGTTGTATCTAGGTGCCCATAAAGATACAGCCAGATTTGCAGCCAACTGCCCACCCGAAAAGACAGCCAAGACGTGAGCCATAGTCACTCAGTTAGGGATCCCCGCCCAAAGGGAAAGAGGTCCTGAGTTGGTTGTTGCCAGGGTGAGTTCCCTTCTGTTCCTCCCTGTGTTCCACCCGACCGACCGTTCGGATGTGTGCTGCTTTCTGCTGTCCCTTCCTCTGGGATGTGAACTGCTTCAGGGAAGTGTCTCTCCCTAGCTTTCCACTTTGAGCGTGGTGGCCAGAACACAGTAGATGCGGACATTCCTTAAGTGACAAGGTGACTGGTGTACTCTCCGTTGTACTCTTTCTCCACTCTCACTATAGGAACCTCACTAGTTTGCAACAGGAAAAAAAAGTGACTTCATCTTGCTAAGCGCCAGGCTGCGGTGACACTGTAACTCCTCATTATTTTCAATATTGACCCTCGTTTAAATAAATGGGGTAAGGCCAACGTGGTGAGAGTCTCCGAGCAACTTAAATTGGGTTCATCTGTGGAATCTGGAGAATACCTGGCTGTCTCGCAGGGGCGCTGCTGGAGAGCACTCTGGTCCAGAGGAAGCCTGCTCCCTGCTGCCTGTGTCCTTATCAGTGACTGTCATTTTGGAGGCCCTGTGGAGCATGCAGTCAGCTGACCCAGTCCCCTCCAGTCCTGTCCTTGGAGATAGGCATCCTGAGACTTCTGGGAGAAGCAGCCCCTCACTCCCGGGTCCTCTGCTTACATTGGCTGCGACGCGCAGCAGGAATGCAGTCTTCTCCTGCCAGCTGTGGCTGGTGTCGCAGCCCAGTCCACACTTTCCTGAGATCAT
The DNA here is from genome assembly GCF_047511675.1 of Marmota flaviventris. Taxonomy (NCBI): domain Eukaryota; kingdom Metazoa; phylum Chordata; class Mammalia; order Rodentia; family Sciuridae; genus Marmota; species Marmota flaviventris. The sequence continues at coordinate 66,867,814 of NC_092513.1, forward strand.
ATTTTTCAATCCAGATGGAATAAAAGCTCTTGGTGCCAAGTGCTGCACGGAGGCCAAAATGGTTGGCTGCTTCTCCACCTCTGCTCCTGGACTCGGGAGTGTGGGAACTGGGGTTCTCGGAGCTCTTCTGTCACCCCTGGGTTAGAGAACACATCTAGGAAGGTCCCTAGAAAAGAGCAGGAGAAGCAGCAAGAGTGTTTAGCGCTGCCTCTTCCTTCCACTGTGTGCACTTGGTCTGGGTCTTGGAGGTTGCTCAGCGGGGCTTGTTGTGGGGCCGTGGCACTCCTCTGTGACGTGCACGTCACTCACATCCTGCCTCAGGGCTGACTGAGTCTGCTGCCAACCAGCAGGAGACGAGAAATATGCTTCCTATCTCTCAATCAAATGCCAATTAAAAAATTCCAAACTTCTACAATTACTTCCTAGAAAATTTTATCTCAGAATAAATATAACAACCATTTCTACTAACCCCTAAAGGGGCATCTCTCTGGGAACACTCCGAGTCCTAATACCCCACCTTCTTTTAAGGACTTCTGGCTGTGCACTGGCACGGACACACTTCCTCTGTCTCCTGGAGCAGGTAGATGATTCCACAGAAGCACCCTCTTTACACAAGGATGACTTTATAAGCAAGCAGGACACCCTCACATGTACCTCAGGAAGGCACAGCGTGCATCCACCTGTGTCCAAGGGAAGCATGTCGTTTATTTGCATATTTGGTATTTCTGTAATGCACATGTTATAAAAAAATAATGTAAATAAATTCTCTATAAGCATTAGTCAAAATAGAACATTATGGATTGATGATTGTTATTAAGAAATTATGTGGTGGTTTAGCAAAAGAATCAACCATGCTTTTGTAGCTACTTCTTGAGATTTTCCCCCTTTGGGACCTTCAGTCTATGCACGGTACCCCCAAGCACTCCAGCAAGCACTTCTTGTCTGTCCCAAACTGCCTCCTACCTACACACACCAAGTCTCCAAGCACTCATTCTAATCAAGAAATAACAAACCTTTTGTAGGAATAAGTATTTTTAAGGATCATTTTCATCCTAATTCCTGGGTTTTTAGCTAAAACTCTTTTTTCCATTATGCAAAATGTTGGGTTTGTTCTGTTCTCCTTTTACTGACCAGGGTCTGCCTTCTGTGATACTAACCCACTTCACTTACTGTGAAACTCAGCAACTTGCCAACACCAGGGAGAGGAGAAAGGGAAGCCTGGAACACCCTGCTTGGTTGCCGCAAGGTGGGGATGGATGTTAGCCTCCCCAGGGAGTATCCCTTTCATTTCTGGAAGATGTTCTTGCAGGATGCAGAATTGCAAGTGGACAGGTTTTTATTATTTCTCTCCCAGTATCTTAAAAACAGCGTTTCACTGTCTTCTCGCTTTGTCATCTGACTATCTCGCTCAGATTATCTGAAGCCTTTCCTGCCCTCTTCTCTCTAGGTAACATGGATTTTTAATCTAGTTGCTTTTAAGATTTCTGTTCTTCATGATTTGGAGCATTTAAATACGGTGTGCCATCCACTGACTTTTATCGTCTTTCTCCTTCCCAGAGTGCCTTGAGATTCTCTTGTGTTTATACTTTCATGGGATTGAGAATGTGCTTGGCCATTATTTCAGGGTCCAGTTGCATGCCCACTGTGCCGGCTTAGGCTGCTCACACCTAGGGTGCTCCTTGCATTTTAAATGGTCGCTTTTTCTCTCTGTTTTTCTTTGGTTAGTCTCTGGTGTTATGTCCTCACATACGCTAGGCTTTTCTTCTGTAAACTCTGACCTGCTGCTAATAACAAGTCAGTTTATTTTTCATTTTAGTCATTATAGTTGTGTTTTTATATCTTGTGTGCATCGCTTAACTTTTCAAACATAATTCCATATGAAATGGAATTGTGAAGCTGGGCATGGTGGCTTCCACCTGTTATCCCAGCAGCTCAGGAGGCTGAGGCGGGAGGAGCATGAGTTCAAAGCCAGCCTCAGCAATATAGTGAGGCCCTAAGCAACTTAGCAAGATCCTGTTTGAAAATAAAATATAAATGGGCTGGGGATGTGGCTCAGTGTACAGCGCCCCTGGATTCATTCCCAGATACAAAAAAAAACAAGAAGAAGAAAAAAATATATAATGACTGACTCTGGAGTTTGTCGTTTGCTAATTAGAATACCTGTGGCACCTCTGGGATGATTATATTTGCTTTTTTTTTAATACTCATTTTGGATAGTGGTTTTCTACTTCTTTATATATCTGGTAATTTTTTTTTTAAGAAGGCAAAGAGATTTATTTTAGCCCATGGTTCTGGAGGTTCAGGGCTCACATCTGGTGATGGTCCTCTTGCCACATGACAAGAGACGGGGAGAGTGTTAGTCTGGTCTTTCTCCCTCTTCTTCTTCATTTTTTTTCATGTTTATTGGTGCACTATAGTTGTATATAATGGTGGGATTCATTGTTACATATTCATTATATCTTGTCATTTTTAGTCGGATGCCTACCTTGTGAATTTTATCTGGTTGTGCACTGGGCATTCTTTATATTCCTATATGGAACCTTGAGCTCTGTTCTGGAAAGCAGTTACGTCATCAAGAAGAGCCTTCATCTTTGGGGTGTGGTTCTGAAAACCAGAGCAGCACGTCTTCCCACAGCCAAGGCAGGACCCTATGCGTGTCTGGTGGGAGGCAGTACTTCTGGTCCCTCCAGTGTCTTCAGAGGGCTTCTTCCTCAGGTTCAGATGGTCTTTGTGCTTGTCGATGAGAGCATGGTGCTGGGGCCTTTGGCAAGTCTCCCCCTCTCTTCTCTCCCAGCTCCCCGCTGTGCACTGAGCTCTCTTGGTCTCCCTGGATTCTGCACCCCGTGTCCTGTACTTGGGGAGCGCCTGGGCTCTGCCCCTCTCCCCTCCCCTCCCTGCACTGAACCTGGGCACCCTCCTGACAGGAATCTGGGAGCAGCTCTTGGGTTTGCTTCACATTTTTTTTCTTTTGGGGACCACTGTCCTTTGTTGCCTGAGATCCAGTGTTTTGAAAAGTCTTCATTCCATACATTAGTCTTTGATGTATTTTATGTTTCTGGTTGTCTTAGACAGGAGGGTAAATATGGGATCAGAAGCGCCATCTGGGTTGGAAGGGGAATCTCCTAAAGATTTGAAGATAAACAATATTCACCTAATCTTGCTTTTAATGTTGTCTTTGGGATCAATTATTTTGTTTTGTTTTTCAGGTAATCTCCTTTTTCTCTTAGATTGATTTTAAGATTAATTTTTTGCAGTTCTGGGGATGAAACCCAGGGGTGCTCTACCACTGCACAATATCCCCAGCCCTTTCATTTTTCACTTTGAGTCAGGTTCTTACTAAATTGCCTAGGCTGACCTCAAACTTGGTCTTCCTCTCTCAGCCTCCCAAGTAGGTGGGATCACGGGTGTGGGTCACTAGGCCAGGCTCATTTTCTTTGCAGTGTTCTTTACTTTTACTGTAAATTCCTTTTTATTCATCCTTGTGATTTATTGGACTGTCACATAAGAATTGACATCTTTAGTCAAATCTGGGAAAATGTATGCACACTCTCTCTCTGAATACAGTGTCTTTGTTGTTGTTTTTACTCCTCTGATTTGGAACTCTGTCCTTTCTGTTGTATTTTGGATGACTTCTTTTGAGCTTTCCCTCCCTAATCCCCTTCTATATCTGTCCAAATGGACGATTGCCACATCTGCAGAGTATTTGTTTTAAATATTTATATTTTCATTTCCTTCAAAAATCTTTTCCTTTGGTTCTTTTAAAAACGCTTTTGTTTGTCATTTAAGTCTCTTTCTCTCTGTTTACGTTTTCAGTCTTCGCTTTTGTTTATCTAAATTTATTGAGCCAACTGTTGTCCCCTCTGTCTCCTAGTCCCTCAGCTCTAGTTAGGTCACTAGTTAGGTGGTCTCTAGTTAGGTCACTTTGGGTTTGGGGTGTTTCGTATTTGCACCTCCATCTTTTATTCCTGGGATGTTTGCCATAAAGGAACCCTGAGGCTCTGTGTGTAGGGGTGTTCTTTTCTGAGTGAACAAGAAGCTTTTGCTTTTATCAGAGACCTGAGGACACTGCCAGCCTAATACCATCCTAAAACAGATTCGCAGCTGGAAGCTTTTTAGGCTGTGTTGGGTGTGAGAATTCAGGCAACTTGTATGGATGCAAATTCCTGAGAAAGATGTTTTCCTCTCCCTTCTTGGTACAGGTGGATGAGGGACCTTGCCGTTTCCTTCTGTGTGAGATTCCTTCAAGTTAAAATGTCTTTATTTGTCTACTTATTTAGCGACACTAAGGATCAAATCCAGGGTCTCTTGCACGCTCAGCAAGCACTCTGCCCCAGAACCACATCTCCAGCCCCACAGTTGAAATTTGCAGGATGGGAAGGAGCCGTTCAGGGTCTCAGTTTTATTCCGCTGTCTCCATAGGGCATCCTACCTCAGGTGGGGCCTGGGGCAATAATCACCTCACAGTGTTCGGTATGGTTGTCTAGCTTTGTTTAGATCAGGGTAGACACTTCTAGAATATGCTTATTTTTTGACTTCCAAGATTTTCCTACTTTGTTTTTAAGTCATTGATGAATTCAAATGTTTAAAAAACATTGTACCGGGCTGGGGTTGTGGCTCGGTGGTAGAGTACGTGCGCCTAGCATGTGCGAGGCCCTGGGTTCGATCCTCCGCACCACATAAAAATAAATAAAGGTATTGTGTCCAACTACAACTAAAAAAATGAATAAATATTTAAAATAAATAAATAAAAAACATTGTACTGAACATTTTTTTTATTTAAAAAAAAATTTCAGATGGGATAATTGTTTAAGGTACCTCATTGGTCATAACTGCGTTTTGGTATTTAAATTGTGAGACAATTGATGTTTCTAGATCAGTTGTGAATGTTGTAAATGGATCCAGGTAAATTTGGTCATGTACAGCTACTAGGATCTTTTTAGTAAGTACCTACTGAAAGGACACTTGCAGAGTCCATGCAAAGTCCAAGGACCACACCACACACCGGAATCCCACGCAAGAGATTTATTGTCGTTAACAGGAGGTATTCCACCAAGGCTGTCCCTCGGAGGAGAGCAGCACCTGTGGCACTCACAGAGCAGCTTTATAGCCCACAGGAGGAACCTCGTAAGCTGCTTAGGAGTCAAAGCTGCGGGGGCTGACCATTTAGCAGGCTTGTGTTCTTAGGGAAGTTAAGCAGCTTTGCCTCTGAACCCAGACTTTGGAACCTCTAGGTAAAATGGCTCCTGACCTAAAATGGTGACTCTGATGTCAATATTGATTCGATGCCAATACCCACAGTCCTGGATATTTAGAGGCGAACTCAAGCCCTGTGTGTCCTCTCTGTAGCCTTTCTCCTGGGCAGCAATGCAAGCACATGTCGGTCTGAATTCTCTTAGACACGCAGTATCCAGCAGGCACAAAGTGTGGGTGACTCTTGTGTGTGGAGTGCACAAAGGCCCTGGCCCTGTCTGCTAAGGAACTTGGGGTACAGCCGCATGAAATGCTCACAGAGGACACACAGGGACTCCGTGGGCAGGATCAGGTATGTCTGTGTCCACGTCTGCACCTGTGCTGTGGGTCCGGAGGCTGGACCAGCACCATTTCAGAACAGCTTACCCAGCCAACAGCGAGCAGCCCGTCAGGGCAAGAGCTTGCTGGCTTCCCATTACCTGTCCCTGCTGGACTCTTCCGTGCACTCAGATCCATGCCGAACGTCACCCGTGCACAGGGCACACTGATGTTAATAAACAGCAGACCCCGTGTCAGTCACAGATGAAGAAAGCCAAAGCGTGGCCACCTCTAGACTAGGAAGGGCTGGCCGGCCCCTTGGGGTGTGTTTCCCATGGGGCAGCTGACTGTCCTTGGTGACATCTAGGACACGGTCTGGCACCGCCCTTGCTGAAGTCCCCTATGTGGACCCCTGTGGCACACACGTCCCTGCTCAGCTCCCCTGTGTGAACCCCTGTGGCACACACGTCCCCACAGCCTCCCCTGTGTGGATCCCCATGGCACACATGTCCCCTAATAGCACGTGCTGTGGGTTCTTCTGCCATCCTCACTGCCTGCCCAGCTCAGCCTTTGTCATGATGCACACATGTCCGTGAACCAGATGGTGGCCCAGGATCTGTCCTTGGGGTGACCTATAACAGAAGGCCCAGGACACCTCCCAGTCTGCAGAGTCTTCTCCCAGAACATGCTCAGAATGTCAATTCAGCTTTGAAATGTGACTGACCACTACTACTCATGTCTGGGAAATTTGTTTTTGAAAAATCATCTTCATGGTTCGAAATAAGTGACTTCATAAATTCATTGAATATGCTTTTTTCTGATTATGAAGAATCAATATGTTTATTGTCACCATTAGAACAATATGCTTGATAGATCATGGGTGAAGTCTAAGTAGTTAATTTTTAGCATTTTTCTAGAAGGGTTCAAGGCTAATTAAAACTAAGAGCTAAAAATATGAAATCTTTGCTGACTTCCTGGGGAGACGTCTTGAGGAGACTGCTGGGCTTCCGAGTCTTTCCTTCCTCTGTCTAGCCTTGGGTTTTTGGCAGAAGTTGGTGCTTAAAATAGGTGTTTGCTTGTGGTCAGATATTTCTCCTATTAATACCTATTAGATGCCCATATATTAACTTTTTTCGTGTTATATGTCTGTAGCTCTTAGCTCTTTGCAAATCTCCCTTTTCGCTGCTCTTTCAGTTTGTGCTGAGACCTGCCAGAAAGCAGTCTGGACCAGCAAGCCCATCACACAGACGAGAAGGCTGGGCACAGCCACCTCACAGTCTGTGGGCTAAACGGAGACTTAACGACACATCTTCTGATCCAAAACTTAATGCCCCTTCTGTTTTTCCATTGATTCTTTGCTCCCATTTTGGTGCAACCCATTTAAATGCAGCCTCTCCACGCTATTTGAAATGGCAGATGGTTTGGTTATTAGAAGCAAGACATGAATTACTTTGTTACCTGCACAGCTGCTTGCTGAAAGCCATTCCTCTCCTCTCTGTTCTGCTCCCTAAAACCCACAATTTGTGTCTCAACCAACGGGATCAAAGCAGATGTTAAAGGACGACGTTAAGGTGGCTTCATTTACCATTTTCCTAGGTAAGCGCAAGCCAGGGCAGAGCCTTTGAGAATGTGGGTAGAACCTGGCTAGATGTCTGGGTAGAGGAGGAATGAGGGGCCATCTAGAGTGTACAAAGTGCCTAGAAGAATCGACAAGTAGCTCTGCAGGATTAAGGACCTGGAAAGAAGTTCTCAGAATTTAGAAGTTGGAACACTAGAGAAATGAGAGGAATGAAGGGAAAAATCTAAGTTTATGGAAACCCAGTGTGACTCTTGACTGCAGGTCTGTTTTCAACTTGCCTGTTGCAGGGAGCATAGGGACAGCATTATGATAAGGTAACCCTGTACATAGGGAGAAGAACACATGGGGGCTCTCAGTAACCTGCAAAGCCCTCACCAAGTGGGACCTTCTCGGGCCACGTCCTCTCTGTGCAAAGCTCACCACCAGCCACGAGGGCTCGGCACTTGTGAAGATCCCTGCCGGCACAGGCCACTCCACAGAGCTGTCTCCAAGCAGGCAGGATGCCTCCCTGAGACACAAGGCTCACAGTCAGAAACATCCTTCGGGCCTCCCCAGCTTGCTGTGCAAGAGCACAGGCCTGTGAAGCACTCAGCAGACAGGAGGCGACCTCGCCTTCATCCATGGACCAGCTCCTGGCTCCGGGAGGGCATTTTAAGGAGCTGTGTTTAATGTGTGAGCCATCTCCTGGTCCTCACATGTGATTTCCTAGTAAATAATTTACTCTTCATAAACTAAATATTCATTTCTCTCGATGACAGTGAGCTGGGTTGTCTGTCCAGAGTTGGCATTATGGAGAAAACAGAGCAGATGGGAAGAAAAAAATTCTGCATGAGTTTAGGAACTTTCCAGATCATCAGGGCTTTCAGGGAGAGGGCATGGGAGGATCAAAGGAGGAAGCTGGGAACTGAATGGCGACTCACACCACGGCACGAAACTAGGGAGCCCTGCTTTCCTCGTGGGGTCCTGCCAGGCCAGATGCACCATGGTGGGAATGCTCCTTGGCTCTCATGTGTACAGCCTCTCAATTTGGTCTTCAAAGCGGAACTTGGAAAAACACAGCTTGCGGGATTTTTATTTTCCCTCTCCCTCCCTCCCTCCCCTCCCTCCCCTCCCTCCTTCCTTCCTTCCTTCCTTCCTTTCATTGAACCCAGCAGCACTGAGCCATATTCCCCAGCCCTTGTTAATTATATTTTGAGACAGGGCCTCGCTAAATTATCCAGGCTGGCCTTGAACTTGCCATCCTCCTGTTTCAGCCTCCTGAGTGGCTGGGAT